>NC_079454.1:49634848-49909848 GCF_903798145.1 Danio aesculapii | reverse complement strand
AATATTCATAAACATTGTTGTTTCTTTTGAAAACAAATCCCGCATATGGATCCATTTTGGCCATTATCAAGATTTTTACATCCAAGGACATGAGCAGCTGTTGAAATATGTAATTACGGTAATTCGGTAATGACGTGAATGCAGTATAAATGCATGATTAGCCATGATTTAATTCTTCTTCTCAATGAAGTCTGGTTTTCAAAAGCAGCGGTGTTTAATAAAAAAAAGCTAAAGCATCACATCTGTGTTTATTCTCACTTTAACATAAGCTCTTTGACTGCGGGGCAAGAATTTTTCATGCCCAAACCTGAACCGCTGGGCTCCTCCTGGCTCAGAACGGACACAAAATCACAACATTCATACAGACAGGTGACCATAACAATGGGAAAAGATCTCATGAGGAATGTCTGGCATGTTTGTTTGAAAAAGATCAGCATTAAAATGGAACTTTTTTACACCCATTTTTTCAAGATGTAAAAGAAGTCTGATGTATGTGAAGTTTCAGCTTAAAACAGCGCACAAATATTGCTTTGAAACTTTTTGAAAGGGCAGCACGGTGGCCCAGTGTGTAGCCCAATCGCCTCACAGCAAGAAGGTTGCTGGTTGCAGCCTAGGCTCGGTCAGTTGGCGCTTCTGTGTGGAGTTTGCATGTCTTCCCCATGTTTGAATGGGTTTCCTCTAGGCATGGGATCATAACAGTTTTCAAGGTATACCGCAGTTTGGAAAAGTCAAGGTTTTAAACCGTCAAAATTTTTTGCAATACCGTTCCTAAAGTATGAGTACTGGGGTGTCAAAATGAATTGTTTCTTCGGTGCACCGCGATGCAGACCCGGACAATTCGGTATCGGTTCAGTAATAATCATAACTGATTATTCTGTACTGACGTCATTTATCTCATATGCGCTCTGTCGCGAGGGAGGCGAGCGCAGGTATTTATAACACTACAGGTGCCAACTACTTAAAAATTTCACTGTGTGTGTGTTTTCTGGAAAGTCCTTCACTTGCACTTACAGCAGAAGCCCCTATTTCTCTGCGATTGAGGGAATGAAAGCACTCCATTTCTCTCTCTCTCACTGTAGCCCATTTCACCTGCTGGCGTGACTTTTCCTCACGGCTGCTGGCCGCCACACGCTGAGTTTTGAGATCTTAAAGAGCGAGTTGGATTGTAGCGAGACAGAAGTTTGGTTAGATAAACAGGAGCTAGATTATTTAAAGCTTTATATGTAAGAAGCAATATTTTAAATTCAATACGAAACTTAGCAGGCAGCCAGAGTAAGGAGGATAAAATTGGGGGGATGTGATCAAATTTTCTAGACCTGGTAAGAACTCTGGCAGCTGCATTTTGTACTAATTGAAATTTGTTAATAGAGGATGCTGGGCAGCCAGCAAACAGTGCATTACAGTAGTCCAGCCTAGAAGTCATAAAAGCATGGACTAGCTTTTCTGCATCTGAGATGGATAGAATACTTCGTAACTTAGCGATATTTCTCAGATGAAAGAAAGCATTTTTTGTGACATGGGATATATAATTTTTAAAAGTCAAATTGCTGTCTAATATGACACCCAGATCTTTTATAGTAGAGCTAACGCTAACTTTGTATCCCTCTAATTGCAGGTCGAGTTGTGAGATCTGCTGTGTACAGGATTGAGGCCCAATAAGTAATAATTCTGTTTATTTCAGAGCGAATATTCAGAGTAGCATGTTAACCGGGGAGCGCGTCACAGGCGGTCATTGTTTAAAAATGAACCAATGTGAATATAAACCCAACTTCAGCACAGTAAAGCGGGCTAGGTGGAATAGCTGTATTTACTGATGTTTTACTGTTAAACTAAATGAAAAATCGACGTTATCGATGCTATAAAAGGACCTTCTTTTGCTGGAAGATTTCAGTGGCTGAACAACACTTCTGTGCATATAACCCATTCATAACAATGCAATCTACATCACCTTTGCATGACTTGAGGTGCTTTCACACCTAGAGTTTTGTTTCATAATTTTGTCTCGTTTGCCCAAGTAGCGCGGTTTGTTTGGCATATGTTAAACCAGCAATCGCGCTCGGACCGTGCCACAACAACCGGTCTAAGATCGCCTGAATGAGAAATCATTGTAGTGAGAAAGCGATAAGATCCGAACCAGGCTATATCACCGTGTATCATGGATATGTCATAGGCATATATATGGCTATATGAAGAGAGAATTATGAGTAGGGTGGGAGGTCATTCCTACCGGTAAATGTGCATGTCATGTCAAATACGAAAGTGAAAGCATGCTGAACTATTAATGAGAGCTGTTTATCCATTAGGAAAATTGACCGAACAGCAGTCTTGGTTTATCTGTTATTTCTCTCTATAATGTAAAGTCTATAATGCATAATTCTAGCCAAGGGCTCTGTATGAGAAAGTCTTACCTCTGCTCTATATTTAGTGACGAAGTCTCTGGGTGTCACCATTCAAAATGAAAGCGCAGATTTTCGCTTATATTGTCTTACTGCTCATTGCCATAAATTAAAATAAGGACGCATGACAGCTGAGCGAGACTCTGCAAAATAAACCCTGAAACTCTGACCAATGTAAGGAGAGTTTACTCGCACGTGACTCGTTTTAGCTCTTTTGGTCCATTTAGACACTTTACCGTATGAAAGCGATCCGCACCAAGAACAAAAATCAACATTGTAACAATTTTACAGGTGTGAAAGCACTGTTTTAAAACAGAACATTACCTGCCTAAAAGAAATACTTCAGCCATGGTGTTGTCCTTCCTCCAGCGTGCAAAACTAACTCCGATATTGATTCAGGACAGTTTTTACCATTGTCACTGGCGCAAATGGCGGATCTGCATGAACGGCTGCAGATGTACAAATCTACATTTGCTGAGAGACAGTTTGGGCTACTTATCAGAATTATGGGAATTATCGGCCTGACAATATTTAATTAGACGAACATTTTTTTGGTCTAATGCCTTACCCAGAATATAAAAATACATATAAATACATTTAGATAATGTATTTTAATCATTACTATTGGAATGTGAAGAGACTTTCAACAAAAATTGTGTCTGAAGACAAATGCACCTTTAACGCCCTAATAACATCACTTCAGTGCTGCATGGAAAATACACAGTTGATCAACTCCATAGTTTTAATTAATTTGCATTCTCACATCTAAAACACAAAACAGGCTAAAACAAAAAGTCATTTTTAATGCTAATTTATTTGTCAGACCAGCAGCACAAAAATAAAAATATCACAAGGATTTTTTTGTTGTTGTGGACAGACCAAATCATGTGGCGTAGTCCCTCAATTGTTGCCTTTAAATCACCTGTTTGAATATTCCTTTTCCAAGTAGTTGGAAAATCTCCCATTTGTCGTTATTTGTATACAACTGTTTTAGAGTGGCACAATGGCTCAGTGGTTAGCATGAGCCTTAGCTGGACCAGTTGGCATTTCTGTGTGGAGTTTGCATGTTCTACCCGTGTTGGTGTGGATTTCCTCTGGGTTCTCCGAATTTCCACATAGTACAAAGACATGGGCTATAAGTGAATTGGATAAACTAAATAGTCTGTAGTGAATGAGTATGTGTGTGAATGAGTGTGTATGGGTGGAAGGGCATCCACTGCATAAAACATATGCCAGAATAGTCGGCGGTTCATTTCACTGTGGTGACCCTGATAAATAAGGGAATAAGCCAAAAGAAAATAAATGAATGAATGTAACTGTTTAGTGGTTATTGCAATACAATAAAATGGGATGACTGCAGAAAACTATGAGAGCTCTGAAGTGTCAAAGTGATGATTTCTGCTTTTATTTTTGAGGTTGCATTCCTCCTCCTCCTCCTCCAAGTGTTTATTCACTCTGATTCCACAATTCCGGCCAGATCATCCACCTGTTTTACTGTAACCAAAGTTGTGCCTGGAAACTGGGCTCCAGCAAACACTTCTGGTGAGTCGGTGGGCACGGGTGAATCACGGAGGAATGGGGTTACGCAAAGTTTTCTGAAGGAGAAATCTACTACCATCTGTGGGATCAGCAGACTGGAACAGCAGGGCGCCGCCAACATCTGAACACCGATTCAAAGATTCCTTTCTGCTAATGCCTCAGAACCAATTTATAGATTAGATTTTCTGACAAAATAAAAAGTGATTTAAAAATGGGTTTCAGCTCAAAAGAAGGTTTGCTATTAATTTATTCGTGACCAAGGCCAGGCTAAATCTGCAGACATTTTTTGCTATTTCTGCACTATTTCTGACTTTTGTAAAAATAAATAAATAAATAAATAAAAATAATTATATATATATATATATATATATATATATATATATATATATATATATATATATATATATATATATATATATATATATACACACATACATACAATCAAAATTATTCACCTTCCTGTGATTTTCTTTGTCTTTTTCAGACAATTCCCAATTGATGTTTAACAGAGCAAGCATTTTTTTTTTCAATTGTCTACAGGACAAACCATTGTTATACAATAACTTCCCTAATTACACTAATTTGCCTAATGAACCTTTAAATGTCACTATGAGCTGAATACTAGCATCTTGAAAAATATCTAGTAAAAAATGATGTGCTGTCGTCATGGCAAAGATAAAAGAAATCAGTTATTAGAAATGAGTTATTAAACTATTATGTTTAGAAACGACAAAGAAGTATATCTGGAATGGCAAAGAAAGCGTTCTTGCAGGACTCAAAGAGTTCATCAAGATTCTTTGGATTCACCTTCAATGCCTCCTTCATCTTATCCCAGACATGCTCAATAATGTTCATGTCTGGTGACTGGGCTGGCCAATCCTGGATCACTTTGACTTTCTTTGCTTTCAGGAACTTTGATGTGGAGGCTGAAGTATGAGAAGGAGCGCTATCCGGCTGAAGAATTTGCCCTCTCCTGTGGTTTGTAATGTAATGGGCAGCACAAATGTCTTGATACCTCAGGCTGTTGATGTTGCCATCCACTCTGCAGATCTCTCGCACGCCCCCATACTGAATGTAACCCCAATCCATGATATTTTCTTCACCGAATTTGGCTGATATCTGTGAGAATCTTGGGTCCATGCCGGTTCCAGTAGGTCTTCTGCAATATTGGTTATGATTGGGATGCAAATCAACAGATGATTGAGCAGAAAATCCACCTTCTGACACTTTTCCAAATGATCAACTAAAAGTCAAGTTATTATTTGTTGGGTAACACCTTATAATAACTACACACTATAAACCATTTATTAAGCATTAGCATTTAGCGAATTTATTATTTGTTAAGCATTAACTCTACATTAATAAACATTAGTAAGCAGTTTATAACTGCAGATACAAATGCTGTATTCTTGACTTACAAACACATTTATAATGTGCTTAATAGCTGTACTTTCATACTTTGTTAATGGTCTATTTTTTTATAAATAAATTAAGTTTTGCATTATTTACAACTATTCAAATTAACATTTATAATTCTTATTATTCAGGCATATAGTAATGGCTAGTATGTGTGTTAATAAAGGCTTTATTAACTCAACTTCAGAGTTTATTTATTAACTTCAACTACAGTTTTGTGACCTAATCTAAAGTGAGGACTATTTATGCTTTATAAATCCCTCATCAATGACAGTTAAAGGCTCAGTTAAATTACTCATTCCTATTCGTTTGCATATACACAAATTAAACTGGACTTCAAATGAAAAACAAATCTTTTCAACCTTATCTAAAATAAAACTACAGTACAGTTTAAACATTGCATCTTATTATATTGCTAAATTATTAGATTGTTGTTGTTTTATCCAATTTCATGTCGTATTTTGACACTCCTGTTATTCAGCGATGTTTAAACTTTAGAGTAATTTTACTTTTTAGATAGGATTGGAAAGATTATTATTCATTTGATACTGAGCCTTTAATTGCAGGTCGAGTTGTGAGATCTGCTGTGTACAGGATTTAGGCCCAATAAGTAATAATTCTGTTTATTTCAGAGCGATTATTCAGAGTAGCATGTTAACCGGGGAGCGCGTCACAGGCGGTCATTGTTTAAAAATGAACCAATGTGAATATTAACCTAACTTCAGCTCAGTAAAGCGGGCTAGGTGGAATAGCTCTATTTACTGATGTTTTACTGTTAAACTAAATGAAAAATCGACGTTATCGATGCTATAAAAGGACCGTCTTTTTCTGGAAGATTTCAGTGGCTGAACAACACTTCTGTGCATATAACCCATTCATATCAATGCAAGCTACATTACCTTTGCATGACTTGGGGTGCTTTCACACCTAGAGTTTTGTTTCGGAACCTGTCTCGTTTGCCCAAGTAGCCAAGTTTGCCAAGTAACAGTATATGTTAAACCAGCAATCGCACTGAGATCCGCGCCACAACAATCAGTCTAAGATCGCCTGAATGAGGTGGTCTCGGCTCAATTGAAGTAAATAGGATAAATTAGGATTGGAAAGATTATTATTCATTTGATACTGAGCCTTTAATTGTCATTTATAAATTGTCATTATGCAAAACTGCATAAAGTTGTGTTAATAAAGCCTTTATTAACACACATACTAGCCATTACTATATGCCTGAATAATAAAATATATAAATGTTTTCACTAGTTTATTAATCATTTACTAACTCATTCTGAATTTTCTTAAAAACCATCAACTACTATTAAATACAAATGATTTGTAAATAATGTAATACTTGAATGTGTTTATAAGTTAAGAATACAGCATTTGTATATAAACTGCTTATTAACGTTTATTAATGTAGAGTTAATGCTTGACAAATAAGGAATTCACTAGATGCCAATGCTTAGTAAATGATCCATAGTGTGTAGTTATTATAAAGTGTTACCATTTGTTGCTCTTACAACTGGGATTGACAACAAGACTTTTGTTAGGCAGTGTACATTTTTATAAGTAAAAAAAATTGCAAGGAAATCTGTGAGCAGAGATTTTGTGTTGACCTACTTATGACTTATCCTACAGTAAAACATTGAATATGATTATTTTTAGCTGAAACTGTGGTCCTTGCCGAGTCATAAAATGCAAGCTATCAGCATTTTGAGAGTCTAAAAACATATACAGGCAAAACAAAATTAGTACTTGCACCTCCTTGTGATACTTTTAGGTCTTATAAAGCAATTTAAATCTTCTTATATGTACACAGCGGCCTCTGGTGGATTTACGAGGAATAGCATATTTGCGAAAACGTGTCCCAGTCACATATTTGAGATTGTCAAAAATGTACACGGCACCCTCTAGTGGATTTGAAAACAAAAACTACAAGCTAACGTAGTGAATCCCCAACTATTCTAGCATATGTTTTATGCAGCGTATGCCCTTCCAGCTGCAGCCCAGTTCTGGAAAACACCCATACACTCTCACATTCACACACACACTCATACATAGTCATATTCAATACTCAATTTAGTCAATTTAGTTAATCCAATTCACCAATAGCCCATGTGTTTGGAGAGTGGGGGAAAGTGGAGCACCCAGAGGAAACCCACGCCAACACTGGGAGAACATGCAAACTCAACACAGAAATGGCAACTGGCCCAGCCGGGGCTCGAACCAGCAACATTCTTGCTGCCCTACACATATTTTGAGGTTCCCAATAAATCAAGTATATCCAATGAGCCTGGGTTGGAAGTAAAAATACTTGGTTACTACACATCATAGCCTAAATCTTGGATAGCCCTTTAACCTGTTAGCCAGCACTCAATTTGGGGGATTTACACCTACCTAACTTTAAATAGTAACAGTTCCTGACTCCAGTAAGCTACAAACACAAATGATGTATCATTGGAAAGAAGACACTTTGAGCTTTACTGTGGTAAAAGGTGAAGTTACATGTTAAAAAATATACAAAGTTAAACATTATGAAGTCATGAGATTTTTTTTTTATTGTGTTCAATATTGATTTCCATATACAAACAATGGAAAATATTAATGTAATGTCCTAGAAAACATATGACTTGAAAGCCAAGTATTTCATGAGTTTATATCTCAAATTTGAAGAGGATAGCATGCAAAATGAGATTACTGTAAAAAGTTTTCTGAGGCTGTGTTGATGTCCTTCTCTCCCTCACCGTCAGACGCACTTCCTCAAAAATGATCTTCCCAAGCTAAAACATTAACAGTTGCTGAATGATTTGGTCTACATTCACAGTTCATGTATCTTTGGAAAGAAGACACTCTGGGCTTTATCATCCATCATTCACACTCTCCAACTCAGAAGTGTTTCATTTTCAGTTTGTGATTTACTTCATTGAGTGCCAGAGCCAGAAAATAATTAGTGATAGAAACAGGATGAAGACATACCTCGACCCCTGGCCACCCACATGAGTATTAAAGCGATATTTCACCCAGAAATGAAAATTATCTCATGATTTACTCACCTTTACTTGTTGCAAACCTGTTTGAGTTTCTTTCTTATTTCAAACATTTGTTTCTTTATTTAACCAGATAAAAACCCATTGATATCAAGATCTCATTTAGAAGGGCGACCTGGCAACACAAGACTTATAAAATAATAATAATATTAATAATAACTAGAAAATTAAGATAACATAAAAATACAGTTTAGTTTATCAGCTATACCACATTACAATAAGTGTAAAAACACATACATTGAGAAATGGACTGTTGTTGTTTGTTAAAAAAGATTGAGCGAAATGATTTGATTGGGATGAGCTCAGACATTTTTAGTTCAGACTGAAGAGTATTACAGGATGAAGGGGCGGCATAACTAAAGGCTCGCCCGCCCATTTCAATTCGAACAGTTAAATGATAAGATTCACTTGAACCTAGGGCATACTGGCTTTTGACTTATGAAGAAGGGAACTTGGGTATAAAGGCTCCAGACCCCAAAGAGCCTTGTATACCAGAGTCATCCAGTGGGTGTACCTCCTTACATTCAGAGAAGGCCACTCAGCTTTGGCATACAGTTCACAATGGTGAGTTAGTCTCTGACAGCCTGTAACAAACCTCAGAGTGCTGTGGTAAACAGAGTTTAAAGCCTGAAGATATTTGGTTGAAGCATGCATACTGTATATAAAACATCACCATAGTCAATCAATGGTAAAAATGTCGGGCGTCAATGTAAAAACACTGATCATGTGGACACACTGTGTTCTGTTGAACAGACAGCAAACTAAGCGGTTGCTTGGTTTGACATACCGCTCCGTGTTAAAGAGTTCATTAAAAGTGTGTGAACTGTATCAAATGCTTTTGAAAGATCAAGAAAAAGAGCAGTGCAGTAATTCTTACGATCCATAGCCTGTAAAAAGTCATCTAAAACCTTCAGTGTGGCAGAAACAGTGCTATGTTGCTTTCTGAATCTAGACTGGTAATTCGATAGTACGTTTTTTGTGTCCAGAAACAGGTTAAGTTGGTCACGGACTAATTTTTGAAGATTTTTGCAATGATGCATAAATTGGAAATGGGTCTATAATTGATTACTTCTGATGTTTCTCCTCCTTTTAAAAGGGGAAGTACAAAAGCCGACTGCCAAATTCTAGGGATGTGACACTTCAATTAAAAATGTGGGTGAGTGGCTCAGCTATATAATCTGCAGCCAACTTCAAAAAGAATGGATCCAGTTTGCCTGGTCTGGCTGCCTTTCAGGTGTCCAGCTTTGTCAGGGCTCTATGAACCTCGACAACCGTCATTGGAATAAAATTAAAAATAAGATATAAACATAAAATAAGATACTTTGAAGAATGCTAAATACCTGTAACTTCTGCAGAATTTGCATTTCCTACTATAGAAGTTACAGGTTTTCAGCTTTCTTTAGAATATCCTACTTTGTGTTCAACATACTAAACAAACTAATAAAGATTTGAAAACACTTGAAATGGTAAGTAAATCTTCATTTTTGGGTGAATTATCCCTTTACTGGAAGGCTATGAGTGGGTATGGGTGTGTTCATGTACTTAAATATTCATTCATATTTTTTCGGCTTATTCCCTTCATTAATCTGGGGTCGCCACAGCAGAATGAACTGGCAACTTATCCAGCACTTGTTTTATGCAGCGGATGCCCTTCCAGCTGCAAACCCATCAATAGGAATTTTCCATTTAGCTTATTCAATTCATCTATAGCGCATGTCTTTGGACTGTGGGGGAAACCGGAGCACCTGGAGGAAACCCACATAAACACGGGGAGAACATGCAAACTCCACACTGACCCAGTTGAGGCTCGAACCAGTGATCTTCTAGCTGTGAGGCGATCATGCTACCCACTGCGACCACCAGTATTCATCTAGTATTAGCTGAATGGCATTGAAGCTCCATTAGCAGCACATAAACGATTCAAACTCACCATCAGACACTAACATGCTTGAGGTGGAACAAGTGCTAAGAAATGACCTCATTGGGAGTATCAAGACCTTCACTACGTCCCAATTCAGAGATGAATTGTTCACCACAAAACTATCAGTGTGAGCTAACGAAATTAATATGGTCCTTTTAGATTTCATGTGTACTCTAAGAGTCTTAAAAACATATGCAGGCAACACAAAACCAATATTTTGGCTTATGATAATACTATGTGGATGCAAAAGAGCTGTGCAAGGAACAGAACATTATATACAACGGGACTATCTGCTCCTCAAGAGAAGATGATGATGTTTTATAAGAAAGCAGAAAAATACTGATGAAATGACGGCAGAGTCTTTAGGGCATTATGTGAGCATGCTCGACGCAAACCCAGTTAACCTGTTGCTTTAAATTCCCTGCCCTGATGGCAAAGAGCCCGTGGCGGACGCTGGACCTCCAGACGCGAGCAGCACCGAGATGACACTGGATTTATGATGAGCGAGCTGTAGTTTTTTAATGAGTGGAAAACAGAACCATGGGCCATGTTCACATATCTGGCTCGGAAAGTATTCTAGAGGCCTTCCAGCTGTTGGACACGTCCCATTCGACAAGCAATAAAGATGCTATGAAAAAACGTAAATAGCAATGCCGTGCGTATGAGCGTAATAGTCTTCATGTAAGAAACAGAGAGTGAAAAAGTGAGGATGCTTTTACAAAGATTCATTCATAATACCATCTGATATCGTCATTGAAGGCTGTCTATGACATCTGTTATAACATATTTTTAATATTTGTATTATATAAATGTTTATTTTTATAATAAAAATATATGTATATAATATGCATTTATTTACATTATATCATAAAATTATTATATCTATGAAATATTTATTTTAGTAATATTATTATATTAATTTATCTGTAAATATTATCTGTATATTAATTTATTTTATTTATAATAAAATATTATATTTTTTAATATCCTTAATTATTATTATTATTGTATTATATTTTCTATTATTAATATATATATATAATATACATATATATATATACATATTTATATATATACATATATATATATATATATATATATATATATATATATATATATATATATATATATACACATATACATACATATACATACATATACACACATATACATATACACACACACACATATATATATATATATATATATATATATATATATATATATATATATATATATATATATATATATATATATATATATATATATATATATATATATATTTATACATATACATATAAAAATAAATATAATAAATAATAAATAATATAATAAATAAATAAATATGGATGGATGGATGGATGGATGGATGGATTGGATGGATGGATGGATGGATGGATGGATGGATGGATGGATGGATGGATGGATGGATGGATGGATGGATGGATGGATGGATGGATATATATACACATATGCACACACACTGTGAGTACAAGACTGCAGATGATATTGGTTACCAATACTTACCTATTAAAGGTAACTGCAACTGCTTTATTTGACATCAACTCTACTTTTTTTTCTATATTAAAAATATATATATATATATATATATATATATATATATATATATATATATATATATATATATATATATAATACTGACTGCATTTCCTCCAAAATGTATGTATTTATGTATTGAATTTGAAAATATATAGTAACTTATTCTTATTGTTTCATGTTTTTCCTATTTTTTATTTATTTTTAAATTTATTTATTTATTTTTATTTATTATATTTCTTTTTCATTTATTTATTATTATTAATTATTTTTTTATATATATTGTATTATCTTTTTATTTTCATATGGTAACTTATTCTTTTATGTTTCTTTCATATTTATTCATTTATTTATTATTAATAATTTTTCTAGATAATTAGTTTTTATCTGGTGAATTATGCTTATTCTTTCATGTTTTTTTTATTTACATTTAGTTATTTATTTATTACTATATTTTTTATATACATATTCAAAAGCCGCTCCAACAATATCCAAGTACAAATATCAATGTTGACACCAACACTACTTTTTTACCATATAAAAATATATTATAATATTATTGACTGTATTTCTTCAAAAAAATATTAAAATGTATTGAATTATTTTTTTACATTTTATATGGTGAATTATTCTTAATGTCCTATGTTTTTTTTATTGACATTTATTTATTTATTTATTACTATATATTTTTTAGATAAAAAGCCATTTACAAAAGCCCCTGCTGCAATTAGCAAAGTTGACACCAGCACTACTTTTTCCCATATAAAAAATTATAATATTATTGACTGTATTTCTTTCAGTTATTTTTTAAATGTATTGTATTTTATATGGCGATTTTTTCCTTACTCTTTCATGTTTTTTATTTTTATTAACATTTATTTATTTGTTTGTTTGTTTGTTTGTTTATTTTATTAAATTATTTTTACTTTTTTTTAGATAACTGCCCATTTTCAAAAGCCCCAGCTGCAATATCCAAGTATAATTAGCAATGTTGACACCAACACTACTTTTTCCCATATAAAAATATATTATAATTTTATTGACTGTATTTCTTCTAAAATTATTATTATTTTTTAAATGTACTGTGTTATTGTTTACATTTTATATTGGATTTGGGGGGGGGGGGGGGGGGGCAGCACGGTGGCTCAGTGGGTAGCAATGTCACCTCACAGCAAGAAGATCGCTGGTTCAAGCCTGAGGTTCCTCCCGGTGCTATGGTTTCCTCCACAGTCCAAACACATGCATTATAGGTGAATTGAATAAGCTAAATTGGCTGTAGTGTAAGTGTATGAATGCAAGAGCGTATGGGTGTTTCCCAGTGCTGGGTTGCAGCTGGAAGGGCATCCGCTGCGTAAAACATATGCTGGATAAATTGGCTCATTCCGCTGTGGCGGTCCCTGATTAATAAAGGAACTAAACCGAAAAGAAAATAAATAAATTAATTATTTTTTACATTTTTATATGGTAATATATTCTTATTGTTTCATGTTTTTTATTTTTATTTATATTTATTTCTTATTATTACATTATTTTAGATAACAG
Organism: Danio aesculapii; assembly: GCF_903798145.1. Lineage (NCBI taxonomy): Eukaryota > Metazoa > Chordata > Actinopteri > Cypriniformes > Danionidae > Danio > Danio aesculapii. The sequence continues at coordinate 49,896,436 of NC_079454.1, read as the reverse complement.
ACCATTTTCAAAAGCCCCTGCTGCAATATCCAAGTACAATTAGCAATGTTTTGGAGGATGACAACAAGCGTTTGTTGCCCAACATTCACACTTCTCCAAGCTGACTGGAGAAGTGCCCTCATATTAAAAATGAGGTAAGACTGACAAATCACTGACAACAGCACAAGGACAGCCATTCTTTTAAAGTGCGCTCCATTGCCGGTCATTAAATTCAGATCTGTGGCAGGCTGCTGCCATCCAACTGAAACCCATCCAGCACAAAGGATATTACTGAACCCCTGTTCAACTTTCTGTTTTAAAGATATGAGCTCATGGAGCCGTTTTCCAAAAGCTTCTGTAATAGGTCAGAGCTGTAATGGTTTGCAAACCATCGCATTGCGTCAGAAAGTGAAATGCTGCCGATCTGTACAAGACAAAGGTGTGTAAACAGGAGTGCACTCTAGGTTAACGTGAAGGGATTGGGTTACTAGTCTAGTGGCCTTTAAGAGGGCACGCTCAAGTATGCGTAAAAAAAACAGTACCACAAAAAAACATGCCTGAAGGGTGAGTTCAACTCCACTGTATCATCATTTAACCTCTAATAAAAGCCACTGGAAAGTCTTTCTTTTAGTGGGCGTAACATGATACTGTGAGCTAGCTTCGTTTATTTAACCATTAAGTCAATTCATGTCCACTCGCATGCATGTACAAAAAAGCCACATGCACATTGAATTTAACTAGCAGACAGACAAGCACCAATATAAACTTGTTTTCAAGCATGCAGCTGGCAAAAGTCATGAAGTTTTAGGAACAACAAATAATAACTTGACTTCTAGTTGATCATTTGGTATCAGAGATGGCTTATTTGAAAGGCAAAGGCCTCTAGATTACGCTTATTTTACCACAATAAAATATGATCATGCATTGATTTTTAACGATTTGATTAGAACAGTAAGGTCTGACTTTGCTAAGACAAAAGTCTTGTCACTTAACAGAAATAATGTCCAGTATAGAATATAAAGTCATGCTGCAGTGGAAAAAGGGTTAATATTGTGTATGACTCCCATGATGTATGGATGCAGTCCTCACCATGCACCATAACTCAAATCACTTATTAATAAAGTCATCTGGAATGGCAGAGAAAGCGTTCTTGCAGGACTCCCAGAGTTCATCAAGATTCTTCGGATTCATCTTCAATGCCTCCTCCATCTTACTCCAGACATACTCAATAATGTTCATGTCTGGTGACTGGGCTGGCCAATCCTGGATCACCTTGACCTTCTTTGCTTTCAGGAACTTTGATGTGGAGGCTGAAGTATGAGAAGGAGCCCTATCCAGCTGAAGAATTTGCCCTCTCCTGAGGTTTGTAATGTAATGGGCAGCACAAATGTCTTGATACCTCAGGCTGTTGATGTCGCCATCCACTCTGCAGATCTCTCCACGCCCCTATACTGAATGTGACCCCAAACCATGATTGTTCCTTGACCAAACTTGACTCATTTCTGTGAGAATCTTGGCTCTATGCGGGTTCCAGTAGGTCTTCTGCAGTATGTGTGATGACTGGGATGCAGATCAACAGATGATTCATCAGAAAAAAAATAAATAAATAAAATAAATAAATAAATAAATAAAAATCGACCTTCTGCCACTTTTCCAAATGATCAACTAGAACTTACTATTCATTGCTCTTACAACTGAGATCAGGTGACTTGTCAGGTAGTGTACATGCTGTTAAATCAGGCCCCTAGCCTGGTGGTGTTTCCCTAGCCTCACTGACAAAGGTCCAGAATTTGTCCCATACATGAGCTTATGTCCTATTTTTACTGCTATACCATCATCATGAAAATAACTCGAGAATGCAGGGTAAGTTAAGCCTGTTTCTGAAAGAGAGGTAACTTTAACTCGAACCTAACCTCTATTGATAATGCCTTTTTATAGTTGCGGTTTGTGCGCTTAACTCTGAGTTGGTCTACTCACAGTTGATTGACCTAACTCAGATCAGCTATTCTGAAACCGAAAACTCTGAGTTTTAATCTCTCGGTAAGTCAACTAAGAGTTCAAGTTTAAACTCAGAGTTGGTTGAACGTCCTTACTGAAACAGGCCCCTGATATCTATGGTGTGCCGTTGCTTTTATTTGCAACACGGTTTAAATCAACCTTTATAGGCTTGACAGTCAGGCACACTGCTGTTGATGCCGTCGAACTGGCAACCTGCGCTTGCGTGTGTTTTGAACCAGGTGTGCAATACCTAGTTCAACCACTAGGTGTTAAAGTAGTGCACTTTTAAACCTGAACAACTACATACTGTAACAACCACCTACCACAATGTAACATTGAAGCAAACAACTAGTAATGCTACTGCCCTAGCAACCACACAGCTTAAATCGTAAATTTTTGAGCTTTTAAAATACAATTCTGAATGGCGCAAATTACCATTAATCTCTCGCTAAACATGTTTTTTACTCTAACAGAAGACATTGAGCGTTCCTCAAGATCCCACATTAGCATGAGTCAGGCCTGTTTGGTCTGCTATCACTCATGCAAACCTCCAGGCTTAGACTGCGTCTGGATGTCATAACCTCTAATCAGCCTTGCCAAAACCTCAGAACAGATCTTCAAAAACGTGGCCTGTGTCTCCAGAGCGGCGTTCGGCTCACGATCCTCTATCATTCACCTCGCGCTCCTGTCCACACACACCAATTAGACGCTATTACTGCCCCACATGTCACGTCTATACAGACAGATGATATGAAAAGCATCTTGAGGGCACTCAAATTAAGTGCGCACCGACCTCTGATTTTCATTCTTTGGACGCAGTATTGATTTGAGCCTTGAGTTTCCTGTGCTGCCTCTCATCATGACCTCCGCTGATTTACTGCTGTGCGTTTCAAGAGTTGACATCGCAAAGATCCGTGCGGCAGGTCAGACAGTCAGATGGTTTTATGCAAGATCAAGGAAACAGCCAGAAGTACAACACTGCAGAAAGGAATTTTGGTCTTGTTTTGTGGTTACAAATATGTAAACTAGGGCCTATTGGAAAAATCTGACACTGCGAAATGTTTTGTTTCTTAAATATGCAGTTGAAGTCAGAATTATTAGCCATCCTGAAGTATTAGCAAAATATTGCTTAAAGGGGCTAATAATATTGACCATAAATGGTTTTAGAAAATGTTAAAACTGCTTTTATTCTAACCGAAGTAAAACAAATAAGGCTTTCTCCAGAAGAAAAAATATTTTAGGAACTACTTTGAAAAATTTCTTGCTCCGTTAAACATCATTTGAGAAACATTTGAAAAAGTTAAATAAAGTCTATTGCAGGCAATAACACGTTACACTCAAAAAAATATCTCTCTGGATGAATTTAATTTAATTGAGGGCAGGATTTCCACTCAAGAGATTTGTTTAGCACCAACTAAAAAAACTATTTACACAATCAAATGCAATTGAGTTGGCCCAAGTTGATTTTATCAAATAAAATAACGTGATGTTTAAATACATTTGTATTTTTATTTAGCTTAAACTCAAAGGTCTGATAATATCATGTATGTCTGCTATATGTCGTACATTTTGAAGTCTCTTATGCCGAGTTCAGACTGCATGATTTTAGCCCTGATTTTGACTCGCCAACAGGTTTTGAGTCACAGGCAAATCGGTGCTCGTTTCACATGAGTAACAATCACACAGTGTGAAATATCAAAGACTCGATCTGAGAGAATCGCTGATGAGTCGTAGACACCCATGAGATATTTGGCATGCTAAATATCTGGACCTGTCGGCGATTCAAAATCATGCTGTGTAAAATGTGTTCTGATTGAAAATAACATTGGCGATCCTCTACAGCCACTGAAGAGCAGCATCCACTAGTGTGGCTATCTGCAGGGCAGCGGGAGGTTGGGGAAAAGTCAAAACGGCTCATTTTCAGTTTATTTGGACCCAAGGAAGGGAGGAAAAACTAGTGTAAATTTGACAGGAGCACATGTGTCTGTTTGACGTTTCATCTGAGCAATATCACAAGTGGCTCGAAAAAGAAGAAAAAAGTTTAAGAGAAAGTGCTAATTACCCAGGTGAGCAAAATAAGTACATTTTCTACCCACTAAAGGCTTTTCTCATTATGTAGTTAATAACATGAGATATACTACGTGACCTAGCGTTGTTTTCATGTCACTTCTCGCATGTGTTTGGTTGCGAGACGTAGTTTGGACAATTTTGTCGGCGATTCTTCTTTGTTTAAAGTCATGCAGTGTGAAACCCCCTGTAGCCGATCCATCTTTCAGTGTAAATGAAGCAGCAACGAAACGCTAGCCCTGATAGTCATGCAGGGTGAATCATCCGTGACGCGATTTCTTTGAAAATCATGCAGTCTGATATCAGCTTTAGCTACATTTGAAGTAATCCTAAATGAACTAATTGCTATTTTTAAGCGTATTTCATGAGTTACATATACAGTTGATTGAGAGACTGATCTCAGAACTCATGTTAGGACAGTTATTGCTCACTGCGCAAAGCAACAAGCTGCATTTTTGCTAATTAAGCTGCCAACACCCAAAGCTTGGGCGCTTCTGCAAGGTGCTAATCTCAAAACTCAAAGCATTACATGAAAATCTTCTAAATCTTCAAACTAAAGTGTAAATTAAACTCTAACAAGTCTTTCCATTAACTTTAAACACCTAAGATTACTTTTATTGTCAAAACTTTCAACATTAGTCGACGCCAGTGGTGTAGTGGTTAGTGCGTCGACACATGCACTCCGGTGCTCCTGGCGAACCGAGTTCGATTCCGCCTCGCGGTCCTATGCCGATCCTTCCCCTCTCTCTGCTTCCCATGCTTTCCTGTCAATACTCTCTACTGTTCTATCCAATAAAGATGAAAATCCCCCCCAAAAATTTATAATTATAAAAAAAAACTTTCAACATTAATTCGCAAAACATGCTGGGAACTACAAATCCCCTTACCAGGTATTTGGACCAAAAACAATTCCTTCATGTTGTCCCAACACAACACGCTTAAGTTAACTTAATGGTTTACACATTGAACTGAATTTAACTGAAATCATGAAAAACTAGGGAGTCTGATTTAGGGTCTGGCTGGGAAGTGCAAAACAACATTACAAAGTGTGAAACACTTTTACAAAGCTCGAGACATATTTACATTTTCAAAAACCTTTTAACCTATCATAAGACACATAAGAAAAACAACTTTACCAAGGATGAAACAAATTTACATTTCAGAAAAAAATTAAAACAATCAAAACAAATTTACAACTACAGGTTCCTTACGGATAAGGAATGTACCACACACCGGAAAATATCAGCTCGAGTGTGACTTTGTAGACACAGGTTAACATGAGTCTACAACTATAAAAATAATGGTTTGACCAACTGTGATAAAACATTTTAGAGCTAATCTGAGGAAATATCAGCGTGAGAGTATGTAGAAACATGTAAACGCAAGTACATGGAAACAATCAAATCACAGCATATGTTGACTGATAAAGATATCAAAACCGACCTCAACATGTGTGTACTCCCAGCCTGATCTCACGACAAAACGTAAGTATTTTACGTTTTGACAGTTTAGTGGCTAATTCGTACGAATTTGTACGAGTTCAGTTGTACGAAATTGTACGACTTTAAAAAGGAGGTGTGGCACCTAACCCCACCCCTAAACCCAACCGTCATTGGCAGATGAGCAAATCGTACTAAATTGTACGAATTAGATTGTACGAATTCGTATGAATTAGACACTAAATCAAAAAGTTACGAATTGCCGTGAGATTGTGTTGGTACTCCTGAATAGCTCCGTTAGATAGGTCGACGTTGACATTGATGACATGTCAATTATAATTATTTCTTTACATTTATTTTAGGTATATACTGTTCTGCCACACAAATATTAAAATCAATGTTTACACGGACACCCAGTAATAAGAATCTTTATTCGGTATGGGCATGTTTTGTTGCTGTGAAAAAGTGACGAATCTGCCAATCTGCCAATCTGCAAACGTGAACAGTTTACATCTGGAAAGGGGCACCAGTTAACACGGACACCAGTTAAACCATAACACCGGCTTCATTCAGTTTACTTTTAAGAGTCCTCAAGCAGTTTACACCGTGTAGACTTGACATCATATCCACGATTACAGTGTACGAGTGGCCCTCATTAATAAATTGAACACATTGATGCAGTATGTCTGGTGTTTCTGTCTGATCTGCGTCCTTTATAAACTCCAAGCACCGACCACACGTAAAGCAAAACCGCGTTAAGCATCCCTCAACCACAGTCCATGTTCGGTCACCATAAACTTTATTTACGCCATGTACTCCACAGCACAAACTTACTGCGCTCACCACCAACGACAACAACACTGTTCCCCGCGTCACTCCCAGTGTGTGGTATATTCCACGTCACTTCCGGTGTGTGGTACATTCTCTTTCCGTAAGGAATCTGTAATTGTAAATTTCTCTAGGGACTTGTAAAAGTGTTTTGCGTTTGTTAATTTTTGTCTAAAATGTACATTTGTTTCGTCCTTGGTAAAGTTGTTTTTCCTATGTAATTGTGTCTTATGATAGGTAAAAATGTTTTTCAGAATGTAAATATGTCTCGAGCTTTGTAAAAGTGTTTCACACTTTGTTATGTTGTTCTGCACTTCCCAGCCACCCTAGTTCCAAGATGTCTGCATCAGAGTTGTCATCATTTTATGTCATATGACTCACTTTGACACGTGAATATACAATTTACCTGCTTACACTGCAGGCACAAATGCACATATCTGATTCATACTGAATTTATTTCTACGCATGAATGAGGCCTGAAATTGATCCAAATCCATGTGATTTTTTTTCTTGCTTGCACGCATCTGGGCCATTTCTGATCGGTGCCACATGGGAGGAAAAAAAATGGGATTCTGTCACTCGAACCATGTGGTATAAAATGTGGACTTTGTGAAGTGAGAGGATTGTGACTAATTTAAACACCTCTGATTGGCCGATGTGTTCAAGAAATCAATCAATGGACTTATACCAGTGACTGACATCATATTCGTTTGGCTGTACCACAGTACCAAATAGCTAATAATGTGTTACACAATGTTCCCATTCACAGCTTCCTTCTATTTAGACAGAAATGCTTTGAACATCAGATGATATTTTGTCTTTTGTACACTGCTGTCGTTTTATGGAGAAACTTCTCAGCATTGGTGCTGAAATGTGAATTTGCAGATGGTTTGTATTTAAGTGTATTAAGAACACAACATTAACAATTTATTGGGTGAGTAGCCAAATTTGATATTGTCACGATCACCAGCAATCTAGCCCAACATTCACTCACACTCGGACTGAAATTCTGGCTCCATATGAACTACAACTCCCTTCAGGCACCACACACACACACCTGTCCCAATTCTTCATTGATTACACACACAGCTGGGAGCTAATCGAGACTGATTACATGGACTATGTAAACAGCACACACAGACATGGTTGAGTCTTGTTTGGTTGATACCCTCTAACATTTCGAAGCGTTCCATTGTCTTGCAAATAAATGGACGCCATGTGCTCCGGACCAAAGAAGATTAAGGATCACCCAGACTGTTTCCAGCAACAAGTCCAAAAGCCAGGGTCTGTCATGGTATGGGGGTTGTGTCAGTGCCATTGGTTAATGGAACTTGCACTTCTATGATTGCACCATTAATGCTGAAAAGTACATAAAGATTTAAGTGCACAATATGCTTCCTTCTTTTCCAGGGATGCCCATGCATATTCCTTTTTTTTAATGACTTATTTAACTTTACATTTTTCAAACATATTAAACAACCCTTATAGAAATAATTAAAATTTAGTTAATTAATTAATTAATAATAAAATAAAACTTAATTAAACAACTAAATGAGGGGCAGATGTCTACACTTATGCAACAATCTCAACGTTACAATTAGAGTAATGAAAGATTACAAACTGAAGTATTATTATTGTCAAGAGCTAGCAAGGGTGATCAGTCTAGATCCAGCTGGAAAGTTTTAACATTAAAAAAGGGCTTCCAAATTTTAACAAACCTTCGGTTATGTCTTTGAAGGGAGTATCTAATTTTAACCATTTGAGGAAACCGATAGCAACAAACCATTTAGCTTAAAAACTAATCCTAATGAGTACTTTTAACTTAATCCATTTGAGTAAACGAAGCAATTTGAGCACAGTAAAACCCAATGAAGAGAACTCAAACCAACTGAGTACTGTAAAACCTAATAAGTTAAGGCAACTCAAACTGTTTAAGGAAACCGATTGCTACAAACCATTTGAGTTAAAAAAAACAAAACTAATCTATACGAGTACTGTGAACTTACTCCATTTAAGTTGAAGCAATGAGGTATTTAATTAACTCATTACCTTCAACGCTGAGTTTAAAACTATTTTCAATTGAGAAAAACTACCTCTCAGTAAATTGAGTTAACTACACTGATTTCATTTGATAAAGTTGACTGTTGGGTTTTACAGTGTGGGCATGTCCAGAACATATGCGTTAAAGTGCCTAAATCCGAAAGACACCTATCACACTCGGGATCAATATTTGGGTCGATCTGTGCGAGCCTACAATTTGACTAGTGTACTTAGTGAACCACTTTACATTGAATGAGGCAGTGTGTGACGGCCTGAAGTGTTGGCCGCACAGTTCTGTGCAACAGCGTGCATATATTTACACACACTCACACACACAACTATGCAGATCAGACATGACATTTCATTTTATAGTTTCTTTTGCCGTATTTATTATAGTAAATCACAATACACAATAGTTTCTTTCCTATTCTTTATTTATAGAAACCATACATTTTGCTACTTCGTTATTAATTTGGAGTGCACACAAATTAGTTTCGTTGTATGTTAATGTTTGTTTCTTTTTGAGTTACCGAGCGGTGCGCTGAAGACAGGAAGTGGCGGTCGGGTGGCTTCCGGTGTGACAAAGATTGGAGTCCGAGCAGGAACGCCAGATTTATCCAAAATGGGCACACCAACAGCTTGAATTATGCAGGAGGGTAAGATATTTTAAATACCCTTCTCGTTTGAATATTTTTGCATTGAATTTGTTAATTTTGTTCATAATGATTAATGTTTTATTTTTTATTTTTTGTGTGATTTTTTATTTGTTGCATTTATTCTGTTTTGTGTTGTATGTAGTTATGTGACTTTTGTGTTCTCCCCTTTGTAATTTAAATGAGCTCATCCTTTCCTTTATAAGCCTGGCTGTTCTCCATTGTGTTAGGTCATTTTGTGTTGGTTGATTATGTTGGCCTCATGTTCCTTCATTTTCTGTTGAATTATATTATTTTGAGGACTTCTGTCCTATCTGTTGAGAATATGATCATGAGAAACACATTAAATAATGTTTGTTGTATTTGTCAATGAAATACAAGTCAAAGTAACTTTATAAATCACTACTTTCTTTTTTTGTTTGTGTTTTCCATACAGTCCAAACTTTTTTTCTGATTTGGGCAGTAGTGTTGCTACACTACTAGCTTAACTACATTTCTCAGTAGCATGGCAGTAGCGTCACTACTTTCTAAATCCAATAGCTTTTCAGTAATGAAGCTATTTTTTTGGTCAAGTAGCGCAATAGCTTCCACACAAGCTACATTTCCTGATCGCAGATCAATAAGTGACGGCACGGACATTCACAGAGCTGAGGCCGGTGTCTAGCCGATGAAAGTAAATCCATATGACGGCGAGAATAACGATTTCTTCTTCGTTTTTTACAGTGGTCGATAACAAACTTTTTGGTGCGTTACTGCCACCTCTTGGTCTGGTCGGTGACGTCTCTAGCACAAGAAATTTGCTTGATGGAAGGATGATTGAGGGAGAGGAGTTATTTCTGAAGCACGATTGCTTGTGACCACATCTCGAGAAGTACATGTTAAGATGCATTAATGTTAATTCTAATGTTGTGCTCAAAAAATACTTTAGTAATTTTTAGTAAGTATTTTGGACTACACAATAGTGAAGAATGCTTTAAGTATGTTTCCTTGACAGTTTTATTGATCACTAAATGATTGACTTGGATTTAAGTTGCTTCGATTTAAAAATAAAAATTGCAGAAATAGCTTAGATGTAGCTAAGCTACTTTTGCTGAGTAGCTTTTAGCTTTGCTTGCTACGTTTCCCAGAGGGTAACTACATTTTAAGTAGAGTAACTAATAGCTTAGCTCACTACATTTTTCAAATAGCTCGCCCAACACTGGATTTGGGGTTGTGTAATAACCCTTGTTTTATTACATTTCGAAAAATCAATCTTACAATGTGCTGAAAAACCAGACAAAAATATTGAGTGAGAAAATAATTGTAATATGACACACTATTATTGAGCACTTATGGACTTCCAGAAAACGTCTTGTGGACTTCAGGGTCCGGGTGTGAGTCTCGCTTGGGGTAAATCACAAAGTTTGAACTTAGACCTTCATCCCACGTTAACAATTGTTGTAGGAACGGCACTCGGTCCCAGTTTAAAGCTTTAGGCTTCTAATGAGGTGTTTGTAAACTCTCCACGGTGCCTTCGGTTTGTGTGAAAAATTCTGACAGGTCGGCCTTCCCATGCTGTCAGCCTCATGTGCAGCTCAGATGTTTGAAGTGAGCCATCGCAAGGAAATTCCTCAGCGCACATAACTCTGTAAAAATCTGGCAGATCGCAAATGTGGCATCCCGTATAGCTGGGAATCAGATGTAAATCTTTAAAACTTAGGGTGGAGCTTCAAATCATTCGGAGAAACGTCTTTCGGGGAGGAGGTATCAGGGACATGTTTCTCATTTCTAGAACATGCTGATTTTTTTAGTTGTTTTGAAGTAAATGCTTGAAGCAAGTCCTTGACAATTATGTAGTAAAGTACAATTAGAGTCATCTTTAATTGCTTATTTTGCAGGAATGTACTTTGCTACTGCTGTGCTGAACAAAGAAGTACTAGATTACCTTCATTAAGCTAATTGGTAGCAATGCAAATATGTTTGCAGAACAATAAAAGTTAAAAACGAGATGTTGGTCTTCTTTTATGAGCATGAATCATTGCTTAATTACATATGGACACATCTGATACCATTTTAGAAAAAGCTGCTTTGTAAAGCTTCAGGATGTTAACGAATCACTTGTTTTGATTCATATTTCTTGAGGTTATGTCAATTCGAAACATTTCGAAATGTAGGTGTTTCTCTGGATCTGATATCTGAACATATATTTGGCTTAAACTTATCTTGGGCTCAGCTTTCATTGAAGTATTTTTTATTCGTATTCACAGGGTTTCTGCAGGTTTCACAGAATTAAATTTAGGACTTAAGACATTTTTAAGACCATTTTCATAATTTTAGACTTATCAAAGGGCTAAAGGCGAAGAATTTTTTTTAAATGGCCCAGATGAAAAAGATTTTTATTTGCCCAATCAAAAACATAAATGATGTTTATAAATAATATTTGACTAGATATTTTTCAAGACACTTCTACTCAGCTTAAAGTGACATTTAAAGGCTTAACTAGGTTAATTAGGTTAACTAGGCAGGTTAGGGTAATTACGCAAGTTATTGTATAATGACGGTTTGTTCTGTAGACCAGTGTTTCCCAACCCTGTTCCTGGAGGCACACCAGCAGTTCATATTTTGGATGTCTCCCTTTTCTGACCCATTAACTTCAGGTTTTGGAGTCTCTTCTAATGTTCTGATGAGTTGATTCAGGTGTGTTTGATTATGGAGAGGTTGAAAATGTGAACTGTTGGTGTGCCTTCAGGAACAGGGTTGGGAAACACTGCTGTAGACTATCAAAAAAATAGATAGCTTAAAGGGGCTAATAATTTAGACCTTAAAATGGCTTTTAAAAAATTAAAAACTGCTTTTATTCTAGCCAAAATAAAACAAATAAGAAGAAAAAATGTTATCAGACATACTGTGAAAATGTCCTTGCTCTATTAAACATATTTTGGGAAATATTTAAAAAAGAAAGAAAAAAATAAAAAAAAATCAAAGGGGGGCTAATAATTCTGACTTCAACTGTAGGTTTAATCAATTTGCAACACATAGTTAAACAAAGAAGTGTAAAATCGACAATAATATAGTTTGGTGCATTTAGTTAAACTAAACTAGATTAGGGCAAAGAATTGATCTTTCGCTGTACTACACTAGATTTTTTTGTCTTCTTTCTATAGTCCAATTACATGAAGATCAGCAAAAAATATTGTCTCGTTTTAAGAAATAAATCCATGTTGTGTGTCTGATCATTTGAAAGAACATCTTTTATCACTGTTGTAATAAAGGATAGATTAAAAGGGCACAGAAGACTACAAATAGAGAACTCCCACTGACCCGTGGTAAAACACTTACACTTTTCCCATCCAGCAATTTCATGTCAAACAACTGGCCAGCCACTGGAAAATGTACAATACAGAAATTGATTCCACGTTGAGTCAGGCCTCTTCTTCATAGCCACAAGCCTGTGACTGTGTGTTCTTGTAAGAAAGTGAAAAGAAAGTAAGCCTTGATGTGGTTTCTCAGCTATTTAGCTGATGCTGCTTATCCACAGTGTCACGGTCACCAGCGATCATAACTCCCTAGATCGCTGGTTTGCATACAAGGACTACAAATCTGCTTATAAATGGACTACATATTTAGTCATGCCACACTCACACCTGCTCCAAGTCTTCACTGATTACACTCGCACCACCTGAGGATCGTCTAATACTGATTCCAAACACCATTTAAGCAGCACACACACTCATTCACATTGCCGAGTCTTGTTATCTGTAAAGTGACATTTCAACGTGTTCTCCTAGTCTTGTTTTCCTGTGTTTTGACCCTAGTCTTGTTTACCTAGTTCTCCCTGTCTCCCGCCTGCCTTCCGACCTCGACTACGATTTGACTATGATTCTGGATTGCCTTTATACATCTGTTTGCACCTTTGTTGACCATTGCTTGCCTGACTTTGAATAAACCTGCACGTGGATAAAAAGTTCAGTTGTCTGTGTCACTCCCCGTGTTACACACAGCATACACTTATGTTAATTGAAAAATATACCTTATGTTAAAGCTCGCTGTACCTTACATTAAAGACCTGTGTATACAATATATGCTACCATTTTTGTTTTAAAGAAAATAATACTTTTATTTAGCAAGGACGCATTAAGCAGATCAAAAATGACTGTAAAAAACATTTTAAATGTCACAAGAGTTAAATTAAATTAAAATGAACACTGTTCTTTTAAACATTCTGTTTATCCAAAACAATTATGGAAAGAAAATGTCTCAAAGTCTCGACAAAAAACAATAAGCAGCACTTGGCCTGTCACTAGGACTGTGCGATTTGGAGAAAATATCTAATTGCGATTTTTTTTTTGACAGATGTTGCGATTTCGATTTCGATTTGATTTACGATTTAATTTTGTAGTCAAGCTTCAGCTCAATAATCTGTATTGTAGCTTAAACAGCTAAAATGCATTGAGTGTTAGTTTTAAAAGGGAACTGAAAAGATAACTTATATTAGCAAACAACTCTGAAATTGTACTTTGCTGTTGCTTGCTACTAGATTGAGTGTCACTGGCAATACTTTTAGTTGACTTTTTAATAAGACGCTCCTCATATAGCCGCATGTGGTGCTTTTTTAGGTGCTGGTTGTAGTATTTCCTCATGATGTGACAACAATTCTGTGACAGCTTTTATAAAATGACCTAGTTTTGTTTGGTGTCTGTGACTTTGAAATCAAAATATTCCCATATTACCGATGTGCTGTTTTTCTTTGATATTAATTCGTCTATTAATGCCATCATCCCACTCGTTCGCGCTTTCCTGTTTGTTTGTTTTTATTGTGAGCATTCCACATAGTACGGTTGTGCAATTCTGATTGGGCAGAACGAAAGTGTGCTCACTCAATTGGCAAGTAAGACTGTCACACACAGACGACAGTCACGCATTTGCTCTGGGTTGGGGAAATTATATAATATATATGTTATATAGCAGCCTCTTGCAATTAGTTAATCGCAACGTTTCAAATCACGAATGTGATTTGATTTCGATTAATCGCACAGCTCTACCTGTCAGGATATAAATTTTTGTTGTACGATATACTGCACCAAAATATATTGCGATAAACGATATTATTGCCATTTTAAGACCAATTTTTACCAGAATATATATTTATATATATATATATATAAAATATATATATATATAAAAGAATATTTAATTTAAGTATAGTTTTTTTAAACAATTGTATGATGAGGCATTGTAATCAGAATGTGAAAATGCACATCCTAAATAAATAATAATGTTTACAAAAAATTGGAAGGTAGAAAGTAACAGGCTCCGATATCTGCTTTTCAGATCTATTTTCAGTTGTCAGACACCCACATGAAAATATACCATAGTAATATATAGTAAATACTATTAACCTTATTCTTCAATGCGGAAGTGCGCTCGTTTTTGTGATTGCGATCACAACTTCCGATTCAGCTGCCTATGGGAGAAATGACTAGGGATAATAAGCGGCAGAAAACGGTCAAACTACTTACTCTACAAACAAATGTTTGCATGATAATACAGACAAAGCAGAATAATATAATGAGAAAATATCAGTTTGCAACACCAAGCAGCAGAACGAGCTGTTTGTAACATCTAAAAATTAATGGAAGTGAATGAGACCGGAAGTCTCGAGCCAAAATGATTCAAATGGCTGCGCCCACTCGTACGCGGAGAATAGGTGAATAGGGTTTTTAACAATTCGCACAGGTTCACCAAATGGACAATAGAAGATTGGAGAAACGTTGCCTGGTCTGAGTCTTGATTTCTGCTGCGACATTCAGATGGTAGGGTCAGAATTTGGCATCAACAAAATGAAAGCGTTGATCCATCCTGCCTTGTATCAACGGTTCAGGCTGCTGCTGGTAGTGTAATGGTGTGGGGGATATTTTCTTGGCACACTTTAGGCCCATTAGTACCAAACAAACATTGTGTCAATACCACAGCCTACCTGAGTATTGTTGCTGACCATGTCCATCTCTTTATGACCACAGTGTATCCATCTTCTGATGGCTACTTCCAGCAGGATAATACACCATGTCATAAAGCCCGAATCATCTCAGACTGGATTCTTGAACATGCCAATGAGTTCACTGCACTCAAATGACCTCCACAGTCACTAGATCGTTTGGGATGTGTTGGAACGGGGGATTCGCATCATGGATGTGCAGCCGACATGTCTGCAGCAACTGCATGATGCTCTCATGTTAATATGGTGCAAAATCTCTGAGAAATATTTCCAGTACCTTGGTCAATCTAGGCCATAAAGGATTAAGGCAGTTCTGAAGGCAAAACTGGGTCCAACCCGGTACTAGTAAGGTGTACCTAATAAAGTGGCCGGGAAGTGTATATATTTGGTCAAAACAAACGCAGCCCTAGTGAGCAAAAGACACTTTTTTTAAACAAATATTTCAAATACATTTCTGATTAGTTGTGTATTTAACAGCTATTCTTTCTCTGCTGTGACCGTAACAAATCTCAGCAATCTCTACAAATTTATGTCCTTTAACACTTTACTGCAAGTGCAAGTTAGCGGACAGTTTAGCTAATTAGCCGTGACTTGTTACACCATCAGTTTGAGCTTGCATTGCTTGAAGTGTTTGCGTTCACTTGCCTGCAATTTGAGTATGCCTCCATGCGAGTATGCTTCAGCGCTCAGATGTCTTGCTTAAAGGCTCGATGATGTAAGCTCAAAATAACAAACCTCCCGTTCTGAACCCAAAACCCCTTCTGGGCTTTGAACCTGTGACCTTTGTGCTTTCAGCCCTGATCTTTGACCAACGAGCCATCACCACCCACAAGCTCTCCCCGCAAGACATATTGGGTTACTGTTACTTGTTCAAATAAGCAGGAGGTCAGATTGGTGGAGCTCGACCAATCAATCACTGACAGCACTGAGGGTTTGGAGTCAGACGGTTTCAATTTGAACCATCAGGACCAATCAAATGAAAGAGTCACTTGCTGGTGGAGTAAATCGCTTTTAGTGATCATAGATCAAAAATTCCTCCAGAAGAAGTATAAAGTCAGATATAACTTCAGTCAAAAGTAGTTAATTTTTTTTTTACTCAATTAATTAGTAAAAGTACTCACTGATGAATGTTTATTTCGCAAGTTGAATTATCATACACTAATAACCACGCTGATAACTAAATAATTCAAGTGAAGACTTGAAACCATGATCATACTCTGAACACCGTGTTCAGATCCATTTGTAAAAACCAGTGAATTGTTTACTGGACACGAAATTGTTCATTCTGAACGGATCATTTGAAACAGTGAGTTATTTACTGGAGACTCATTCTGAACAGATCATTTGAGTCAGTGATTTGTTTACTGAAGATTCACTCTGAACTGATCTTTTGAATCAGTAAATCGTTTACTAGAGACTCACTTTTAACAGATCATTTGAATCACTGAGTTGTTTACTGGAGACTCACTCTAAACCGATCCTTTCAATTAATGAGTTGATTACCAGAGGCTCATTCTGAACTGACCCTTTGAATCAGTGAATTGTTTACTTGAGATTCACTTTGAACAGATCATTGGAATCAGTGAGTTGTTTACCGGAGACTCTCTCTGAACAGATTATTTGAATCAGTAAATCCTTTACTAGAGACTCATTATAAAAATATCATTTGAATCAGTAAGTTGTTTAACGGAGATTCACTCTGAATGGGTAGTTTGAATCAGTAAGTTGTTTACCAGAGACATTCTCTGAACAGATTATTTGAATCAGTAAATCTTTTACTAGAGACTTATTATAAAAATATAATTTGAATCAGTAAGTTGTTTAACGGAGATTCACTCTGAATGGATCATTTGAATCACTGAGTTGTTTACCAGAGACTCGCTCTAAACAGATCCTTTCAATTAATGAGTTGATTACCAAAGACTCACTCTAAACTGATCCTTTGAATCAGTGAATTGTTTACTAGAGATTCACTTTGAACAGATCATTGGAATCAGTGAGTTGTTTACCGGAGACTCACTCTGAATTGATCATTTGAATTGGTGAGTTGTTTACCGCATACCCGCTCTGAATGGATCATTTGAATCAGTGAATCATTTACTGAACAATGACTCATTTGAATCAGTGAGTTGTTGTCTCTTGAACAGATGCCAATCCAATTCACAAATTAATAGTTCCATACAATTTGAGAACCGATTTAACAGGTTGAATGATAAAATTATGCTTGTTTATGACTTAAACACCACTATCTCATCTCTGAGCAAGTGACAATTTTACCCCTTGAAAATAATCTTAACCAGCTTTATTCAGGAAATGTAGTGTTTATAGAGTTTATACAGTTCTCCAATGAAGTACAGACACAACGTGAAGTTACTGTCCACCACTTCGAATAAACCATCATTCAAGAGTGTGCTAAATGCGATAGTTATTCTTTAATAACTCGATAATGACTTAACTTAAAAATGATTTAATAAATAATTTCTACCATAAGCACATGTTCAGAGATGTCAAAACTCTCCCTTTTCCCTGGGGAGCGATTGGAGATTTATTGTTAAATCCCCTTAAAATAATAACATAGCTGTGCATTTGCTTTTCTTAAGATCTGTGAAGCCTAGATTTACTTCCAAGGTCATTTCATGCCAAGCGCTTCAATCATTTGAGTGAAAGACAAGAAAGCAAACGGTTCTCAGAAAGAGAGATGATCATAAACAAATGCTCTTTCAAAGAAACCTTGGTTTGCGTTCAGCCACAGCTCTTTGCTCCTCACCCTTGGGAACGTTTAATGAAAGACTAACGTTAAGAGAAATTCAAATGGATGAGCGCAAAGGGAAAGTTTAATGCTCAGAGGTTGCTTTTGCTCACACACTATATTTGATGGAGTCCACTGTCACGTTCCTTTATAGCATCAACTTTACAATGTTCCTCAGGAGAAATAAAATGGCAAATGAATTGATGAACATGGTAAATTAAATATTTGGAATTAAAAAAATATATGTATATACATTTATATATATTCAGGGCTTGACATTAACTGTTTTGATCACTAGCCACAGTAGCTACTAGTTTTCCAATGTTACTAGCCACTCAGCATTTTCACTAGCCACGATTTTGTTGTTGGGATTTTTTATCTGCATAAATATGACTTTGACATTCTAAAATACTTGATTAAGATATTGTGTTATGTCCACATGCCTCCTCATTCATTTCACTTTTGCAAATGGGTCATGATTTCATAGTGTTATATTGCAATTAGTTTTTATTTCACATGACTTTTCAGAACTCAAAATTAAGGATTTACCAAATTTATCTCTGATCACACCAAACAATAATTATTTCTTAGCCACAAATTTTAAATGTGTCAAAACAAGCTAAATATAGCTCTATACTATACTTTTTATTTAACAAAACATTTCTTAAAAAAAAAAATAAGGAAAACAATTGACTTTTAAAAATAATTAGTCATGTATCAAAAATATGCCCAGTAATCTGTCCTCGCTAAAGGTCCCTCAGATCACCAACAAAAATGGACAGTTAATCTCACATTAAAGCACTATTATTGTAAAAAAAATTTATAATTAAACCATATTAACAAAAATAACCGTAAGCAAACAAAAAAGCTGAATAACATATCGTGTGTGATAATGAAAGGATGATCACACTAGGGGTGGGCGGTACACCGGTGTCATAGTCATCACCGGTGTGACAGTGCGCCACGACATGGATTTTCTAATACCGTCAATACCGTAATAAATCAATTATGCACCTTAAACGGCTGCATTTAAATCAATAATAGCTCATTCTAAATAATAAGGCATTCAATTTTCTTCAAACGTTCAGTTGTGGTCTGAATACCTGTCCTTATATTACAGGGCTCGAAATTGCAACCATTTTGGTCGCATGAGCGCCCGAAATGTAATCTATGCGCCCTCATAATATATTTGGGAGCATTTGTGCGACTGAATATAATGGTTGTAGTGCAATCTGATTTGATTTTCTCTATAAACTTGCTGAATCGCTCTACCCTGCCGCTGTATTGGTTCATATTAGCTGTCAGTCACTCAACGCTTCCCTCTGTCAGATAACAGGGAGCTTTTGTTACTGCAGGAAATGCAAACGGCTGAAGAGTGAAAAGTGCACAGGTTTGCAAACCTCACCTAAAGTTATAATAATAATAATGGCGCAGATGACAGCGATCATGACATGACGTAAATGTTGATCCGCCAGCTGAGATCAATCGAGTGTTTTCGGAGAAGGTGCCTGAATCTTGATGCGTTGCATTCACCGCGTGTTCTGCGCAAATGTCCGCTAAATATAAAGTATAAAAGTATAAAAGTATAAAGTATAAAATAACAAAGAGCGATATTGCACCGGTGGTCATCATGAGAATTCTGCTCTGTCTGCTCATAAATTGGTGCAGAGAAATGAAGATCAGCTCATAACGAGACTGAGCATTTACAATGACCCAAACCAAAACTTTTAAAGAGTGATAGAAGTGAGACTTTCTTTTGTCTGTTCTTCCTTGAGATGTATATTATTTTGCTATTGAAAGTAATACCATGATATTATACCGTCACCGTTCAAAAGATGAAAAATACCGTGATATTAATTTTAGGTCATATCGCCCACCTCTAGATCACACGCACCTGGTTAAGGCCAATTAATAATCTGTTGAAAGTGAAAGCAACCAGCGCTGCTTACAAAGACAAATCTGGAGCTCTTGAAAGCAGCAAGACTGTGGGTGCATGAGCAAAACTTTTTGTCAAGTCTATTTGAAGGAGAACCGATCACAGTTGCGTTCCAGGCACGGTTGCTTTACGCAAGGAAACAGGAGCGCGCACGCGTTTTAAACATTCACGCGCATCACATCAGCTGTTAGCGCCAGTGATCATCTTCTCATTTGGTATTCATCTGCTTTCTTTTGCTCACGCGAACACAATTATTTTTGTTAGTGGTGCTGCTTTTCGATTCTAAGATCGCCTTTGCATGCATTTTGGGTCATCCATATTGTCGAACCCTGCTTTTAAGAACACAACAACTTAAAAATTATTTTCAACCAGCCAAAGTGGCTAGTGGGAGTGACTGACTAACCCGCCTAAGCTGAAATCTACCCGCATTTGGCAGGTTGGCAGGTGTTAATGTCAAGCCCTGTATGTATTTACATATGTATTACATCATCTTTGCATAAAATTACAAAAAATGAATTTCCGCTTGTGCGATGTGTATTAAATACAGAGTGTATAGGGGCAGGACACTAAATTTGGCGTTGTTCTCTCTTTTGGCTGCAATTATCAGTACGGTTGGGTACCTTTGTGGGCTATGTACCCATGTACCGGACCAAATCAGCATATGAATTTCGGTGCTCAATTTTGGTGCCACTGGAGCTGCAACAAGGACGTAAGAAGCATCAAGAGGTACATCAATGACACACATAATTACGCGTTGTGTCACACCATCTTTAAATATTTAATTCTAAAGAACTTTGAGGAATACGGACACCGTCGGTGATGTTAGGCGTAGGCATAGCACGATAACCGTTTTCAAGGTATACCGCGGTTGGGAAAAGTCAAGGTTTTAAAAACGTCAAAAATGTTTGTAATACCGTTCCGAAGGGATGTGTAAGATTTTTTCTTTTCTTTTTTTTTTTTTTTTTAGGACAACAGTATCTACAGCAGAAAAGATATTCAAAGATGCCATTTTAAATGGTAAAAAAATCTGTTTTTAAAAACAAATGAAGACAGCAGAAGTCAATGATTCATTTAGCCTGACATGTTTACAGTTCAAAATATTTGAAATGTTTCTAAATATAAAATATATTGTGCTCAAAGGTGAAAAAAAAAGTTTTGGTTTTTAACCCAGACATTTAAAAAGAACTTATTTTAGGAGCAGTCATCACAATACCGTGATGCAGTGAAACCGTGATATTTTTATCCAAGGTTATCATACAGTCAGAATCTTATACCGGCCCATTCCTAGTTAGGCTATTGTTCTTGTTGCATAGATATAGAATGCAAGACGCGCAGTGAAGCGCATCCAGTGAGCGACTCCATCAACACGCATGATCGTATTCATCTAATTTGCTTAAACTAAGCGATCTAAAGTGTGGCTATATTTTAGTCAAAAGTTGCGTATAAGGGGGGGAAGCACGTCAAACTTATGAAATTTGAGAAAGCTTGAAACATCATTCATTCATCTTTATTTGTAAAGCGCTTTTACAATGTAAAATGTGTTAAAGCAGCTTCACGTAGAAGATTATAGTGAATTGAAACAGTGTCAGTTCAGTTTTCAGAGTTTAGGTTCAGTTCAGTGTGGTTTAATATTCACTGCTGAGAGTCCAAACACTAAAGAGCGAATCCATCGATGCGCAGCTCTGCAAGTCCCGGAGCATGCAAGCCAGTGGCACTTTCACTGAGTATGTTTACATTGACACCAAAACACTGATTTTAATATCATTAATACAATCCTCTGATTAAGAGTTTACCATGTAAACAGCGATTTTTGATTACCTTGAAGGATCACAAAATGCAGAGTTTTTTCTTTCCATTTGGCATGCGCTATCAAATTCCATTAAAACAACACTCTTCCTGCAGTCCATCTATACTGCATAAAAATGTATTTACTACAATATATTTTTTTGACAATAAAAATTTCCAATACAGATAAAAAAACAAGATGAAGGTTCTTCAGAAAGTACTAAAAGAAATCAAAAAGTGACATTTGGAGATTTTATTGTTGTTTTAAAACATGAAGTCAATTTAAGCTTTTGGGGCAAACAAGACTTTACATCATAAATCATTTTACTTCTCAAGTAATTCTAATCTTGATTTATGATTGTTTACTGGAAAGCACAAATGAACTGTGAGACTTTTATTTTGCACTATATGCTGCTGGACTACACAACTACACTTTTATTTTTACTGTGCTGGTCCCTATATTGATCAAAAGCGTAATAGATTTCAATGGTTCGATCATAAACTGGTGAGAAATGCTGTAAAATAAAGCATAATCAATGTTACAAGCTTCCAATGATTCACCTCCTGAAGCATCTTCAGCATTCGTTGTCATGTTCAAAAGTCTGTTGGTGAGACACAGTGGCGCTTCCGGAGAATCACTGTTGTCTGCTTTTAATTACGTCCTTGTTGTTTTCAGCTGTCTAAATCTAGGAGTGAACTCTCCAGCTGTGAGTCAGTTTGAACCCTACATGGGCCAGAGAAGAGTCAAACTTTGAACTACATCCGGTAACAGAGCTATAAACCCCAGACATGGAAAGAAATGATCAGTAAGCAGATTGGAAAAGCTATTGCAATTGCATGCGTTGTGCTTTTATTCATTTGAAATCTGCTTTAGACTAAAATTCATCTGTGAATGTCACCAATCGAATTCTATTTGCTCTGCAATTTCTCTCCATAATAACATCCTATTTTTCTTTTTTGTAGTCTCTGTTTAATTATAATAGTTTTTTGGTGTCAGAAACAAATAAAAAAAAAAAAACAGCTCCACATTCATCTAGCCTCTGTTTGCCAGCCTAAACCAATTTGTGCTTAAGCGCCATCAAGTCGTGTTTACTGCAACTTCAGCAACTCCAGGCATGTGAACAAAAGTGCCAATCTCATTTGTGGAGCAGTTTTTGACGTAGCACGTTGGTGTGCATGATCACATTGGCGCTCTTTGTTTAGTCAAGAGGCAATAAGCGTTGGCGAAAAGTACTAACAAAAAGCATCCTGGTGCGCATGGGTCTTAGTACACACCAAACCGATGCCAAACAAATATCACAGAGCGAAACCTAACTGTGTCGTCGTCTCACATCTGGTCTGGACCATTGGCATGGTGAAAAGCACAAACGAAAAGCATTGCGTTGTGCATGGGCCCTTACACACCAAGTCGATGCCAAAGAAGTAGCGCCGACAAAACTCAACTGTGTTGTTGTCTCCGGTCTGGTCTTGTCTGGACCAATAAGCTGCCCGTGAACACATTTAATAGCGGACATTCTGTGCCTTCGTGGGCGGTTATGTCTTAGTACACACCAAGCTGATGCCAAACAATTATCACAGATGAAACTGTAAACTGTGAACTGTGTTGTTGTCTCGTACCTGGTCTCGTCTGGAACATTGGCGCCTTTTGTTTAGTCACAAGGCAATAAACATTGGTAAAACTGCATCCCGGTCTGCATGGGTCTTACGGCCGGTATACACCAAGCCGACACCAAAGAACTAGCACGGACAAAACCCAACTGTGTTGTCGCCTCGTGTCTGGTCTCGTTTGGACCAAAAAGCTGCCCGTGAACACACCAAATGGATGGCAGCTGACTGATTTCATAGTGCACGTTCTGTGCCTGCATGAGAGGATGTGTCTTAGTACACACCAAGCCGATTCCAAGCAAATATCACAGACAAAATCTGAGTTGTTGCCTCGTGTCTGGTTTCATCTGGACCAAAAATCTGCCTGTGAACAAACCAAATGGATGTCATCTGACTGATTTAATAGCGCACGTTCTGTGCCTGCATGGGAGAATGTGTCTTAGTACACTCCAAGTTGACGCCAAACAAATATCACAGATGAAACCTAACAGTGTTGTCGTCTTGCAACTGGTTATGTCTGGACCATTGCCACACTCTGTTGTCACAAGACAATCAACGTTGGCAAAAAATACAAAGGAAAAGCATCGCATCGTGCATGGGTTTTAGGGCCGGCACACACCAAGCTGACGCCAAAAAACTAGCACCGACAAAACCCAACTGTGTAGTCTCCTCATGTCTGGTCTCGTCTGGATCAAAAAGCTGCCCATGAACACACCAAACGAACGGCAGCTGACCAAACACCAAACAAGCATCACAGACAAAACCTAACCATGTTGTCATCTTGCATCTGGTCTTGTCTGGACCATTGCCACCCTTTGTTTAGTCACAAGGCAATAAACGTTGGTGAAAAGCACACAAAAAAAGAATCCCGTTGTGCATAGATCTTAGGGCTGTTTCACAGCAAGCTAAGAACTAAACCTACAAAACCCAACTTGATTGTCGTCTCGTGTCTGGTCTCGTTTGGACCAAAAAGCTGCCCGTGAACACATCAAATGGATGGCAGCTGACTGATTTCATAGCGCATGTTCTGTGTCTGTATAAGAGGATGTGTCCTAGTACATACCAAGCCAACACCAAGCAAATATCACAGACAAAACCTAACCGTGTTGTAGCCTTGTGTCTGGTCTCATCTGGTCCAATGGTGCCCTTTGTTTAGTCACAAGGCAATAAGCGTTGGTGAAAATTAAAACCAAAAAGCATCCTGCTGCACATGGGTCTTAGGGCTGATGCACACCAAGCAGACACCAAAGAACTAGTGCCGACAAAACCCAACTGTGTTGTCTTCTTGTGTCTGGTCTTATCTGGACCAAAAATCTGCCTGTGAAGACACCAAACAGACGGCAGCTGACTGATTTAATAGCGCACGTTCTGTGCCTACATGGGAGGATGTGACTTAGAACACACTAAGCTAATGCCAAACAAATATCACAGACAAAACCTAACTGTGTTGTCTCACATCTGGTCTCATCTGGACCACTGGCGGCCTCCGTTTAGTCACATGGCAATAAACGTCGGTGAAAAGCACAAACGAAATGCATCGCATTGTGCATATTTCTCAGGACCGGTACAAACCAAGCCGATGCCAAAGAACTTGCGCCGACAAAGCCCAAATGTGTTGTCGCCTTGTGTCTCATCTCATCTGGACCAAAAACTGCCCGTGAACACACCAAATGGACGGCAGCTGACTGATTTAATAGCGTGCATTTTGTGCCTGCATGGGAGGATGTGTCTAAGAACACACTAAGCTAATGCCAAACAAATATCACAGACAAAACCTAGCTGTGT
The DNA here is from genome assembly GCF_903798145.1 of Danio aesculapii. Classification (NCBI taxonomy): domain Eukaryota; kingdom Metazoa; phylum Chordata; class Actinopteri; order Cypriniformes; family Danionidae; genus Danio; species Danio aesculapii. The sequence continues at coordinate 49,871,598 of NC_079454.1, read as the reverse complement.
TGTCGCCTCGTGTCTGGTCTCATCTGGACCAAAAAGGTGCATGTGAACACAGCAAATGGACGGCAGCTGACTGATTTAATAGCCCACGTTCTGTGCTTTCATAGAAGGATGTGTCTTAGCACACCAAGCTGATGCCAAACAAACATCACAGACGAAACCTAACCTTGTTGTCATCTCGCATCTGGTCCCATCTGAATCATTGACACCCTCTGTTTAGCCACAAGGCAATAAGTGTCAGTGAAAAGCACAAACGAAAGGCATCCCGGTGTGCATGGAGATTAGTACACACCAAGTCAATGCCAAAGAACTAGCGCCGACAAAATCCATCCGGGTTGTCGTCTCATGTCTGGTCTCGTCTGGACTAAAAAGCTGCCCGTGAACACACCAAACAGATGGCAGCCAGCTGATTCTATAGAGCGTGTTCTGCACCTGCATGGGAGAACTTGTCTTTCTAGAGTGCGGGGGCCAGTATCTGTTTTCTTGGTCAGAAATGCAAACCTGGAACTTATGATGCATGCATACAGAGTGTAAACAAAGCAGCGTTCAGAACCATTATCACAGTAATTGTCACTCACCACGGAGGAACTCGCTCCTGCAAATATGTCTGATAATAAAGTAAGGGCTAAGGTCCTTCACTATGTCACATTCGTGCTCTGATTTGTTGCTGAATAATCAATCAGACCACTCTCCTTTACCTGATGGACAACACTAATTGAACATGCTGAATTGGGCCAACGGGATCCGACATTAACCCAACAAGAGGCAACATGGAAAACGTCAAACAAAGTCCAACTTGATGTGTCCCGGCCCTTAAAAGTTGCAACAATTCTTGCAAATGTCTCCTTTTGCGTTACAAGGAAAAGACGAAAGCCAATATGTTTGGAACAACATGACTGTGAGCAAATGACAGCATTTCATTTTTGGATGAACTACAACTCGAACCTTTCCTCAGCAGCATTATCTGTTGCAAAGTATTACTCACTGATGTCAGACGCATATCAGAAAGAAGCCAAAACTAAACCTCAAACAGAAGTCTTGCATAACATAGGCAACTTTCTCAAATGAGTTAGAGAGAGAGTGATTGGAATGGTCAGTGATCATTCATCACGCACATTCTTTCATTCCCATCTCGGCCGTTCATGGATGACACAGCATATTTCCAGTCAAACAGAGGCTGTAGGAAACCCGTGGAGAGACTGACTGACTGTCTGAGAACTCATAAACTACCCATGATAAGCATGTTCAGGATCAGTTAGTTAGTGGGCTACTCACCACGGATTCCTAAAATACGCTGTCTTCAGGAGCTGGAAATGAACCCTTGAGGGATTTGCCCTCTGTTGCCCTCTCCAAGGAAAGCTGCATTTTTTTCCAGCAGAGACACGTCCAAGACCTGTTAAATATGACCAGTTTTTTCCCCATGTTTTAGTTCTCACTATAAATCAAGCCTGACTGTCAGGGTTACGTCATTTCTGAGCTAAATGATAGTCAGATATGATCTTTGACCTCTTCCTGAATGGTGCCCTTATAGACATGGAGAAGCACACAAAAGAAATGCTCAATTATATTTTAGCTTCTACAGATAATGCGAGCCCTGTTTGCCTGCGGAAACTCACAGCTGCAGCAGGGTGTTCTGGGTAATTGCAACAGGGTGTTACGGCAGATTTCTAGAGCTTTGCTATTGTGTTCTGGCTGATTTTTAAACTGTTGCTGCAAGTGCACTGTGGCTGTCGTCGTGCAGTTAATAGATTGTTTTGGCTGTTGTTTAATATGTGGTTGCTAGGGTGTTGCTATAATGCTCTTCCTATGGCTTGGACCAGATGTGAGCTTCTGCAGATTTTGTGTAATTCTAACATTTATACATGAACTAAAAAGACTGTTGTTGTTTAAGTTTATTGGCGACTCCTAATATGAAATTTAAACATAAGCTTGGGAAGTAATTTTGGAGAATTAGATGTTTCCCCATTCAAACAGAATGGCAGAGCATACTGCACAAGAGGCATTTCAAAGATGGCTACCGAGTCTAATTACTTGCCTCAAAGGGACTTTGGTTTGGGGTGTCAAACTCAGTTCCTAGAAGGTATCAGCCAGTTTAGTTACAATCCTGCTTCAACAAACTCAGGTCCAATCCTAATTCTATTTTTGTTCCCCTACCCCTTCCCCTTTGGTCCTTAAAACCAAGTGTGAAGGGGAAGGGCTTAAAAATTTACCCCTAAGAATTGGGACAGCACTACAGCACCTGCACACGTCATTATTTGTCATCACAATCTCTTGCTTCATATGAGATCGGACAATCGCGACTGCTGAAGTAATTCCAGTTGTGTTATTTTTTGCTATTTATCTTCAAGAAATCACTGAAGGCATATATTATGTTATTATAACGATGTAATGAGGCAATAAGATCGTAACTTTACTGTGTATTTACACAGTGGCCATATTCACCTATGTAAACACACGAAAACATCATTAACATTATAGCAGACACAGTAAAAGGCTCATTCTCAGCAATTAGACTTTTCTGACAGGGTATTCGAGTGTTATAGAGTGTCAGAATGTTCTGGGACTGCTGTACAGGAGTTATGATTATGGATTAAAGATCACGAAATTTAGCGGTTTTTATTTTAGCGTTTTTTTTTTGTTTTGTTTTTGGGTTTTTTTAATACAAACGCGGTTATGAATGTATTAAAATATGTGCTTGTTTGTCGTAAAAATTTGTAATAATGACAAAAATACAAATTTGTGGATCTCCTTACTTCCGGGTTCAGCAATACTGTGGCTGGTGTATTCTGGGAAATTTTCTTACAACTTATTTTCGAGTGTGGTTATTCACCCCTTCCCCTTAGCCCTAAAGAGAATTGGGACATGAAAGCGCAAAACGAGGCGTAGGAGTAAGGGGAAGGGCTAAGGGGTAGAATTGGAATTGGGCCTTACTTGTAAGTTTCAAACAAGCCTAAAGGACTCAAATGCTGCGTCCGAAATCGCATACTTCCGTACTATATAGTAGACGCGACACAACTGGCGGATGTAGTACCTCCAAGTTCCATTCATACTACTCACATTCATACTGTACAGAATGTTTTTTTTAACGGTAGAGTAGTAAATTCAAATCCAAATGAGTAGTAGGTGATTTCGGACGCAGCCAATTAGTTTGATCAGGTGTGTATAATTAACGTATTTGCTAAACTGTGCAGAGTCCTCCAGGTTTGACGCCTGTGCTGTAAGTCATGGGTGATTTGTAGCATGCAGCAGTGTTCATTTTGAACACCATGCTGTGCAGTTACTTGAAGGTTGCTAGAAGTTTCTGATAGGTTTGAATGTTGATTACACATTACTAAAAGCCACAGTATACTTCAAACAAAGTTATTTGGCGTTCTCCGTTTAAGGGCAAAAAAAAGTTTGAAAAGGCTGACAGTATATTGTTTTTGAACACTCCAACACCCAGCACTGCAGTAGGTGGGGTTGTAAATGTGTTATGCCGTGATCATACTAGAGTTTGAGCCTGCAAAATTCTGTCGTATGGTGCTGTAAAAAGGGGTGGGATTGAACAAGATGATTAGACATTAAAAAAGCAAGCGATAAGTTCATATTTAAAATTTCTGTACAGAGAGGTCACATTTTGAACTTCGATTGGTCTCACGCAGCCACGTGTTGCAATTTCGCAGGTCAGAGTTCACCAAGCTTGAAATTTCCAATGCAGCGAACTGCGAAACTTGTCGCACGAGCTTGCGTTACCAGCCTGCCGCAGTCACACACTTTTGAATGTAAAACTATGGGGTAAAAAGTGCAGTGTTACCCCTAAATACAGCAATGATAGAGAAAAACTGTTTGATTAACATCTGGGAAAGGGCTGTTAAAAAAAACGCTTGCAACTACACCTCTGGATCTGCAGTTAGAAACATAGTTCCTGGTAGTGTTCTATTCCCAGTTATCGACCCTAAGCCCTATTCCTTTAGAACATTCTAACATTTAAACTTTAAATTATTTTTTTTAAAAGGTATTAAAGTCATTACTCTTAGGTGTAATTTTCTTTCAAAGTATTTTTACAGTTCAGTTTTAGCGATCTTCATGTTTACAATTGTGCTCCCTTCATAGTGCACTTTGAAAACATTGATGTCATTTTGAACACAGCCGTGGCTTATGATGAAAGCGATAGGAGACCAATTATTTAAAAGCGGAATTTATGTTATGTCTCCAAAGCTTGTGAAAACAAAAAACAGCATACGTTAACGCTTTTAATTTATAGTAGGTAATTTATTAAGTATCTGTACTGTACAGTATATGACATGGGCCTGAACATTTCTACAGTGTTTTGCATGTGTCTAATTGTAAAAGTAAACTTTAAAAAAATTAATAAATAAATAAACAATATTATATTGTTAATAATTATAAAAATCATCATCATCATCATCATCATCATCATCATTCATATTATTAATAGTATTATTAAAGTAGGATTTTTTTCATTACCTAATAAATAATAAATATTAAATACATTTTTTAAATAAATACCCTCATTATTTATTTATTTATACGATTTATATATGAGACTAGAATACGTGTTAGCTTTTGTAAATGATTTTATGTTTTAGAACAGAATACATTTACATTTATTTCAATTAATATGGAAAGCGAGTGCATGTTTTTCCCAAAACTAATATTGTTTTTTTTTTTTTATGCGTGTGCGTGTAAAACAATATAATTTGCACAAAGAAATTATAGGGTTCTTCTCTAAAGAAGTTACCACCCCATTTAGAGCATCATTATGGGCGTTTTACGTTATAACTAACATGGTTCAAAGATAGATTTGCGACAAAGAAACTACAGTTTTGGGAAACACTCGTCACTACATCGTTCTTTTCCCAAATGATGTATCATACTATGATAGTTCAACCGCTAGTTACATCGTTGTTTGGGAAATGCACCCCTGGTCTGCATTCGCTCAGCCTGATAGCTAGAATGTTCTGTTTGGTTAAACGAGTGTTTTGTGGACTAAAACAGAGTTGCTAATGGATATTTAACAGATTGCTATGAGGTTTTAGGTTTGTTCAAGCAAGCATTAAGGCATGGTACCCAAAGGGCATTTAAAGCTGGAGTTTAAGGAGTGACATGCATGTTGAGAGAATTTGACATCAGTGGTATTTATGAGATATAATGGACCCCGCATGAGATATAAACATATTTTATCAGCAAATTAAAACAAACATTATCATAGCAGCAGCTTTACAACCAAGAATGACGTATTGCCAGGCTTTATTCACAATTTCCAGCGCAGCGGCAGCAGCTGTGAGAGAGAGCAGCAAATGTGGGTCATTCACCATACTCTCGGTTTTCAGACCCCCAGACGGAGGTATGCGCGGGCGATCTTGTTTAAAGAAAACCTCTGGGTGGGATGACAACACCAGACGGTTTTTCCATGACTCCCCAAAGAGAGCGTGAGCTGTCCCGGCCAGGAGAACACATCATCACCGCAGGCCAGTGCAAGGTTACGTTTGCTTGTTTGTCTGAAACAAATGAGAACTTTCCTACTGGCTACTCCGGTCTATGACATCACTTCGCGATACTGCCAAATCGCCCAAGCCATGATGACTAATCTAATTTGTACACGATAACCAATGTAAGCTTTGAAAACGTTCGTCTGAGAGATGTCGAGTTGATATGATAACTCGCTAATGTATTCCATCTGAATTGACGCTTCGTAGGCTCATTGCTTTATGTACGATTGTAAAACAAATTACTGAAATGGGGAAACAACGAAACATTAGTAGCTATAGTCATGGCCCATTTAAGCATTTAATAATTCCCATCGATAACGCAGATACATCCTCTTTTTCCAAATCTATAAATGCGCTATTGTCCTCTCTGATTGCAGGATAAACAGTAGGCAAACAAAAGCCAGGAGATCTGAGCAACTACACAAATCACATCCTGTCTATGGTTTTAGGTCAAAAAAATGCAAACACAGATGCAGATGTTTGCTTAACACGTTGCACGCGTGTGATCCCATTGCTCATGCATCACAGTATGCAAATCTTTTTACTTGAGTAATGTGATGGATTTTCAAGGACATTCGCAAAAAATGACTTATTTGGATGATTTAAAATAGGCATTTCATAACAGAATGAAGACAGGTTGTTTAAGAGTTGCACCATAAAGATGTTTCAAGAGTTCCCACTTAGATATGCTTGGCGTATAAAGCAGGTTTGGCATGCTGTCCCGGGAGAGAACCCTGAGCTCGGAAATATTTGAGCCCAGGGCTCCAGCCCGGTCGATAAGTATATCAGGAGATCCGATCCGATCCGATCAGGTAGGTCTCCAGAGCTCCCCCCTTAGAAAAGGGAGGAAAAGGAGGAGATTGGGTGGAAGGGGGGATTCTTCCAAACGACGATAGAACAGTAGGGAGAAAATGATCAATTTATAGTAGACCAGGATCACTCTGATTGGATTATTACTGATTACAGATGAGTGGCCAGACATGCTCAATCATATCACGTGCTCCTCTCGAAATTAGTTTATGAAACTTCACTAATTTACCGAAATCACCATTTCTGGGGATCGTGGGGTTGTGACCTCAAGGTTAGAAACCTCTGCAAATCAAATTATGTAAGAAACTGTTGTCTTAAAAATACTAAAACTGAATGATCAACCAGGGTTTCCACTCTTTCATGAACAGCAGATTCAAGGACTTTTAAAAGCACCATTATTTTCAAAATCAACCTTTCTAATACACACCGCCAGCATATGTAGCACTATAAAAGTCATCCCTGTACTTAACATTTCACTTACGCTTAATATTTACATTTAAATTTCAGAGTGATGACCTGAATCACATTCAAAGAACTTTAATCAGATTTGTTGAATTCAATATTGGTAATGTTCAAATGCAGTTTCTGAAAACGTTTATAAAATGTGCATTATTTGTCATAGTTCCTGTGCAAGATTAAAATTTCAGATTTTTAAATAAGGAAATTCTATTTTTTTTTTATGTTTCTAACAGCAGCACAGTACAATTGTTGAAATAAACACAAATTTAATTTCAAATTTAATTCAAGCACTTTCAAAGACCTGGGTTTGCTTTAGGTACTTTCCAAAAACTTTCCAGGAGTTTTTAGGTACTCCTGAAATAGAAGTACTTTAAAGAAGCGTGGAAACCCTGTCCACACTGTAAAGCAGTACACAACGCTCAGCTCGTCCTTGTGCTCATCCATTAAACTACAGTGCGTAATACAACACTTTCTTAAAAATTCTCACTCCTCTGATAGAGGTTTTTGTCTGGACAAATGTAAGGACACAGCTTTCAGTGCACTTATGGATAAGTAGGGTTCAAAACAATCAAATGCCCACATGGTAACTTTGTCATGATCTTGTCGGATATTGTGTTAGTGTTAACCAGCTAATTTATCAGGTGAAACTGCAGCAAAGTAAACACACCAGCATCACTAAAGTCCGCTCTGTCAGTTGAGAATGAGCAATTCCATGCAAATGTCAACCTTGCCATGAAAAAAACAATAGATTACATTTTGATCAAAATAGCAAAACTCACAGAATTTCTAGAAAGTATGTTGTATACTGTAAACTCACAGACTTTTTTGGTCACATCCATAACGCATGTTTATTTCCCTCATTTAAAATATAAAATATGTTTACAGATTGATATTTTTTCTGATCCCATAACTCTGTGGTTAGTAGTTTCTGAAAATATAAGCAGATGTTTCAATATAATGTTAACATATACTTTCTTCTCTGTGGATTTATATTTTAAGTTTTTACTGCAAATGTCTCATCCATAACGCTAAATTTGCTCAAATGTGAAAACGAAGATCTAAATACATGAGAAACCTCTGTAGAATTCTTGAATTTCTGCTTTAAAATGAACCAATTCAAGCTGGTTATGGTTTTACTGTGAAACCCCAGTGTGAGATACATCTTATATTATCTGTAACGTGATCATGTCCACACGCTACACTGACTAATAATCATATACATGGAATGTTCTTAAGAACTTTCACAATAACAGAAAGCATTTGGACTATACTGACAAAACGTAAAATATTTTAACGTATAAAATATATAAGAAAAAAATTTCCTCATGAGATCGGGCTGGATTTCACAATAAATAAAGGAGATATGTCAAGTAACAATCGGGAATTTTAAGATATGAATTTGAAAAATACTGTCAAAAACAGTACCCTAGCAAAAAAATTAATTAAATACATAAAGATAAAATTATAAATAGAATAACTGCTTTGTCATGTTTAAATGAGGATCTTTCAGATTCAACTGCTCTTTAACGGATCTTTAACTTTCTGCCAATAGCTACAGTCCTCCAAACTTTGTATGGCCTTCCGATTAGCTTAAAAAACAGTGTGTAGAGAGCTTCAGGAATGGGTTCCAGTGTTTCCCCAACCATTATATCAGGGGGGCGGACCGCCCTCCAGCCGGCCCCCCCGCCCGCCCCGCCCCCCTTGAAGTCAAGTTAATTATATTTTATATATAGCGCCAGATCACAACTTGTTTTAATAAACAAGCTAAATAGCTGTTTGTAATATCTTATTCAAACACAGCGGCATGTGATTTCTGTCTCTACGTGGTCGCGCGTCCCCAAAAATGAGTTAAAATACCCGGAAATCATGGCGACGAGAGAGAATGAGCAAGAGAACAGATAGCGAGAGGAGCAGTGACGGTCCAAACATTACATTTGTTAGGTTAAATGAATAGAACAGTAAAGATATCGTGGGTGCAAATCCCTCTCTCTCTCCCATTAAGATATCTGCTGTCAATAGTTGGAGACGAGCAAAATATTTGAATGGTCCTGCATGTATTTAGGCCTTTTTACATATAACAACTGAAAGTTCTATGTTTTTGACAATGTTACAGGTTCACTAAAAGCTGGCTGGAATTATTAGATAAATAAAACTTTATTTTTTAACATGAATATTTAATTATAAAACTTCTTGTCATGGGCGTCGCTAGGTCATTTTAGGGGGGCTTTTGCATTTTAACTTCTTATGCATCAAATGTGCACTCCAAACTTGTTCTTGATTGAGACATGTTGAATTCTTCATTCATCATTTGCATTGTTTCCAAATTGCTTTGTAATTTTTCATAATTTTTATATATGTGTTAAATTTTTTTCTGTGGCAGTTCATTCGCTGTGGAGACCCCTGCTAAATAAAGGACTAAGTCAAATGAATGAATGGATGAGTTATTAAGCTGCTTCTGGCCATGACACGTTCACACCTAAATAGTTATAAGAGACGTGTTTAAGGGATTATATGCAGCATCCTTAATTTATTCTCTTGGGTAAGGGAAGATCTTGTCTTAGGGTTCATACATAGAGGGAAAATGTGCTCAATGCATTATAAAGCTTGAAGCATTAGAATCAGTGGTCAGTATCAACCGATCACCATGACAAAGAAACGGTACTCTGTATCGGCTGCAAAAATCCTGATCAGAGCATCCGTAGCTTTGACCCAACTTGGCTGTCCGAGCAGCAATCAGGGGCGTGACCCCAAACCCCAAATATTTATATATTTATTTATTTTATTTTATTATTATTATTATTTTTTTTTTATATATATTTATTATAAATAAAAGTATTCTTGTTATTATACAATTATTATTCTAAATAATCTTAAATGTAACTGGAAAACAATGTTTAGACACAACTGGAGTGATTTATTAATTTCATTTGAATGAAACTCTATAGACAATTCAATAAAATACAAAAAAAAAGATGTTTTATACATTTATCTGTTGTCTTAGACTTGACACATGGCAGAAAATTAGGTTTATAAAGACTTTACCTCCCTGATTCCTCATCCCTCCTTTTTGCTTCATACAAAAGAATCTATCAGGAGGCATGCTTAGTAAGATCACCATCATATTGTTTAAACTTTAGTTTTGTCGACTTGCAAAAGTGACCCAGTAAATTGGGTCTAGCGAAGGCCCTGGCAGCAATACTCCACTTGGCTGTACAAGACCCAGAATCTTAGGAAAAAGAAGTACACTGTACACTTAAGTACGGTTGTACAGTTTAAATAATTGTTGAGTTATTTACTGCTGTTATAAAAAGAAACAAATTGACACCATGACTCCTTGTAAGTCTACTACTTCAATACTGCTTGGAACTAAAATGGCCCCTTTTTTAGTATTAAGCATTCTACAAGTGTAACGAGTAAAGTTTAAGTGCAAAAGTAGTCCACAATAAGTTTTTGATTGGTACAGCATGTAAACAAGTATATATTAGTATACCTTTGTAACATCTGTGGTTATCAATTAGTTCGTAAAACCAGTTATGGTGTCCCATGCTCAGATTGGGCTCTGCATTTAACCGATACGACTACACACACAGTAGTGAACACACACACACCAATAACTTCTATCAGTACTGGGGTTCCAACAATGAATGCACGAATGCTCTCAGAATAATCTTAGTACAAAAAAATCTGGCTATATCAAGGCATAGCGAATAATAAGTATATGGAAATGGTCTTACCGTGCTCCTCAGACACCATCATTTCCTCGTCCTTGTGTAAATTCCACAAAAGGAAACCCCCGGTGAACAAAATGCCAATCAGAGCACAAAGCAGACTGTTGCGTGATTCATGGGGCACGGCCTCATCATTTGCATGTCCTTTAGGTTACGTTTTAACGTCATCCAGACCTGAAGAGCTGCTCCATCATCAAAGAGAAATCACTAGCCAAAACATAGACAGATACAGTATGTTAGTCTGGGATCATTAATATGCATGCCTCAGGCTGTGTTTGATAAGCCACAACATTTCCTACTGAGACAACAACGATCATTTTCCTCCTTATTTTTAAGTTTATATGCAACCAACTATGCAAGTGTGACTTTTATTATAAAAACGGGGGACACAGCTGCATGAACATTCTGTTCAAACCAACTCAAATCAGGAGGCAAAAAGGATATTCAGATTTTACAATTATTTAGCTCCACTCTGAAGAGGTATAAGGCATGTTTAATTGTATCTTTTGATAATTCATCGTGTTTACAGTGAAATTTTATGCGTATGTTTCAACAAACACATGCATACTGCTGAATTATGTCAAATTACTCAAATTAACTGTTATCTTGTTGATGCAGAGGTTAATATTAATTCCTGACTGTGTTTTTTGATTGATATTATAGCTTAAAAAAATACAACACAGTACAGCTGTGCCCGAAATCGCATATTTCCATACTACATAGTACAATACAAACAGTATGAAAACCGAGTAGTATGTCCGAATTAATAGAATTCCAAAAACAGTATGTAAGAAGTACCCGGATGACCTACTACTTCCGGCGACATTCAGAAGTGTACACTGGATGGACACTAGGCTATCCCTTGATGCACTGCGAGAGAATTTATGAATGGCAGTGAAGCAACACAAATCTCCTGTCTCCTTTGTTAAGTTTAATTATAATTTAGCCATTGCCCACAACAGATCTTGTGAGCAAAATAGGTTATGTTACTTTAAATTAGATAAACCATACAAAAATTAACAAAAATGTGAAAGATTACAATGACAAACACATGCGAGTGAATGAGTATTAGACATATCTTATAGTGGGTGGGACGATTCAGATATAAGAGGGTATTTGATTGGTCAGAAGATCTTTTTTTAGTGAAAAGTAATAAAACATTACAATAGATAAACAGAATAACAGATATACAGGATTGACAATTTTAATAAACTATAAGAGAGACAATAATAATAATAATAATATTATTAATGCATCAATAATAATATTAATAATAATAATAATCAACAAAAATTGTCAAATAAATCAAACTATAGAAAATTTAATAATTAATGTACATACAAACAAAAAAATATTGGTTGATATTTATTTTCTACCTTTTTCCTTAGGACAGTGTCAAAAATTACAGGGATTTGTTTAGAAGATTTGTTGTTGTTGATGTTGTTTTTTACTGAATGGCTCAGAGAAATCTATGCAATAGGGCTGCACGATATTGGAAAAATCTGACATTGAGATATTTTAATTTTCTGCAATTTGAATATAACTTCACAAGATGGTTTGAAGAACTCTATTTGACATTTTTCTGGAGAGTCTGAAAGTATTCAGTAATGGAAATTGAATAATCACAATTATAAAAATGTGTTTCTTACTTTGCTTTGTCTCATTTCTAGCCCAAATATCAACAAAAACGTAAAAAAAATGGTTTTGTTTTCACCTTCAGAAGAAACTACAAACCTTTACTTAAAACAAGCTAAATTGTCTGCCAACGAGGTAAGTAAAATAATAATGTTTTCAGTTTGAATTCATTTACAATTAATCTTTGCTACACTTTCCAACATTATCATTTTTATGCTCAGTCAAAGGCGGAAAGAACACATGCAAAGGATAAAGTTTCACTTTATTATGTGTAAACTTACAAATTAGATGTGTTCTTTAGTTCCTTGTCAACTGTAATTCAGACTTAACATTGCAGATCCTCAAATTGCAGCATTATACCTGATTATTATGTCTCCAAATGATGCTTTAATTGACCGAATTAGAGGAGAGTGGGTAAAGGACATTGGAACTGAAATACCTGATGAAATATGGGAAGAGGTTCTGTGTAGAGTAAATGGATCCCCTTCCTGTGTACGCCTCTATCTCATACAATTTAAAAGTATTAATCGAGCCTACACACAATGTAGACTCTCAAAGATATATCCTTCAATTGATGAGGTGTGTGATCGATGTAGAAGTGAAAAGGCAGACTTTTTCCATTAGTTCTGGGCTTGTCAAAAGTTGAGTGGCTATTGGACACAAATATTTCAAACATTAAATGACGCCTTTAATTTAGAGATAAAACCTAGTGTTGAGTTAGCTATTTTTGGTGTACCAGAACACAAGATGTCATTGACAAACAAGGGAAAAAAATGTTATCGCCTTCGCTACTTTGTTAGCAAGGAGAAGAATACTACTTGAGTGGAAATCAGCAGCTTCACCCAAAGCTTCAATGTGGATGTGTGATCTGATTTTATATTTTAAATTAGAGGAAAATTAAGTATTTAATGAAGGGATCTGTAAAAAAAAATTATGAGACATGGCAACCTAGGGAAGACTCTCTCCTTTTACTGATTTCTATAAAGAAATCTGTGCCAACAGGTTTAATTGTGATCACCAATATGGTTTGGTTTGATATTTATGTAAAAGACCACTATAAATGTATCAGATTATTGATTTGTATTATCATGTACTGTAGGTAATTATTTATTTGAATTATTTTTTAAAGTTTATTTATTTATTTTATTTTTTTAATAATTTTTTAAATTATTATTTTATTCTATTTATTTATTATTATTATTATTATTATTATTATTATTATTATTATTATTATTATTAATATTTTCCATTTTGCTATATTTATATCTATTCCTCTTGTAAGTGTATTTTAATTTTATTTGTTTGCTAATTCGTTTCGGCGGCAACGTTCAAAAATGGGAGGAAAATTACATCCTTGATTGTACAAAATGTTTTGTTAAAGCTTGAGAAAATAATCACAAATAAATGTTTTTTTTTTTTTTAAACATTGCAGATCCTGCGATGTGACTTGCAGATGTGCACACTGCGATATTGATGCTGAAATTATATATTGTGCAACCCTACTATACAATATATATTATCGTACATCTCTTAAGGGTAAAGATTTTCTCTTTGTCAATAGTACAAAAGACAGACAAAACAATACAAACCATACAATAAGGTGACTGCACCAGTAAACCCAGGGTTCATCAACAACATTAAACAACATGTAAAGATAACATACGATGGGAAAATAAACAATAACAAAAAAATAAACCAAAAAAAAATGTGGGCTTGCATGAATGGGTTTACATTAATTAAAGCTATTACATTCTCATCAGAGAAAAATACATTTTTTAAAAATCGAAAAGTGTCTTTAAAAATGTTGTCATAGTCAAAAAAGTAGCACCTTTCTTGTGTTTAATAAATCTAAAAATGGAAACAAGAGATTCAAACTCAGCAAAAAAAATAAATAAATTTGGAAAATACAAAGGTCATTTAGAAGTTCTGATGAGAAACTGAAGTGTGCAGTAATGCCATCAAAAATTGTGGCGGGAGAGAGAAATGCTAGTTTTGTCATGGTTTTGGACCACACTAGCTTACAACCTCTAAACCAACATCCTTAACTCACTTAATTTGATTTCAGGTGGACTTTAATCTTGTATCTTGCTGAGTTAGTTACTTGAGTGTTTTAAATCACATGTGTTCTCAAATATTCTGCTTCATTCATGTTTGTGGTTTTAGGCCGCTGTGATGCTAACAGCTTTACACGCGCCTTGGGGGTGATTACACTTCAGTTTTTCCCTGAGAAAAGTCACAAGATGGAAAACACTCACCTCTCTCCATATCAGCACATGCTTTATGAGGCTTCTTCCAGTCCAGACTTCAGACGAGGTAAGCACAAAAAACATATCGAGCATCGCTTAGTCATGGCTGCCACCTAGCGGGAGCTAAGCTAAACTCAACTCATCCAGCGTCTCCGGAGCGGTCAGCGGTGTGCTCGCTTGTTTCATGCCGGATAAAGTGCATCTGCAGGCCGCTGAATCACTTCCTGTGCGCCGCCGCTGCTCATTCATCGCCCACACGCGCGGTGGTCTCGGGGGATTAATACAGCTCCAGACACTTCCGAAACTCTGGATACAATGAACACATCAAACCTCTGTCAGTTAACAATGGGCTTGATGTAATGTGAAATCAATTTTTGACATTTATTATTTTGGACAGCACAGCGGGGAGTTGCTGGATAATGCAGACTTTTGGGAAATGAGGGGAAATCCTCAATAGCACTTCCTCAGTTATTCTTCATTTAATAGATAGATAGATAGATAGATAGATAGATAGATAGATAGATAGATAGATAGATAGATAGATAGATAGATAGATAGATAGATAGATAGATAGATAGATAGATAGATAGATAGATAGATAGATAGAATACATTGTTAATTTATAATAGATAGATAGATAGATAGATAGATAGATAGATAGATAGATAGATAGATAGATAGATAGATAGATAGATAGATAGATAGATAGATAGATAGATAGATAGATAGATAGATAGATAGATAGATAGATAGAATACATTGTTAATTTATACTTGATAGATAGACAGACAGACAGACAGACAGACAGACAGACAGACAGACAGATAGATAGATAGATAGATAGATAGATAGATAGATAGATAGATAGATAGATAGATAGATAGATAGATAGATAGATAGATAGATAGATAGATAGATAGATAGATAGATAGATAGATGAACTTATAGAGATAGATAGATAGATAGATAGATAGATAGATAGATAGATAGATAGATAGATAGATAGATAGATAGATAGATAGATAGATAGATAGATAGATAGATAGATAGAATACATTGTTAATTTATAATAGATAGATAGATAGATAGATAGATAGATAGATAGATAGATAGATAGATAGATAGATAGATAGATAGATAGATAGATAGATAGATAGATAGATAGATAGATAGAATACATTGTTAATTTATACTTGATAGATAGACAGACAGACAGACAGACAGACAGACAGACAGACAGACAGACAGACAGACAGACAGACAGACAGATAGATAGATAGATAGATAGATAGATAGATAGATAGATAGATAGATAGATAGATAGATAGATAGATAGATAGATAGATGAACTTATAGAGATAGATAGATAGATAGATAGATAGATAGATAGATAGATAGATAGATAGATAGATAGATAGATAGATAGATAGATAGATAGATAGATAGATAGATAGATAGATAGATAGATAGAATACATTGTTAATTTATAATAGATAGATAGATAGATAGATAGATAGATAGATAGATAGATAGATAGATAGATAGATAGATAGATAGATAGATAGATAGATAGATAGATAGATAGATAGATAGATAGATAGATAGATAGATAGATAGATATAATACATTGTTAATTTATACTTGATAGATAGACAGACAGACCGATAGATAGATAGATAGATAGATAGATAGATAGATAGATAGATAGATAGATAGATAGATAGATAGATAGATAGATAGATAGATAGATAGATAGATAGATAGATAGATGGATGGATGGATAGATAGATAGATAGATAGATAGATAGATAGATAGATAGATAGATAGATAGATAGATAGATAGATAGATAGATAGATAGATAGATAGATAGAATACATTGTTAATTTATACTTGATAGACAGACAGACAGACAGACAGACAGACAGACAGACAGACAGACAGACAGACAGACAGACAGATAGACAGATAGATAGATAGATAGATAGATAGATAGATAGATAGATAGATAGATAGATAGATAGATAGATAGATAGATAGATAGATAGATGAACTTATAGAGATAGATAGATAGATAGATAGATAGATAGATAGATAGATAGATAGATAGATAGATAGATAGATAGATAGATAGATAGATAGATAGATAGATAGATAGATAGATAGATAGATAGATAGATAGATGAACTTATAGAGATAGATAGATAGATAGATAGATAGATAGATAGATAGATAGATAGATAGATAGATAGATAGATAGATAGATAGATAGATAGATAGATAGATAGATAGATAGATAGATAGATAGATAGATAGATAGATAGATAGATAGAATACATTTTTAATTTATACTTTTTAAACTACTAATGGCATTTCTTCATAATTGTAAATAAAATGTTGTCAATTGTTTACATGTTTACCATGTTTTCACATAGAATGATTAATGTTTTAACTTTTAAGAAATACATTTTTGGTGGAATAGCCCTGTTGTTCAATCAGAAATTATACCGTGAAGATGTTTCTAATGTAAAAACAGAGCTTTAAAATGTGTCAGATTATCCAGTTAATCAACACCTGATAATAATATAATAATACATGTTTCATAAAAGATCATACAAATAAGACTTACAATGCAGCTTTAATTTATATTGCACAATATTACCTTGTGATTTTATCTTATTGATTTAACATTTGGTGAGCAGAAGAGGGTTTCTTTAACATTTAATCCAGTCTTACCTACCTCAGCTTTTTGAGTTTACAGTGGCTTCCTGTGAATGTAATATAGTTTGGTGAAGTGATCTTGTTTGTTTATGATAAGCAGTTACTAAGTAACAGCTGAATTTATTTCTGAATCTTCAAAATTCATTTTAGGAACACGGCTCACATCACCAAACATCCTGACCTGATGAAATTCCCAGTTAAAGAGATATGATGAATTGAAATTGATCCATTTGTGAATCAGTGTGGACAAGCAAGGGCTGTTTTACCTAGAGGGCGATCTGTTAGCATTCACATTCATCTTCAAGACACTTAGCTGGCTAATAAGGTTAGCATTGTGAAAGAGACATAACTTAAAACATCTCTTTATGGGACATTCTACCAGAAGCGTACAATATCTGTCCCTGAAATAAAAATGTAAATACAGTGAATAAGAAGTATTTCATCTCAAAAATTTCTAAAATGGACTGAGGGTTGATTTCTGTGAGTTGTTCTGTAAAGGAATATTCATTTGGTTCTCAGATGTTTCATTCATTTTCCTTCAGCGTAGTCCCTTTATTTATCAGGGGTCGCCACAGTGGAATGAACCAACTTATCCAGCATTTGGTTTACGCAGCGGATGCCCTTCCAACTGCAACCTAGCACTGGGAAACACCCATACACTCTTGCATTCACATACACTATGGTCAATTTTATTCATTCATTTTCTTTTCAGCTTAGTCCCTTCTTTAATCAGGAGTCACCACAGCAGAATGAACCGCCAACTTATCCAGCACATGTTTTACGGAGCAGATGTCCTTCCAGCCACAACCCAACACTGGGAAACATCCATGCACTCCAGCATTCACACATACACTACGGCCAATTTAGCTTATTCAATTCACCTATAGCGAATGGGGGGCAAACTGGAGCACCCGGAGGAAAATTACGCCAACACGGGGAGAACATGCAAACTCCACACAGAAACGCCAACTGACCCAAACGCAGCTCAAACCAGCGACCTTCTTGCTGTGAGGCGACAGTGCTAACCACTGAGCCACCGTGCCACTCTTGGGTTTTTGTTCTTTATTAAAAACACTACAAATTTACAAACCCGGTCATTTTTCTGGTCCTCAGCTCAATTGAACCTACTGCTTTAATTGTTTTGTTATGCTAAAACTTATTTAGAGAAGAAACAAGCCCATCAGAAATAGCTTAAGTTGTTATCATTCACATCAACTGATTAAAAACATGAAATTATAAATAAATTCTTCAAATAACTACAAATATGTAATACAAATAAATGTACAATTGTCCCCATGTTTCAGTCAGTCCTGTCACATTTGCATTAAATTTAACATAAAATGTGTGCAGTACACCTTTAAGGCTATGACTCAAAGGAAGTGACATCATTTGATGGAGAAGCTCACATCGATCAAAGATGTGTTCTATCATTGAATTGTATGATTTTATGCTTGTTTTTGTGTGAATTTTTGAGGAAGACAAGCTTAAAGGTCAGTCCTTGTCACATTTTCAAGTGACAATGTACATTTCTTCTAGAATGTCCCATAAAAGCAAAGTTCCCTTTAGTTTTTCTCTTTACATGCACATTTATTTTGAGCCAATCATTGGCAGAGTTTCACATTTTTATCTGGTGTGGTTGTTGGCTTATCATTGGAATATTTAATCAACTGGTAGGCCTGAAAGAGTGGCGAAAGCTTCTTCATTAGGTAGGCCTATGGTTTTATTTGACTTTTTGTAAAGCCTAGCTATATAAAAAATCTCCCTAATGTAGAAGCTTTCGCCACTCTTTCTCCGATATGGGTCGAAAATAAAAAACAGAAGACATCTTGGATGTGTCAAAGGTACAGACTTCCATATAAAAAAAATGACAAATATCTGTTTTGTTTGTTTAAATCAGGAACAGAACAAGACGAGACCTGCACGGCGCTCACGCAATATTTTTGAGATTAGCATGAAAAAAAAGCTTTTTAAATCAATAATATTAGTATCTTTAACTTATTCATTCTACCCATTAAAATGATAAAATAACACAAAGGCAAATGCAGTGGTGTAAATTAACTTATTACAAACACTCAAATTACTGTAATTGAGTAGTTTCTCTCAGGAATTATAAATTACAAAGTAGTTTTATAAATGTGTACTTTTACTTCCCCTTGAGTACATTTGTAGTGCAGTATCGGTACTTTCACTCCACTACTTTCCTACAACCTGCACTCACTACTTTATTTATTTCTGTCTACGGAAATTAGAAAAATCTGTCCTGTGATTCCTGTCCAATCAAATCACACATAGAAGGTAAATCACCTCATAATGAACAACCTCAAGACATGGGTGATTTATAAATGCATCAAACTGTTTGGAAGCATTAAAAGTGTCCAAGAAGATGTCCAAAATCTTAACACGCATTGACCCAGAGACTGTTTAGATGCATGTCACTGATGAAAAGATGACGGATGTTTACTGTATGATGACCAAACTGGCCTTAAACACCCAGGAGGCACAAGATGTCAACATGATGTCAGACTGATGTTGTACCCCAACGTCATGGGGACGTATTTTGATTGGAAATAAAAATCGGGTTGACATAAGAACTCAACGTCAGGCCGATGTCAATGTTCAACGTCCAACCTAAAAACAACCAAATATCAACGTCTAAAGATGTTACAGCTTGACGTTGTGTGGACGTTATCACTATGACGTCTGTCAGAGGTTGGATTTTGGTTGCCACACCTGATGAATAAATGTCAGTATTTGATGTCAATATGATGTTGGTTTAAGATGTTGGCTCGACGTTGAATTTTGGTAACTTTCTAACACAACCTAAAATCAACCAAATATCAACGTCATTTGATGTCCTTATTGGACATCAAAATAAAGTTGTCCTTAGACGCTGGCTAGACGTAAAAATTTTTAGCCACCTGACATCACAACCTAAATCTAACCTAATATTAACGTCTTATGACATTGTGTGCTTGCTGGGCAATAACTAAGTGCACTACAGAATGTTACGTTTACACACATCCACAAATTACATGTAAATGCATCAGCTTTTTACAGCGTAATACTCACTACTCTTGAGTACTTTTGAAAGGTCTACTTTTTACTCATACTTTGAGTAATATTTACAACAGATACTTTTACTCGCGCTACATTTTTAGGCAAGTAATGGTACTTTTACTTGAGTATGATTTTTCAGTACTCTTTACACCACTGGTGAAATGTGAGAAGATGTCAAAATATGTCTCTCTCCTTTCCTCTCTCTGCTAAAAAAACTGCTTAAACCAGCCTAAGCTGGTAGGCATGTTTTAGCTGGTCGACTAGCCTGGTTTTAGAGGGGTTTTGGCCATTTCCAGACAGTTAAAGCTGGTTTTAGCTGGTCATCTCCCTGCTTGACCAGCTAAGACCAGGCTCAAACTGGCCAAAACCCCTGTAAAACCAGGCTGACCAGCCAACCAGCTTATACTTGTTTAAATGGATAGTTCACCCAAAAATTAAAACTGACTCATTATTTATTCACTATCAAGTGGAAGATAGTTTGAAAAAAGCTGAAAACCTGTAACCATTGACATGTATAGTAGGAAAACAAATACTACGGTGAAGTATACAGTCAAGTCAATGGTTACAGATTTGCAACAAGTGTAGGATGAGCAAATGATGACAGAATTTACTGTTTCGATTAAATTAATCCATTGAACTTGTGCATTTAATAAATTGTTTTTGTATTACATTGCTATTGTCAGTAAAAAAAATACTCGTAATGGGAAGTAGATCAATCAAACGAACTAAAATACTTTTTAACATGCACATACTTTAAAAATAAATCTCAGTCGTGGCTTAATAAAGCACTAAAGGAGGCAGTTCCTTGATGTGTTTACATCGGCCCATAAATCTGTTGTTTACAAAGACGCGTAATCCACACTGTAAACTTAAGGTGGAGGATTTGAAGGAAGCGCAGGCCCGCGGGTCAGGAACCAGGATGAAGCCAGCGGATGATGCGCTTCCTGCAGGATAAAGCTCTCCATGTGGGCCGCACTAATGAGGTGGCAGAGAAAACCTTCCGTGTGGCTCCATCAGAGATCAAACCTCAGTAAAACACACTCACGGATCTCCACTAATGAATACAAACACATCTTGAACGCATTACGATACTTGGTCGTAAACACTCATGTGATCACGGGATGATCTTTAAAGGGATAGTTCACCCAAAAGCGAAAATTCTGTCCTCGTTTATTCACTCTTCACTTGTTTCAAACAGTTTGAAGTGTCTTTCCACTGTTGAACACAAAAGAAGATCTTTTGAAGAATGTTGACTGAATGGTTTTTTCTTTCTAAAGATGTCAACGGCTGCTTTTTTTGTAACTAACATTCATAATATATCTTGTTTTGAGGTTAATGAAAGAAAGAAAAAATTATAAAAGTTTGGAACCACTTGAATGTGAATGGTAAATGGTGAGGACATTTTTAACTAGCCCTTTAAGATAAGATGTAAGTGTAACAAGATCATTTCAAGTATATTGATTTCACTATATTTTCCTCCTGTTTAGTTACTGTTAATTTGTTTTGTTTTGTGTTCACAATATAAATGTGAAAAGAGTCTGTAAAGCGACAGTGGTTTCACCTCTTCTCCCCCTTGGGGTTAACATTAAGTTGGTATAGTCCAAGCAGCCATATCTGTTGCACTATTGTTTGAGAGGTCTTTTCCACCTTTTCCCTGAACTGAAGGGCCTGCTATACCTGTTCCACATTGAATTTAGCATTGGTCGTAAATAACACACACACAAGTACATATTTAAGTTTAATTTTAATCATTTGTTTTATTTACTGATGTAAAAACAAGTTATATTATAGATAGTTATTTTTGTTGACAGTGTACGTTTAATGGTATGAGCTGAGGCTGCCGATCTGTCACGAACATAATAACATTCTCTGTGCAGGTATGCATTTATGATTTTTATTTTGACGATGTAAAGATTGTTACAGTTCATATGCTGGTTTTTGTAATTGTGAGAGTTATGTTTCTCTTTTCTGACTTTGCGTCCTTCCACGTCGCATCTCGCTTTTCTTTTCCACCTTTTCCCTGAACTGAAGTTAAATATTCATATTATTTATTAAATTACCCATTAATTGTGTTTTATTAGTAATTTTATTTACCCCAAACATCACAGTAATGTAAAAACAGGTAATTTCACCACATAATATTAATGTTATTTATTAAATTACCCAGTAAATTGTATTTTATTATACCTCAACCCTTAACCCAACCATCACAGTAATGTAAAAATATTAATTATTGTTGTACAGTGTCACAGAACTGATGCTATATTGATGTGTGTATCTGTATCTAGACTTTACCGTGAATTTTAATTTTTGGGGGAACTGTCCCTTTAAGTGTGTGGTTTCGCCATCTTGAACAGCGATTTTGCGTTTGATTGGGACTGAAATGTGTGTCACATTTGTCTCGTTTTAAAATCACTGACGGTTTGAGTAAAAATGCCTTCACCATCACTGAATGAAAACAAACTTTGCTGAAAATGTTTCCTGCCATGTGATTCTTCACTTAGTGTTTCTGCCGTTTATTTCGCCATTTTACAAGCACAAATTAAGATTGATGTCAATCATGGTGATAAATGCTGTGGTAATGTTGTTCCTGTTGGTGTAAAAACGGTAAGTAGTACACCCATTTCAGACCATACAATATTTTGTCTTGATATTGTGTCAGATTACAGCATATTTAATTACATGCGTGAAGTAATTAAGAGTGCAGGACAATATACTGTACATGATTGTATAAATCAGTGAATTGAGGTAAAGTTGGTTTTATATTCGTGTATATGGACTTTTAGAGCACGTTAGCTATGCAGGTTCAAATGCGTACACATTGCTTAATACACACAGGATGTACAGCAATACACACATATCTTTACATATGAAAACAATTAAAGGATTAAAATGTTACAAAATTTATTATTTTCTCCATAAATATAAAAACCACTGCCTCCATGCCTTAACCTCGGGGGGCTTTTTTTGTTGTTTATTCATGACAATCTGCATTTGTATAATGTTATTATTATTAGCTGTATTATTTATTATATGCATATTTATATTTGTTTTAATAAAACAAGTTTAGATTTGTCCGTCTGTCTGGTTTTGGAGACTTCTGCATCACCATATGGGGCATAAGAACAGGACATGTGTTTGGATATAACTCAGTTTTTTGACCACGCGTCATTATTATGTTCATTTATTAATTTGCTGGAAATTAAAACTGAATTTAGAAATAGTTTTGAATTAAATCTTTGTGCTTAACAGACGAAATTAAATATGTAGGCTAACGAATATCTTCAGTGGAGTGAGTTTCCACCGTTTCCTTACTCCATGAAAGTAAAGGAGTAAAAGTAAAGAGAAAGTAAAGAGGCCAAATTGACGAGGCTCATTCTTTATCCTCACGCTGCAGATGCTCTGTTTAACTGTTTTCTCGCTAGTGAAGCGTTCAGTTTTTCCACTTACAAAGTCCGTCATGTTAATAGCAAATGCCCCATTGCATGATACAACTGATTCTTAAAGGGAATGTGAGATGAGAATCTGATTGGTTAATGCACGTTATGCTCAAAACACACCCAGAACTCATTAAGAGAATAAGCACAACTCTGTTAGACCATGCGCAGAGCGTACTTTTCTGTCCTTAAAATAGCAAAAGTGAATTCGGACACGCTCTTAATGCTTTTGTGCCATGCGCTTTAGACTTTGCGCCTAGATTGCTAAAATAGAGCTCATAGTGATCATGTCACAAGTTGCAAGTGCTGAAAAATAAACAAATGTGCGAATATAAAACCAACTTGACTCCAATAATCGTATGCAATAATCATACCCTCAGTTGCTTGCTGATATTAGACCTACTTACAAGCTGCAGCTGTCACGATAAAAAAAAAAAGGCATGTTTACTGCTGAGAATTATTGTAATTGCAGACATCAGCGATAAATAGGGCCAGACGGAATCTGCGGACATTTTTTGCTATTTCTGCGCAGAATTGTGTTAAAAATCTGCGGCTTTATGTGGAATGATTTTAGGAATATCATAACTAAAACCTTAATATATAAAATAAAAAGTAATACCTTTTTAACTTTTATTCAATGTTTACAAAGCAAATCCAATTAGATCCACTTTATTTGGTAAACAAAGCAAGTCTCTCATATAATATCTCTACTAAAAGACAGAAAGTATTACTTTACAAACTGTATTGTACATAAATCATACGAATATTTTCATGTTAGTCAATAATTATACTGAAATTAATTTAAAAACTGAATAAATATAAATGTACACACATTTACACAAATAAACAGAATCAATGATGGGTAGAAATCTGCAAAATTCTGTGCACGCAGATTCCGTGTGGGCCTAGCGATAACCAGCATTTTTATGAATAGCAGTTTTCAACAAGACATAGATTTATGCAGTAGATTAGGCTAATAAAACGATTATATGCACAGCAAGTGTTTTTCAGCCACTGTTAAACATTACATATAAATATAAATTTCCACCTGGGGATACTCTTCCCGAGGCCCTCAGACTATGCAGAGTCACTGATTCGATCCAAGACCAACGATGAGATGATCCCAAGGTTTCCATATCCTGGACCAGGCCGTATCCTGAGCAGCTACTGTGATGGTCATGGAGGAGTGGAGAACATGAGACTGATTCCTGTGACGCTCCAGAGACAGACGAGTCTTCGCTGAGGCCAGCTTCCAGCCTCCGCCGCTGAGACTGCAGCTCTGCACAAGACGTTTGGCCAGCGGAGAAATTAAAATGATCGTGCCCAACTGAGCCTGGTTTCTCTCAAGGTTTTTTTTTTCTTCACTTCCGCCATTAGTGAAGTTTTTTTTTTCCCTCTCCACTGTCGCCACTGGCTTGCATGGTTCGGGATCTATAGAGCTGCGCATCGTTGGATTTGCTCTTCAGTGTTTGGACTCTCAGTAGTGTTTATTAAACCACACTGAACTGAGCTCAACTGAACTGAACTTAAACACTACAAACTGAACTACACTGTTCCTATTTACTGTGACCTTTTATGTGAAGCTGCTTTGACACAATCTACATTATAAAAGCGCTATACAAATAAAGGTGAATTGAATTGAATTGAATTGAATTGAATTGAACGTGATTATTTTCAATTTCCTAAGGTTCCTTTTAAAGCATCGATAATGAAGTTTAAATAGCATATACTCAGTTAAATAAACATTCATTTCGGTTTTACAAGCATAAAATGAGGTAAAATTTCGTTTAAACGCGAGCACCATCAGAAGCAGCAGGCAAGCGCTGAAACTCCATTGAAAATACTGAGGTAAAATAAATTTCCATATTTTAAAGACATGATATGGAACAATGCATTTTAATGCAGTGCTTATAGTGTTGTGTGATGCTCACTTTATATTGTATCTCATTGATTTTAAAGAAACCAGATCTTAAATGCAGTGAGTTTCACCAGAAGCGCTTGAGCTTGCTCATTTAGAATTAAAGTTCCTGTGCATGCATATATATATATATATATATATATATATATATATATATATATATATATATATATATATATATATATATATATATATATATATATATATATATATATATATAGTAAACAATAAAGGTGTATTAGAATGATCTAAAAAAAAAGGTTTATTCATAATTATTATCAAACGTTAATAACATTTATTACAGTTGATTATAATAACAATAATGATATGGAATGTAAGAATCATGTTTAAGAATCAGTGTTAACATTTACAGTTATATTTCAGCAGTGCGACTGACCATGAATTACAATGTCAATCATTATTAAAATAAAAACTGCATTAAAAATAGCATATTATTGCATTTTAATATATAAATTGATTGCATATTAATTAATGCATAAAAATGAATGCATTAGAAAAAAAATATCTAAAAAGCATGATTTATTTAAACATACATGTAAATGAATTCATTTAATGAATTATCAATTAATGTTTTATTTATTTTTTAATTAAGGTCATTATTAAAATAACTTTCTCTAAACTCTTATTAAATCAATCAAAGCTGTACTGAATTAAATTAGCAAATTTACCATCATGTACACAGGATCTTACACATTTACAGCATCTATTGTTTAGAAATGAGTGTTTATCCACAGTTTTCCTGGCTTTATAATGTTATTGATTAAAATGGCAGTGATTTAGTGAAACATTGATTAGTTGTAGATGTACAGGAGGAGGATGAGCGCTGTGGTCAAACTCAGAGCCAGAAGTGGATGATGGTTGATGGACGGCGTCCCATCAGTGCTGAAACCTTGAGTCCCACACAGAGAACAATCTGAGCCGCAGAAAGAGCACACAGACATGTCCCGTCTCCTCTCAGACGTGTAGGAGCGCACCGTTCTCCGGCCTGCAGATCACAACACAATAAACCACAACACTGAAACCCCTGCAGTGACGGTCATTTCACACAACAAGTCAACAAATAAAATTCAGTCATTTTTGAACAATGACTATGACATACATACTTACTTACTTACTTTGCCTAATTAGTTTACTTTACTCAACTTACTTTTATTACTTACCTTTACTTAATTAACTTTACATACTAACCGTTACTTACT
Organism: Danio aesculapii; assembly: GCF_903798145.1. Taxonomy (NCBI): domain Eukaryota; kingdom Metazoa; phylum Chordata; class Actinopteri; order Cypriniformes; family Danionidae; genus Danio; species Danio aesculapii. The sequence continues at coordinate 49,844,879 of NC_079454.1, read as the reverse complement.
TTACTTAACTTACTTTACCTACTTAACTTTATTTACTTCACTTACTTAAATTACGTTTCTTACTTTATACTTGCTTTACTTACCTTAAATTACTGAACTTAATTACTTTACATAACTTACTTTATCTTACTTAAATTACTTGACTTTGCTTACTTTATTTACTTAACTTATTTTGCTTAACTTTACTCATATTACTTTCCTTACTTAATTAACTTACTTTACATACTTTACTTGCATTATACTTTACTTACCTTTACTTAATTGACTTACTTTACATACTTTACTTAGCTTGCTTAACTTACTTAACCTACATTACCTCCTTAAATTACCTACTTCACTTACCTTGCATACTTTATTTAATTCACTTAAGTTACTTTACATAATTTACTTAACTTAATTACTTTACATACTTAACTTACTTTCTTTATCTTACTTAATATACTTTACATACTTAACTTTGCCGACTTAACTTACTTTATTTACTTAACTTTACTCAATTTCCCTTACTTACTTAATTAACTTACTTTACTTAATTAACTTATTTTACACACTTAACTTGCTTAACTACTTCACTTACCTTACTATATTTACTTCACTTAACTTACTTTACATACTTGCTTTACTTACCTTACTTAAGTTACTTGCCTACTTACTTAAATTCCTTACTTTATTTACATCACTTACCTCAGTTACTTTACATAACTTACTTATTTTACTTATTTACTTAGCATTGCATTAGTTTACTTAACTTACTTTACTTACTTAATTAACTTACTTTACATCCTTTACTTGCATTACTTACTTTATTTACTTACTTTACATGCTTTTCTTAACTTGCTTAACTAGCTTAACTTACATTATTTACTTAAATTACCTACTTCACTTACCTTATGTACTTTATTTACTTCACTTAACTTACTTTACATACTTGCTTTACTTACCTTACTTAAGTTACTTGCCTACTTACTTTATTTACATCACTTACCTCAGTTACTTTACATAACTTACTTAATTTTACTTATTTACTTAGCATTGCATTAGTTTACTTAACTTACTTTACTTACTTAATTAACTTACTGTACATCCTTTACTTGCATTACTTACTTTACTTAATTACTTACTGTACATGCTTTATTTAACTTGCTTAACTAACTTAACTTACATTACTTACTTAAATTACCTACTTCACTTACCTTACATACTTTATTTACTTCACTTAACTTACTTTACATACTTGCTTTACTTACCTTACTTAAGTTACTTGCCTACTTACTTAAATTACTTACTTTATTTACATCACTTACCTCAGTTACTTTACATAACTTACTTAATTTTACTCATTTACTTAGCATTGCATTAGTTTAACTTTACTCAACTTACTTTACTTACTTAATAAACTTACTTTACATACTTTACTTGCATTACTTACTTTACTTAATCAACTTACTTTACGTGATTTACTTAACTTGCTTAACTAACTTAACTTACATTACTTACTTAAATTACCTACTTCACTTACCTTACATACTTTATTTACTTCTGCATTTCGTTGCCTTGTACTTGTACATGTGTGATGACAATAAATTGAATCTAATCTAATCTAATCTTAACTTACTTTACATACTTGCTTTACTTACCTTACTTAAGTTACTTGCCTAATTACTTACTTTATTTACTTCACTTACCTTTTACTTATTTACTTAGCATTGCATTAGTTTACTTAACTTTACTCAACTTACTTTTCTTACTTTACTTAACTAACTTTACATACTTAACTTACTTTACATACTTAACTTTCTTTACTTAAATTACTTAACTTTACCTTCTTACCTTAAATATCTTACTTTATTTACTTTACTTACTTAACTTACTTTACATACTTGCTTAAATTACTTTTCTTACTTAATTTACTTACCTTCCTATATTTACTTCACTTTATTTATTTATTTATTTTATGTTTGTTTTAATACTATATTAGCAGCATTGGCTATATTCATGGGAACACTTGTACTACTAAGTATCCAATATACAAGTTACAATCATAATCGTTCATGAATAATTATCCACAAAAAGCATACAAACAACAACATCACTGATAAAAAGTCATATTAGATTAGATTTTACTCACTTAATTCCTTTATTACTTAACTTACGTTACTTAAATTACTTAACTTATTTACTTACTTTACATACTTTATTAACTTACTTAAATTACTTACCTTATCAGCATTATGGAGTACATCAGAAAAGCATGTGAATATCTATGCATCAGAGAGTTTGGAGTAAATATTTAAAGAGTCTTACGTGGCTCATAGTAGTCGTAGATGATGATCACTGCATCCTGGACACCGGCCACCTTAAAGTCCATTATGGTGGATATTTCAAGGCACTGTTCCACTGTGGTCACCTGTGATGATGCGAGACAAAAATGGTGAGATTGGATTGTTTCTTAGTTAGTATTTTTAATAAATATATATACATACATACATACATACATACATACATACAAACATACACACACACACACACACACACACATACACACATATATATATATATATATATATATATATATATATATATATATATATATATATATATATATATATATATATACATACATACATACATACATACATACATATATATACACATATATACACACACATATATATGCACACATAGATAAATATATATATATGGATGTGTGTGTGTGTGTGTGTGTGTATATATATAGTGACAGCAGGTCAATAAACTCACTACAGTTTATTGCTGCTGTTGGACAACAATGTGCTTTTGAGGCTTTTTTAGTCAAGAATGCAGTTGTTTACATTGCAACTGTGCAGTTTATTTATAAGGATGATGCCTAGTTTAAATATTTCTAATTTCTGAGATACAGCGCAACGGCATCCAGCCTGTCATACTGAGCAGAGCAAAGACGGTTGACGTTCCACCACAAGATGATGACAGAGATCGCATTATAAGCTCTCAGAGGAGAAAAACCCAGTGTAATTTCTAACTAACGCTGATCAAATCATCATCAAATATATCATTATAAAACAGGTAATTGACTTTTCTAAGTTGGTAGTGTTTGCTTTGCTTGGGCTTTTTTTGAGGTTAATATCCCGATTGCAACAGAGAAATACTGGGAAATCTCTCTAGACTGATGGCATTTCATGCCGATATTGCTCATATATACACTATATAATATTTATAAGAGTTATTAGGTGACATTTTCAGATATACTGTAGGATTGTCAGTGATGGAATAAATCGTCCCATGTTTGTTTAGTTCAAATGTTATCATTTAGGCTTGGCAACATCTAAAGAGTGAAGAAAATTACAGAAGAGGTAACATTTTATTTAATAAAAAATAAAAACAAGTCATATTCGTAAGTCAAAAACATTGCCAAATTTTCTGAGTTGACAGGGAATAATGTTTATTATTATTTATTAGTATTATTAGTATTATTATTATATTATTGAGCTTCCCATCTGCTGATCCCAGCACTGTCTCCACAGCTTTTTTAGAGATCAAAAATAACGATGTAATCATAATACATGTAAAGTTTTTAACTGTGTTTACCATCATTGTATATGTACTGAGTATTTACATTTTTATAACCACAATTACCCTTATTCAGTGTATATGACAAGAACATATTTTCCTAAGCAAAATAGTTAATCATAGAAGTGACCGTTTAGTTCTAAGTCATTCAAGGGACCTATTATGTCCCACTTTACAAGATGTAACATTACTCTCTGATGTCACCTCAAAATACCACACAGATCATTTTCATAACTCTATGAAACTGCTCATTATAGGCTTTGATCCTAATTGTGCCATTTTGGTGACTGTCACTTTAACAAATGGAGCAAATGTCTCTTCCTGAGGTTGTCACTAATAGGCGGAGCTTTCTCCCTCTGATGACACGTACAAAGGGAGAATGTCAATCAAAGTGTTTCTGCAGACTGTTTTTATCAAGTGTGATTATAAAAAATAGAATTAATTAATTTTTACCATTAGAAGCTAATTATATTCACACACCATTTCCACACAACCCTTTGTAAAAGTGATTTTGGCATAATAGGCCCCCCCCCTTTAAAGTCAAAATGGGGTAAAAACAAAATGTGACAGAAAATATTAATTGTTGATGCAATGGAAGACAAGACAAAAATACAGAGTTAGTAAATAATTCTTTGCATTGAGCTAAAGTACGAAGTTTATGAAGATAGTAAATAAGAGGATCTCACCTTGTCTAAGTAAAGTATAACTCGCCCTGATGGCGTCTCTACTCTTCTGACTGTATCGTCAATCTGAACGCCATCTTGAGCCAAACTGAAGCCTGTCAGTAAACCAACGTCCAATATGGCCATACCTGTCTGATTCAGACCCTGACCTCCCCTCAGCCTGAAACAAACAACAAAGATCATGCTTTAAACACACTTCAATAATAATAAAAATAATAATACATTTTATTTATTATGGGGGCATCACGGTGGCACAGTGGGTACCACGATCGCCTCACAGCAAGAAGGTTGCTGGTTCGAGCCTCAGCTGGGTCAATTGGCATTTCTGTGTGGAATCCGCATGTTCCTTTGGGTGCTCTGGTTTCCCCCACAAGTCCAAAGACATGTGCTATAGGTGAACTGGATAAGCTAAATTGACCGTGGTGTATGAGTGTGAATGAGAATGTATAGGTGTTTCCAGTGCAAGGGCATCCGCTGCGTAAAACATATGCTGGATAAGTTGGCGGTTCATTCCGCTGTGGCGACCCTGGATTAATAAAGGGACTCAGCCGAAAAGAAAATGAATGAAATACTGTGAAAAATTCCTTGCTGTTAAACATTATTTGGCAATTATTTGAAAAAGAAAAAATATATTTTTTTAAATGAACGGAGGGCTCATAATTTTGATTTATATTGTATATATTTTATATCTAAATATAAACATTTTCTTAAATATGCATGCATGTGTCTTTTTATATGTACTTAATAAATGAACACAGCACACACATGCTAGTATATTTTAAGTCAAAACAAACTTGCTTTAGATGCGATTAAATCGCTAAAGAATGTTTTTTATTATGTAACTTTTTTATCATTTTAACATCTACTAATACATTATTAAAAAATCGAAACCTGTGAATGTACGTCTTGCATTGATTTATTTTGGACCTTACTGCACTATTAACTCATTGGCCCCTATCTTACACCCGGCACAATAAGGTGCAAGACATGTTTGGAGTGATTTGTTGCTATTTTCAGACCAGCGCAACTGTAATTTTCACATTTTGTGCCACATTGTTCAAATAGCAAATCCATTTGTGCCACTTTGTGGACTCATGGGTGTGCTAGTCTGAAAAAATGAGTGTGTTAAGGCTCATTGTTGGCGTGTTGCTATTTTGAAGAACTGAAATAGACTACACCATTGACCAACTAAAAGCTGATCTACAGTCAAGCGCAGAGCGCTTAGTTTTGCGCTTATGCAAGCTCAAACGCTTACACATTGCTTAATACACACAGGATGTACAGCAATACACAAATATCTTTACATATGAAAACAATAAAGAATTAAAATACTACAAAAATGATTATTTTCTACATAAACATAACAACCACTGCCTCCATGCCTTCTTCACCTTGGGGGGGGGGGGGGGGGGGGGTCTGTTTATTCATGACAATCTGCATTTGTATAATGTTATTATTATTAGCAGCATTGTTTATCATATGCATTTGTTTTATTAAAATCAAGTTTAGATTTGTCCGTCTGTCAGGTTTTGTAGACGTGTGCATTACCATAATGGGCATAAGAACAGAACGTGTGTTTAGATATAGCTTAGTTTTCTGACCACACTTCATTATTATTGTTCATTTATTAGTTTGCTGGAAATTAAAATTGAATTTAGAAATAGTTTTGAAACAAATCTTTGTGCTTACACTAAATTAAACATGTAGGCTAATGGATGTCTTCAGTGGAGAGGGTACAACACCGTTTCCTTATCCACGAAAGTAAAGGAGTAAAGTAAAGAGGAAAAGTAAAGAGAAAGTAAAGAGGCTGAATGGAGGAGGCCCTTTCTTTATCCTCGCGCTGTAGATGCTCTGTTTAACTGTTTTCTTGACAGTGAAGCGGTCAGTTTTTCCACTTACAAAGTCCGTCATGTAAATAGCAAATGTGTCATGTCGCAACGCAGACTCTTAAAGGGAATAGGAGATGAGACTCTGATCGGTTTAATGTACGTTATGCTCAAAACACACCCAGAACTCAATAAGAGAATAAACTAAACACTATTAGACCATGCGCTGGGGAGCAAAGTGTATTTATCCATCCATAAAATAGCAAAAGTGGATTTGGACACGCTCTTAATGCTTTTGCACCATGCACTTTAGACTTTGTGCCTATATAGGTAAAATAGCGTCCATTTATACATTGACTTAAGCATCCAAATACTTCTTAGAAGCTTTTGGAGACATAAACCACTTTTTAGTGTGTGCGTGTGTGTGTGTGTGTGTGTGTGTGTGTGTGTGTGTGTGTGTGTGTTGATGAAATTAATATGGCCCACAGCTCACCTGAAACATGTGTAAAGGTTTACATGGTACTCCTCCTTATCCATAATGTCCACATACAAGTAGAAGGCCTCATCTGTGTGAATGTCACGACGTCTGAGCGATCTTCTCGCATTCATCACGTTGTAGAACACAGTAAGCTGAAACAATAATTCAAGCCAATTATTAAATATTATACTACGGGGCTGCTTTGAAATATAAAACACATGCCAATATTAGTTTGTGTAATACATCTTTCAGTAAATCAAGTTTATGTATTTAATTAAATGACACCCAATTTAATAAAAAGACATATTTCAGTTTTCAGTGTTTTGAGAGAGATGTTCAGTGTATTCTGACCCACAGTATCCTCTGATTAGCTATTTCAGAGGTCAAAATAGGTCAAACTATGCGTCTAATTTGACTACTTTGAAGCTAAATGTAAATACAAACTCAGATTTTATAAGAAAAGTGTCTTGTGAACACTTATGATGTCGATCCGTGCTCTAGATCTGGCAGTTCCAGACTGTTAAACAATTCTCACTTAGACTGATTGGAGAGATTATGTAACCCTGTAATGGTATGACCCAATATAGGGGTGGTCAAATGTATGCTTATATTATCTATTATTTTAATTCATTCATTCATTCGGCTTAGTCCCTGATTTGTCAGTGGTGGCCACAGCGGAAGGAACCACCAACTTATCCAGCATATGTTTTACGCAGCAGATGCCCTTCCAGCCGCAACTCAGTACTAGGTAACATCCATACACATTCACACACACTCATACACTACAGCCAATTGTGTTCATCCAATTCTCCAATAGCGCATGTGTTTGGACTAGGGAGGAAAACCCAGAGGAAGCCCACGCCAACACGGGGAGAACATGCAAACTCCACACAGACATGCCAACTGGCCCAGCTGGGATTCGAACTAGCGACCTTCTTGCAGCGAGGTGACAATGCTAACCACTGAGCCACCGTGCCACCCGTATTATTTTAATAATTATTATAAATATTTAAGATACAGATCAGCGAAAACTAATTCTCACCATTAAGAGGGGTCCATCCCCTCACTCCCCCCCTAACCCCCCCAACCCATAATTCTCCCCCTCCTGGTCTTCATTTATTTTTGCAATATTAATGAGCTCACTGTATTGCAAGTCATTTTAGGACTCATTCATGCCTGAAGCAGAAACTGCGATGAGGTTATCTCCTCTTTCTGCAGAACAGATTTGTGGATAAAGCAGCTCAAGATGTTGTTAGTGTCTCGATGATGAGGAAAACAGTGTCTGGGCTGGATCACGTAATCCATGGCGAAACGATCACAAGTATAATTAAACTCTGGCCTGAAAAAAGAAGGGATCCGACTGCTGATGAGGACACAATATTTCTTACATTGCATCATTTAAAAGAAACTTTTCAGGGGTTTACACAGCTGCTGAACCTGTTTTAGTAGTACAATAGTCCACTCCACAAAACTGAATCACGATGAAGTTTATCATTAGCAACGTTTTGATTTTCTTTATTTTGTCAGTTTTTTTTAAATGTATGTTGTCAGATACAGACTCAATCTAAATCTGTTAAAATCCAAAAGATATGAATATGATATAGATATATATAAAAAGTCAGATCCAATAGACCCTTTTCACATAACGTCACACAGTGTGCAGTTTCACTCCATGCAGTGTATCATTACTTCCACCTACACAGAAATCCCCATTGAGACCTCATCCAGTCAGCTGTATATTTACTACAGATACGGTTAGATGATGACTACCACTGTTTTTAGTTGTCTGCATTAAATGTAAGACATCTGATATTTAAAATATAAAAAAATCTCCTTTTCATGCTGTTTTGGACAGACATGTGTGTAGGTATAGTGTATAGACAGTTATATTGGGGTGATACAAACACACCCAGTACTTTTTTTTAATTTAACGACATAAAAACGGTGGACCAATTGGAGCAGTTTTGAGACCGACCGCAACTTGACGTAGGAGTGCGGTCCCCCCGCCCACCGTTATTGAATATTGTTGTTTCACGTCCGCCATTTTTAGTGTGAGTCAAAGCGATGTCACCAAAGGAACACCCTTGCTCTATTTTTAAATGTAAGGCTCATTGGGCTCAACAAAAGAGCCTTCATCGTCTTCCTTTGAATGAGCACTGAGATTTTACATTTAGCAGCCATTTGCACTGAACACGCAGTGAATGCAACGTATTGAGATTCGGGCCATTAAAAACAGCAGATCCACTGAGTCTTTCAGCACTCTCTCCAAAAACACTCGATTGATCTCGGCTGGCGGATCAACACTCACCACATGTTTGCTCTCATCGGCGCCATTACAATGTACATTACAACATACAATGTTAGGCCTAAATATTTTTGATGAGTGTAGATATGATTGTTAAATTATGATACAAAACGGTCAACTAGTCATGTAATGAGCAACTGGCTATAACTTTTATTTAATGTTAACATTTCAAATCCAATTAGATCAACTTTATTGGGTAATCAAAGCAAGTCTCTCATATAATATATCAACTAAAAGTCAGAAAATATTACTTTACAAACTGTATTGTATGGTATAATAATAACAGCTATTTTTCTTTGAGCACAGCTTGACACACACTATGGTGACGTTTGATGTGTGTTTAGAAGTACCTGAAACAGAGCAAAGCCTGTACCCTCTGCCTCCACTTCAATGTCAACCCCATCTTCAGATTCGATCTGTAAATGCAAACCCAACATTAATACACAGGGTTCATACACAGTATTACTACTAAAACCCCACAACTTTTCCATGACTTTCAAGTAAATTTTCATGGCCTAATGTTTCATTTAATGTCTACATATTCATGATAAATAATAAGAAAAACAATGCATGTTCCAATGCAAATGCATAGTTTAAATGTATTTTAATATCCATGTAAAACTGATTTAGATAATGCTTACACCGCACTGATAATGTGAGAGCATGTGATACTATGTCATGAATAATAATGTCTAAAGAAAAGTATCTATTTGAAATATACAGTTGAAGTCAGAATTATTAGCCCCTCTGAATTATTAGCCCCCCTGTTTATTTTTTCCCCCAATTTCTGTTTAACGGAGAGAAGATTTTCTCAGCACATTTCTAATCATAATAGTTTTAATAACTCATTTCTAATAACTGATTTATATTATCTTTGCCATGATGACAGTAAATAATATTTTATTTATAATATATAATATAATATATATTTTTCAAGACATTTCTATACAGCTTAAAGTGACATTTAAAGGTTTAACTAGGTTGATTATGTTAACTAGGCAGGTTAGGGAAGTTAATTTGGCAAGTTATTGTATAACAATGGTTTGTTCTGTAGACTATCGAAAAAATATATAGCTTAAAGGGGATAATAATATTGTCCTTAAAATAGTTTACAAAATATTAAAAACTGCTTTTATTCTAGCCGAAATAAAACAAATAAGACTTTCTCTAGAAGAAAAAATATTATCAGACATACTGTGAAAATGTCCTTGCTCTGTTAAACATCATTTGGGAAATATTTAAAAAAGAAAAATAAATAATTAATAATTCTGACTTCAACTGTATATAATTTGTAACTTTAAAAAATGCCTTTATCGAGACTATTGATCACTTTAATCAAAGAGCTTAGAATGACCAAGAGGCGACACTCAATAGAACGTTCCATTGCAACAGCAGCGCCCAGCAACCGCACTGCGATCCGCCATTTTGGAGTGAAAGTGATCGCCATCTCATTGCTCTCACGATGGCAAGCAGCTTCTTGGGTTTTTTATTTATTTATTTAAAAAGCGCATTAAAGCTGAGATACAACCTGAAAGACGACAATACAACACTTACTATCACAATATCAGCACTTTTAATAGTTTATTTTACAGACTTATAATATGCTGTGGTTCAATTAGAGGTTTCATTCCAAAATGGCCACCGCGCCCATTTAGTGGCCGTTTTCCCAAATCGCACTAGAGTGTTGCCTCTTGTTAATTCTATGCTATTTGCTTTAATTCAGCCCTGTGTAATCAAAGTGTTATTTCTTAAAGATTTCTCTGCATACGGGCAGGTCGTGGCTCTGTTGGAGTAGGTAGTTGGATTTGTCTATGCTGAATATGGCCACGGTGCTGGAGCCTCCATTCACTCTGATGGTGAGATCCATGGACTCTGCACTGCTGAAGGTGGCGTAAACTGACAGCGCATGCAACGCCATCACTGTATCCTGACAATAGAATAAAACAGAGAGAGCAGATATTATAACAAAGCTCCAGAACTTCTGAACTCTGAATTAAATCAAATGAAAAAGGTGAAACTCTCTTTCATTCATAGTACATTATTGTGTTGGATTAAGCAGGGTGCGATCTACGGGGAAGCTAGGGGAAGCTCTGCTGCCCTAAATAAGGCATGAGCTCCCCTGAAAATATGATTTGTAAAATTTTGGGGGTCTCAAATATATTGACAGTGTTATTTTGACTTGCGGTTTCAGTATTGTGTAATGTGATCATGGATTATTATGTGTAAAAGTGCAAAAATATCATTCACTCATGCATGACGGCGATGCACACCTCACTTTTACTACACATGCTATTCTTGTCATGAGCATCAAGGTATGCGGCATGGCAGAGCCTACAGTTGCATAAGTAGCAGAGAAATAGGTAACACAGCAATTGATTGCTTACTTGAATGCGGGACATACCCCTTTACATCCAATGCAGTTTGGATTTAGAACTAATCACTCAACTGAATCTGCTAGTTGTTATCTTGTTATCTGCCTTCAGGAACAGGGTTGGGAAACACTGTTATAGAGAATATGAAATCCAAACTTGACAGAGATGGAGTAATAGTAGGAGGGTTTTTTTAGATTTATAAAGGGCATTTAACACAGTAAATCATGAGGTACTCATCTCAAAGCTCACTACTTTTAACTTTTCATCAGAGGCTATAATGTGGATGACTTCATATCTAACAAATAGGAAATAAGCAATCAGTATACAGAATCAGTAATTATGGAGTTCCTCAAGGATCCATTTTGGGCCCTATCTTGTTTAGTCGGTATATAAATGACCTCCCACAAGTCTGTCGAACTACTAATATATTTAGATGTATGCTGATGACACAGTTCTATACGTGCATGCGAAAAACAAACAACTGGCAGCGAATTATTTAACCGAGGCATTGGTTCTTGTCTCTGATTGGTTGTGTGACTCATATCTTAATTTGAATATAAGTAAAACGGTCTGTATGTTTTTCTCACAATCATTGAGAGTTTTCAAACAAAAGAAAAATCATCAGTGTTGATTTAACGCTGGCTGTAAAACAGATTGCGTGTTCAACATCTAAAAACAGCTGCATCCTTGTTACAGAAACTGATTTAATCACATTCAATCAGCCGCTGTCTGGTAAACAACACTGTACAGTGCAGATGCTTTAATCTCTACATGCTCCATTAAAACACACCAGACCCTCTCTCTCTTTCTCTCAAGTGCAGTCAGATGTTGGTCTTTGTGTCAAAGCAAAAAGCTTCAACATGAGTTATCAAAGCTCAAGTCCCAGTTACTGCTAGTCTTCATTGAGGTTGGTGTTCCTGACAGAACGCAGGCCTTCAAGCCAGACTTCCAGCTAAATTTCATGAAGCTTTTTTTGTTAAATTACAATTATATTTTCTTATTTCCTCTTGATCGCCTTGCACACATCTTAATATCTAATCGAAACAGTCACCTCTTTAAGAAATTCACCCCTAAAATCAATGCACTCAATTATGGATGTTTTTAATCTTTAAAGGCTCTATTTTAATGATCTAGGTGGCAAGTCTAAAGCGCAGGGTGCAAATGTCACGGTTCGTAGAGGGGAAAAAGGGGCGTGGACCCAAGTGCAGGGTAAATAAGAATTTATTTATAATAAAACAAAATAAAAGGCAAAAACAGCAAAACAAACTACCGCGAGGGGGAAAACATGAATAATAAAGCAAAAACAAACTTGACTGGGTTGGCTGGACAAAGTAGGGCTAGACACAACAGGACAGGGAAATATCGACAACGAACTGGCAAAGGACAGCAGACATGAGGTGAATATAAGCAGGAGTAAATTATTACACAAACAGATGAACATAATTAACTAATAATGGGTTAACAAGGAGGGTGGGACTAGACGATAGACGGGAGAGCACATGACACAAAGAGACAACACAAGCCAGGTGCTCACATAAAACAAGACTAGAACACGCAGCCAATGAGAGAACTCATTAACCGCGTGTTCGTATGACAAGACAACAACACACAACAAAAGCACGCGACCAATGTAAACAGAGCCGCGTGCTTTGACAACGCAAGACACGAGCACACGATAAGTGAAAACACTTTACCGTGCGCTCACATAAATGCAACGAGCATGTTTCATCTCAGCGCCAACCAAAACCGAAACCAACTAGACGGAGACGCTGAGAATGAAACAGCGCGATGCTGACGAAACAACACAAACACGGTCCGCGCGCACCTCTGATGACGCGCACCGAGACAATGGCAAAACAAGTGCTCGACCCAAGGAAACTCGAGCCGAGCACTAACAGGACAGGACAAGACAGAGCTAGTGTCCGGATTCTGCCACAAAACAAGAATTAACAAGACCAGAGTGGCAGAACCCTGACAGCAAAAGCATTAAGAGGGTGTCTGAATCCACTTTTGCTAATTTAAGGACAGAAAAATACGCTCTGCGCCTCGGCGTATGGTCTAACAGGGTTGAGCTTATTCTCTTAATGAGTTACGGGTGTGTTTTGAGAATAAACCAATCAGAATCTTATCTCCCATTCCCTTTAGGAGTCAGATGTGTCTCACCATGGCGGATTTGTTATTTACATGGCAGACTTTGTAAGTGGAAAAATTTAACGTTACACTAGCGAGAGAAAACAGAGTTAAACAGACCATCTGCAGTGCAAGGATAAAAAACAAGCCTCCTCCAATCGGCCTTTACTTTCACTTTCTCTTCCTCTCTTTTGTAGATAAGGAAACAGTGTTGTTGGCTACGCACAGACATCCATTAGCCTACATAATTAATTTCAGATTTGTTTCAAAACTATTTCTAAATTCAGTTCTAATTCTCAGCAAACAAATAAATATACAATAATAACGAAGTGTGGTCAAAAAAAGTTATAGAGTAAAGAGTTATATCCAAACACACGTCCTGTTTTCATTCCCCATATAATCCAAAACCTGACAGGTAGAAAAATCTAGAGATGACAAATCTAGAAACCGCCAAAGGTGAAGGAGGCATGCAGTTACTGGTTTTTATATTTATGTAGAAAATAATATTTTTGTCATATTTTATTCCTTTAATTCTTTTTCATTTGTAAAAATATTTGTGTATTGCTGTACATCCTGTGTGTTTCAAGCAATGTGTAAGCGAGGCGCAACTAACACGCTCTGCGCTGGACTTTAGACCTGCTGTCAGCTGGTCTATTGTACAGTCTATTTTAGATTCTCAAAATAGCAACACGCCAACATTGCGCCTTAACACACCTCTTTTCTAGACCAGAACACCCATGAGTATACAAAGCGGCGCAAATGGATTTGCTATTTAAACAACATGGTGGAAAATGGGAAAATTAAGGTTGCACTGGTCTGAAAATAGCAACACATCGGGGCAAACACGTCTTGCGCCTTATTGCGCCGGGTGTATGATAGGGCCCTAAAAGTCCTGTATATGAAATGAACAAACAACCAATCAAATTTGCAACTTCATGCAGTTTTGTGACAGTTTGTATTTTTTTGTGTGTAGGTACATTTGCTTGTTTGCTAAACATGCATTTAAAAAGCTACCTCAAAGAGATCCATGTTTACATTGTTTTTCACAAGACTTTCACAAATTGTTGTGATTTTGTGAGATTTTGTGAGATACAATCCAACTCGCTCTTTAAGGTCTCAAAACTTAGGGCTTCTGGTAGTACCTAGAATAGCAAAGTCGAGTAAAGGAGTCTTCTCATTTATGGCTCCTAAACTCTGGAATAGCCTTCCTGATAACGTCCGAGGCTCAGACACACTCTCCCAATTCAAAACTAGATTAAAAACCTATCTGTTCAGTAAAGCATACACTTAGTGCACCACTTAGGGGGCTTCCACACAGGTTCTGCATCTTGTTGATATACACTATGAACAGCAGCTACGCTAATTACTCTCTTTATTCTCCATTTCCACCTGGGGATACTCTTCCCGAGGCTCTCAGACTATGCAGAGTTACTGATTCGATCCAAGACCAACGACGAGATGATCCCAAGGTTTTTTATATCCTGGACCTGGCCGAATCCTGAGCAGCTACTGTGATGGTCATGGAGGAGTGGAGAACATGAGACTGATTCCTGTGACGCTCCAGAGACAGACGAGTCTTCGCTGAGGCCAGCTTCCAGCCTCCGCCACTGAGACTGCAGCTCTGCACAAGACGTTTGGCCAGCGGAGAAATTAAAATGGCCGTGCCCAACTGAGCCTGGTTTCTCTCAAGGTTTTTTTTCTTCACTTCCGCCATTTAGTGAAGATTTTTTTCCCTCTCTGCTGTCATCTCTAGCTTGCATGGTTCGGGATCAGTAGAGCTGCGCATCGTTGGATTTGCCCTTCAATATTTGGACTCTCAGTAGTGATTATTAAACCACACTGAACTGAGCTCAACTGAACTGAACTTAAACACTACAAACTGAACTACACTGTTCCTATTTACTATTTACTATGACCTTTTATGTGAAGCTGCTTTGACACAATCTACATTGTATAAGCGCTATACAAATAAAGCTGAATTGAATTGAATTGAATTTGACGAAAATATCGACTTGTGATATTTCTGACAGATTTGATTTGCAATTTAATTTTGTTAAGTCAAGCTTCAGCTCACACTTTAAACGAAAGAAATACAAAATACTGTGTATTTGTTTATCGGGTGTCTACAGGGCTTGACATTAGCCACATGCGGGTACATTTCAGCTGGGTTGGGTTAGACAGTTGCTCTCACTAGCCACTTTGGCTAGTTGAAAATCATTTTTAAATTGTAGTTTTCTTAAAAAGCAGAGTTCAACTATAAGAATTGCCCAGTGAGGGGCCAGCATGAGATATGACAAAATTACTGTGTTTGTGTGAGCAAAAGAAACCGGTGAATACCGAATGAGATGATGACCATGCGCACCGTGAGACTACCCTCGTTCACTGACGAAGGCTTCAGCGTCGTGCACACTGGTGATTTGATGCACATGAGTGTTTCTTTCCGTGAAGCAACCGTGCCTGGGAACGTAACTGGTGTGATCGGTTCTCATTCAAATAGACTGGATAAAAAGCAATGCTCGCACACCTACAGTCCTGCTGCTTTCGAGAATTTTTTAAAGGTATTTTTGTAAGCAGCAGCAGTTCCCGCTTTCACTTTAACCATTCTTTGAGCAGATTATTACTGGGCCTAATGTTAACCTTGTGCATGTGATCGTCTTTTCACTATCGCACACTGAATGTTTTTCACCTGCTTTCTTTTGCTTAGTTATTTTTGTTAATATGGTTTAATTATCACCTTTTACAATAACATTGCTTTAATAGGAGAATAACTCTCCATTTATGTATAGTTTAACTTTCCATTTATGTATAGTTACCTGAACATAGTATTAGATATATGACAGTAATTCTTTTTTTAATGTCAATTTTTTTTTTTTTATTTTATTTGTTGAACAAAAAGTGCAGGTATACAGCTATATTTAGCTTGTTTTTACACATTATTTAAATGACTTGGCTAAGAAATATTCATTTATTTTTGATGTGACTAAAGAAAAAAATGGTAAATCCTTAGTGCTGAGTCCTGATAAGTCAAGTGAAAAAAAAATGTTGACCAGAATGTTGATAAAACACTATGCAACCACAACCCCATTCGCTCATGCTCATTGAGCAAGGTCATACATAACACACAAACAGTGCAATCAGGGGCGCAACTGCACATTTACTGAGGGGTATGCGGGATCAAGTTTTGCGCCCCCACCCCCTAAGAGTTTACGTATAACAAAATTTGTGAGGATGCAGGGCTAACCAAGACCACACATCTAAACACACACAATACAAACAAAAATAAAAGAAGTCCATAGACAAGTGTTCTGGCTGTAAACAATATTTTATAACAAATACATTTTACAAATCTGAACAATTAGTGGTAAAAGTTCAATTAATTTCTTCTTAATTTCCTTACTAAATGATTACTGCACTTTAACACGCCTTGCTTTTGTACTTGCCCATTTGTCAAGTATTTCATCAAATGAGGTTGACCTTGCTAGATTGTTTTCAATGAAGATGATTGCAAGCTGTGACAAGCGGTCATTGTGCATAGTTGAACGAAGGTATGTTTTTATAAGTTTCAGTTTGCTGAAAGATCTTTCTGCAGAGGCAACAGTTAGTGGCATTGTTAGGAAAACTCTTAATGCCACTGTTAAATTTGGGAAGACCTTGTCAAGATTTTCCTGCTGAATAAAATTGCAAGACAAACAATACCTAAATTTGCAAAACCCTGACCTGCCATTTATTCATTTATTTTTTGTGGGGCCATTCCTACCTGTTCTTTTCTCTGGCTCTATTTACATTTTCTTGCTCTCTGTCCTCACCATCTTCATGACTAAGTAAACAAAACAGATGTTTTATAACATTTAATCAGCAAAGTCTAGAATAACTTAATTTACAATGTTTCTTAACATAACTAAAATAGATATACAATCTGAGCCTTTCTTACCTGTTCTCCTCACCTGCTCTGAACTCATTTACTGCTATTTTGTCATTGCCCTCCCCATCTTCATGGCTAAGAAAATAGACCAGATATTTAACAAAAAAAATAAATAAAAAATTTCTACTAAACTATTAAAAATATAGTATTAAAAACATTCACACTGTCACTATTTATTCATTCATTTTTTTATATATATATTTTTTTGGCTTAGTCTTTTTATTACTCGCCACTGTGTAATGAACCACCAAATTATTCAGCATATGTTTTACGCAGCAGATGGCAACTTTTATGTGCGCTAATTATTTTTAAACCAATTATTACTTTCTCTTGTATCTGAAATATATTCAGGTTAACTTAACAAAGATACATTTTGTATGATCCTCTTATTTTGGTAAAATAATGAAATAAATAAAAATGTTTGTTTTCTCAAATTTTGACCTCAACTGTTCGTGTGATTTGACAGTTTATTTAATTTAATCTAAACAGTTACATCTACATGAACACTTTAAACTTGGCTGTTTGACTGGAATTCGTTGTTATTTTACCTCTTGTAGATGATATTTGGTCAACAAGTAATAAGTTTTTACTCCCAAATAAGGTAAAAGAAATTAATTAGAAAAAAATTACACAGGTTCTACCCCTGCAATATATGTATTAAAATTTTAAAGACAAATGTTCTTTTTGTAACACTGAGCCTGAAAGTCTTTTACATCTATTTTGTACTTGTACATTTTCTGATGATTTTTGTAAACAGGTTTCAGGGTTGCTTTTTAATTCATTTTACAAAATAACGAATGCATGTTTCTTTTTTTTTAACTGTAAAACTGGCTATAATACACTCAATATTGCTCTGAAGTTGATAATTGTTCTTGGGAAATTTTAAAGGTTAAATTAATGTCTATAACTTCCTCCTTTATTTTTTTCTGTAAAGATTTTAAAATATTTTATAATTATTTGACCTCAATTACAAGATACAAGAAGGCCATAAAACCTTTCTAATAATAATAATAAAAAAATTATCTGTACAATCTAATTATTTAAATATGATGGATCTCCCCATATGTAATGTATTTTTTATTGATTGATTTTTATGACTTTTACATGTGTTATCATATAACCCAGTATGCTTGTCAGTTATATGCTTCACAAAAAAAGTTATTTGCGACTATCAAACGTCTACCGTAAAGTCACATGGACTTACGCCAGGTATATGTATTTAGCCCATCGAATTATACTGTTTTTACATACTTTAGTGGATGGAAGTATGCAATTTCGGACGCAGCCACGGTGTCCCCCTGCCTGGACAAAACCACCTCCTCTGCTCTTACGTTTGGTAAAAGCTGGAACGGCGCGTCTATAGAGGCGACCTACAGTATAGGCGGCAGAATAGGGAGGGCGGCGTCAGCGAACCCCCCGGTCCTCGCGAACCGGTAACTTTCTTTTTCACTTAACATTACGGGTTGAGGGCGGCGTGATCGCCGTTCGCCTAAAGCGCCAGTTCAGCTCGCTCCGGCCCTGGGTAAAGCCCAGGCTAGGTGGCGGTTATGATTTATGAACTCTTTCCCAAAAACAGAAGGTGAATAATAGTATGTTAATAAAAGTATAAGCTTACCAATCTCTGATTATCCAATTTGACATAGCAGATTTCATTTTAAGGCGTTGTTTTACATGTTCTTTTTTTCGTTTTCTATTTTGGGCACCACTCCTCTTCATTCTTCTCTCCATTTTAAACAAGTGACTGTAACTGAATAACGGATTAATCAACTGGTCTACGGACGGGGAGGGGTGGTATTATATTATTTTTATTTAATAAAATACAATATTAAACTCGTATAAAATGCCAAATAAACTTTTTTTTACCAAATATATTTATTTATTCAATATTATTTGAAACTTTTAAAAAGGCTCATTTCAAAAATAGTTTTGGCACAATGGCGCCCCCCCCCCATGTGCGGCGCCCCTATGCACTGCATATACTGCATACCCCATTTTTGCGCCTCTGAGTGCAATGAATAAGAAGTTATATGGACATAACCTCTAAATCAGGGGTCAGGAACCTTTTTTCAGCAAGACTTTTTTATCAAATGTATTTTTTAAAAAGCCATTGAGGTGTGTGTATATATCAAAACCTGTATTTATTTATGAACAAAACTTTTATTCATGTTCATGCATGTTACATTTCACGTATGTTTTGTTTGTTCTGTTTTGCGTGCTCTTCTCTCTTTTCTGCTGTGTGTCATGTGCTGTTTCTAGGTGTGCAACCATTGGTCAAAGGAGCTGTCAATCACCATCGACACGCCAATCAGAACCGGGTCCGCTCCGTATAAAAGCCGTGCGCTTGCGCTGCTCTTGAGGAGCGCTTGGCTCACAGCCAGTCTCCTCACTTGTGACGGCCAGCCTGTTCATCTGTGTTTATTTGTATGCGATTTGCTGTTTTCTAGTTTTCTCTGTATTAAGAGACTGCTTTATTAGATATGCTTGTGCAGCTCAGTTATTATCTAGTGAGAAGTTGAACGATCTTTGTGAGAATTGGATTATATGAGATTGTGTTTTGCTAACGGCTAACAGTGTGTACTTTACGAGAACTCTAGTAATGTGAGCAGCTTAGGATATTTATTTGTTAGTTAGTTTAAGGAGGCGTTGCCACATGTATAATTATGTTTTGAGGTTATGAAGTTTAGTTAAGCTACGTGCTGAAGATTACGCTTTTGTTTCTGCATTTTTCTTTGGTTAGTCAGTTTAGTCAGTTGGGGTTTAGTTAGATCGTTTTGTTATATTTATTTCTTTGTTTTGGCAACACTCCTATTTTCTTTAATTCGATTATTTAAAATTACATTTATATTACATTCTCTATTCATTGTTTGACATTCACTGAATATTAAATACTTAATTTGTTTCACTTAACAAGTGGTTGTGTATTCTCACTCATCCAGCATCAGTAGACTCACTGATTGTTACGTTTCATCCTTTTTAATACCTTAACAACTTAAACACGTAACAATGCACAACTTAAAAATAAACAAATATGGCGCATCACAATGTATGAAGAAAGGATTTATAGATTTTATAGTCTCATGATGTTGTTTGAATTTATGTGCGTGAGTTTACCATAGAAATGTAAGTTGCTAACTCTTTACTGGTGTCGCGATTCAAGTTAAACCACAGCATCACAGATATTAAAAAGTCCTTTAATTGTAAACTGAGTTCTTATTCATTTTGCTGTGGAAAATACAATAAAAGGGAACTGTAATTGTATTTTCAGTAGGAAACAATATTATTGAAGAGAGACAGCTGGAGAGCCACATATTTTCGGTCAAAGAGCCACATGTGGCTCCTGAGCCATGGGTTCCCTACCTCTGCCCTAAATCAAGCAATTTTAGCATGCCAAAGTCCAATTTCTGCATCTATAAAATATATTTTACCAACAACAAAATTGTGCCTTGTGAAAATGGCGAGTGGCTAGTGATGTTGGAAAACTACTAGCCACAGTGGCTGGTGGTCAAAAAAGTTAATGTCAAGCCCTGGGTGTCTTTAAAAACATGCATTTTCATAAAAGCTAATCACAATGTTACGGGATTTAATGTGGGTTTTTTAAATCAATCAACCACGTTATTAATGATAATTACAATTTTAAACAGCAATATTAATCAAATATACCATGGTTTACCTTGAAACCAGCAATTATGATAACACTAATGTTGAGATTTACATCACTGTAAGCCTGAATGCCAACACAGCAAAAAAAATGCATTTCTTACTTAGATTTTTGGTCTTGTTTCTAGTCCAAATATCTGAAAGTTATTCAATTAAGAAGCATTTTCTAGACAAGCAGAAAATATGGTCTTGTTTTAATAAATAATATTCCCAAATTAAGTGAGTTTTTCCTTAAAACAAGCAAAACGATCTGCCGCAAATCTTACGTACAAGATTATTTTGCTTGTTTTAAGGAATACATCACTTAATTTGGGAATAAGAAATTATACGAAATGCATTTTTTGCAGTGTAAAGGTGCTGTTTGTGTTCATCAAATTTGTTTCTATAGTCTCCTTTGAGCTGGATGTCGGATTGACGCCTACCTGAGTGGATCCGTATCCTCCAAGATGGTTTCGTTGCTGACTGAGCCACTTCATCAGAACGAATCCTTCATCCATTCGTCTGAGACTGTGCATGGTGAGCAGGACATAAGCAGCGATCTCAATATCTGCTGAACGCGGCTGCCAGGAATCATACAGAACGCTGCCTGGAGATCTCCATGTTGGCACTCCATCTGAAACACCCAGAACGCAGCATTACCATCCAACTGCTTTACACACAATAACATTTCATCATGTCAGATCCATTTAAAGCATGACGAGTCACTAAATCCTTCAAGTATACTCTTGTATCATGATCTGCTCAAAATAAAACATTTAAAGTACATATTGTAGTGATTCAAAAAGTTTTCAGAAATCTACGTAGTAGGTGTGAATCTTAGGTTAATAAAAATAAAAAAAAAACATGATCATTTATTGCTCCATAAAATGCCCTTAGAATCAGAAGCTCTATATTGACCATATTTGGAAAGGTCATGAATATTAATGAGCTCTGCTGATGGTCAGCTCCCATTGCTCTCTCTCTCTCCCTCACTCAGAAACACATAGTATGGTCTACTCTGAAATAAACATGTGCAAAATATGAATACTTCAATTGTCAACCCATTAGAATAACCTATTGTGCTCCTGAATTGTGTTGTAGATAATATAGGCTAAACTGCAACAACAGAGATATATTGTGTTAATATTTTATGCTAAAATGTAAATGTAAAGACAGCAATTAGTATCAACCACTTCATAGATGACGCTTAATAAAGTGTATTGCTGTTCTTCAGAAAAATGAGACTATGAGTTATATGACACCATTACTAAACGTCTATTTTATACTAAGTGCACGCTTATACTCAGCAGTCTGTGTTTGTTGATTAATTACAAATATACGTGGCAAATGTCACAATAAACACAATAAATTGACAAACAATACAATTAAACAAAGCTTAGGTGTCTTTGGAGTGGAGCTGAATACATTTATAATCTGTATATCCTGCATTTTGCATCCTGCTGCGAAGTCGTGGAAATAGAAAGCATTTCTAAAATGGAAGTTTTGTGCATCACCATCGCATAAGGTTAGGATGAAAGCTCCTTTCAACATGGAAGAGATAGATTTTAGCCAACCCAGGCTCATTCTGAGAACGTAGTCCCGTGGACGTTTCTGGAGACCGCGAAATACGTCCCGGGAGGTACATATTTTTGCAGTTTTTGTTTTCGCGAATCCGAAAGGCTGAGCCGAGAGGCTGCTATGCGCGCTTTTTCCCGCGCCGTTCTTGCGTAAACCCGCTAGAGGCCGCTGTCGAACGACCTTCCGCCTGGATGACAGAATGATTGACTGTGCGACCGGCCAATCGGCTGACCCACCCTCCTCCGTCCCTAAACCCAACCAACGACGATTCACAAAAGCCGTCCAGAAAAAGAAAAGCCCTCGTCTGATTTTTACCACGTTTTCGGATTTTGACCACATTCTCACCCTGTGATGAACTTGTTCGCTTCATTTTTTGGATTTTGTTTTTGTTTTCTTACCTGATTTCTGGAACCGCTCTTCCCTGGACTCGAACCCGCTCATCGTCGCCGTGGTCAGCCCCTCTCTGCGCCAAAGTACACAAAGAGCTAACCGGACAAACTGGTTGCGGCAGGAAAGCCCTTCACACGGAGGCGAGCGGTCGGCCGGCAAGCGCCAAAAGGAACGGCGTCACACCACCCCGCAGCGTTCACTTAAAAAAATGAAATGCAGCCGTACGTACCCCCAGCTACGTATTTCGCAGTCTCCAGAAACGTCCACGGGACTACATTTTCAGAATGAGCCTGGGTTGATTTTAGCATGTGTCACATTTTCAGGACATGGTGTCACAGTATGGCACTTCCATACACCGTGCTCTGCATTATTGAGTACAGCCCATTTTGAAAATGAATGTTTTTATCCATTTCTCAGTGAATATACAGGGTGGGCCATTTATATGGATACACCTTACTAAAATGGGAATGGTTGGTGAAATTAACGTCCTGTTTGTGGCACATTAGTATATGTGAGGGGGCTCATTAAAGAATAAACTTATGTTAAATCAAGCACACCATTGTTTTTCCTATGAAATTCCCAATAAATCTGATGTGTCACATGACCCTCTTCCTTGATGGCCGACTTCAAAATGGCCACCATGGTCACAACCCATCTTGAAAAGTTTGCCCCCTCACATATACTAATGCAGTGTTTCCCAACCCTGTTCCTGAAGGCACACCAAGAGTCCACATTTTCAACCTCTCCCTAATCAAACACACCATCTTATCATGACATAAGAAGAGACTCCAAAACCTGAAGTTAATGGGTCAGATAATGGAGACATCCAAAATATGTACTGTTGGTGTGCCTCCAGGAACAGGGTTGGGAAACAGTGTACTATTGTACCACAAACAGGACGCTAATATCACCAACCATTCCCATTTTATTAAGGTGTATCCATATAAATGGTTCACCCTGTAGGTATTTTGGTGCATTTAAACAAAACAGTTTTATTAAACAGAATTATTTATTAAAATAATATTTTAGTCACCAAACATATTTAGAAATTGAAAAATAATACAATTAAATTCAAGTAAAATACTGCAAAAAAATTACAAACTACAAATTTTCAACAAAATTTTTCCTTTTGTTTTGCTTCTCTTGATTTTTCCTTCTTTAAACACAGAAATATAAATTAGGCTGTACTAGTTTTTGGACCGTTATCGCAATTTATTTTGTTAGATAAGCTCACGATTTGGCTTCAGTACTGACTAATCTAATGTATATGCACAAATATAATATTGTAAAGCTTCCTATTAAAAATATGAATTTAAAAGATAGATTTGTGAGGGGTGTACTTATATATGCTGAGCAATGTATGCAGATTTTCTTTATAGGGCACCTTTAGGGTCCGTTTGGGAAACTGATTTAAAACTATTCAGAAGTAGCATTAAAAACTTACTTACTGAAAGTAAATACATTTATAATATGAAAAATATATATTGCAAATATGAGCTATTATTTAGAAACTTATTTTGAATCCAATAACCCTTACAGTAAAATGTATCAGTTGCCATGATACTGCTAAGCAAAGCAAAATCTTTCAGCACTGATAATTGTACAATCCTTATTCGTGATTTTGAACGATAATAACTGATCATAACAGAACAGCAAAGAATCATAATATAAGGATTTCTGAAGGATCATGTGACACTGAATACTGGAGTAATGATTCAGCTTTGAATAACATGAAGAAATAAAAAATTGAAACTACATTCAACAAGAGAACAGTTTTTTAAAATTGTAATAAAATGTTACAATTTTAGGCGTCACAGTGGGTAACACGATCGCCTCACAGCAAGAAGGTCGCTGGTTCGAGCCTCGGCTGGGTCAGTTGACATTTCTATGTGGAGTCTGCATGTTCTCCCCGTGTTGGCGTGGGTTTCCTCCGGGTGCTCCGGTTTCCCGCCAATGTCCAAACACATGTGCTGTAGTGTACATGTATGTGTGCGAATGAGAGTGTATGTGTTTGCCAGTGATGGGTTGCAGCTGGAAGGGCTGCGTAAAACATATGCTGGGTAAGTTGGCGGTTCATTATGCTGCGGCGACCTCAGATTAATAAAGGGACTAACCCGAAAAGAAAATGAATGTTACAAGTTTACTGTATTTTTGATCAAATAAATGCAGCCTTGGTGAGCAGAATTGCCTTTTTTTTATTAAAAAATCTTACAGATTCCAAACCTTTGGCTGGTAGTGTATGGTCAACAGGTTATCTGCAGCTTTCTAAGTGTTATATGTAAGACTTTTTAAGACCTTTTAATACCACACAGAATGACACCTACTGTAAGACCAATTTTATAGTACAGAATTTGCATTAAGAAGTGCACGCAACACAACTAATGACCATCTTTAATACTATTAATTATACACAGGGGCGTTGCTAGACATAAAGCTATACTGGGGCACGTATATATATATATATATATATATATATATATATATATATATATATATATATATATATATATATGTGTGTGTGTATAATATTTATTATAAATAAAAGTATTCTTATTATTATACAATTATTCTTCTAAATAATCCTTAATGTAACTGGAAAACAATGTTAAGACAACTGGAGTGATGCTATGATAATTTAAGAAATTACTTTTGCATAAATATTAATTTCATTTTAATGAAATTCTATAGACAATTCAATAAAATACAAAAAAAAATATGTGTTATAGAATTATCTGTTGTAGACTTGACACATGGCAGATAATTAGGTTTATAAAGTCTTTACCTCCCTGACTCCTCACCCTCCTTTTTGCTTCATACAAAAGAATCTATGAGGAGGCATGCTTAGTAAGATCACCATCATATTGTTTAAACTTTAGTTTTGTCGACTTGCAAAACAAAAAATGCTGTTACTCTGGTTTTACAACGCATGAGGGGCGCGTCACAAGCAGGTAGCCTGCTTTTTCGGCACGCACGTTAACTACCGGGACTCGCACCAGCAGAAGAGCAGCGCGTGCGAGAGGTGCGCGGGTTCTATGCGCACACGCAGAGATGCGTCAGTTTGCTTTTTTATTAAACACATTGCTTTCATCAGCGTTGGTTCGGTTGCACATAGAGAATAACGTCTTTATTTCGGAATTACCACTCTTAATAAATACTCTTGCATTTGAAGTAAATCAGATCTCAATGCATTTACTGGGGCACTGGCGATTTTTACTGGGGCACGTGCCCCAGTGAATTGGGTCTAGCGACGCCCCTGATTATACATATAAAGAGAGACAAACCTTAAAACATTATTATTATTATTATTATTATTATTATTATTAATATCAATAATAGTAATAATATCAATAAAAATCATAATAAAAATTGTACATCAGTTCCCCCAAACTGTAGTAACAACACTTACATCTGCCAATGTTAAAAACATATGCTTATTATTAAATTAAAAATAACAATATTTTATATGAATAGTTTTTTATTATAGTTTTATAGATACTTATTTTCTGACTTTGTTTGATCTTGTTCTTGTTATGCATTTGCTGACAACTTCAACGTCAATTCAGGGGTCAGTTTGGTAGCATTTTTAAGACCTTTGAAATGCAGTTTTAAGGTGTTTTAAGACTCATTAAGCCCTTATTATTATACTATGGAACTCGTTAGGGATCTGTAGACACCCTGGTCAACATGTGTGACCGTTTGTTGAGTAGCACAGACAATCACTGACTCTGAGTGTAAATTGAGAGGATATTTACCTATGACCAGTGCTCTGTTCAGCAGTGTGGTGAGGGCAGTTGGAGCCGCGCTGCTCTTGGCCAATGACAGAGCATAGACCACTAAAGACAAGCTGTAGTTACTGGAGATTCCCTGAGCCAGATGAGATGTCAAGAAACTCAAGGCTAAAGACACACTGTGTTTATGTGTGTTCTAAGAGGAGACACAAACACTTCAGTCAATCAATCAGTCAGTCAATTAATCATTCAATCAATCTTTCAATCCATCCATTTTCAATCCATATATACCCATATATACATTTATCCACCTATCTTTCAGTTTTTCCTTTCAACAGTTTACTCATTGCCTTCAAACCATGAACAAACTAATCAATCCATCAATGTGTACGTTGTTGTATTCTTTAACCATTCAGTAAATCTATCCATTAAGCCATCCACCAATCTTTGAATCCATCCATCCATCTATTAATCTTTCAATCCATAAATCAACCCACTTCCCCATTCTTCCATCAGTTCATTCAAAGATATCTCAATCCACCCAACCGTTCCATCTATCTACTCATACACCAATATTTTAGGCATTCTATCTATCTCTCCATTCATTCATATTTCAGTTCTTCCATCTATATTTCAATTCATCCACCCATCCATCTATACATTTTTAAATCCATAAATCAATCAATCAATCCACCCACCCATTCATCCATATGTCCATCCATCTATCCTTCAGTTTACCCTTCTATTCGTCTATAGACCATTCTACCCAGTCATCCTTTACTCCAAAAATTTATTCACTAATCAATTTAATCTTTCCATCATTTACCCATCTTCATCCTTTTATCCATCAGTCCTCCAGTTCATCCATCCATAATCTTTGCATTAACCCATCATTCAGTAAATCCACTTGTCAATCCATTTGTAAATATATGTAAATAAGTGAATCTATCCACCCATCCATCCATCCATCCATCATTCTATCTTTTAATACTTCTGTCCATTTAATCCATCCTTCAAACAGCCCATATGTCTTTTAATTCATCCATCCATTGTCTATCCCTACATCCACCTATACATTCCATTTAATAATATTTTCATCCAAGCTTCCAACAGCCTATACCTCTTTAAATCCATCCATCCATACTTCCCTCCATCCATCCATCCATCTATACATCCATCCATCCATCCACCTATCCATTCCATCCAATACTCCTTTCATCCATTCATCCATCCATCCATCCAATAAACTTTCATCCATCCATCAGCCCATACTTCTTTTAATCCACCTATCCATCCCTCCATCCATCTATCCATTACATCAAATAATATTTTCATCCATCAACCCATACACATTTTAATTCATCCATTCATCTTTTAATATCCACTTATCAATTCCATCCAATATTTCCATCCATCAGCCTATTGTTCTTTTAATTCATCCATACATCCATCTATCCACATACCCTATCATCCAATAATCCTTTCATCCATCCATCTATCCATTCTTCCATCCACCTATCCATTCTATCCAATAAGTTTTACATCCATCCATCCATCCATCAGTCCATCCATCCATCCATCAGTCCATCCATCCATCCATCCATCCATCCATCCATCCATCCACCTACCCATTTCATCCAATAATCACATATCCATTAGCCCATACTTATTTTAATCCGTCCATCTACCTATCTATTACATGAAATAATCTTTTCATCCATCCATCCATCTATCCATCCATCCATACTTCTACTTCTTTTTAATCCATCCATTACTCCATCCACCTACCCATTCCATCCAATAAGCCCATATTTCTTTTAATCCACCCATCCCTCCATAATATTGAATCCATTCCATCCAATATTTCCATTCATCAGCCTATTGTTCTTTTAATTCACCCATCCATCCATCCATCCATCTATCTATTCTTCCATCCACCTATCCATTACATCCAATAATATTTTTATCCATCCATCAATCCATCTATTCTATTAGCCCATACTTCTTTTCATCCGTCCATTTACCTATTCATTAAATCAAATAATCTTTTCATTCATCCATCTATCAACCTATACATCTTTTAACTCTTCCACCCATCTTTAATATATCCACCTATTCATTCCATCCAATAGTCCTTTAATCCACTCCCCATCCATCTCTCCACCTAACCTCATATTTGGCATCCTCCAGAAGTGCTATAAGGACATATGCAGTGAGAGACACCGATCCATCCAGTCCTCCCTGTAGCTCAGTGTGGATGACCCGACCCGGCTCCCTGAACGAACCATCCGACTCCTGATGGGCCACCAGCCAATATGCAGTTCTCTCCATCACCAGTGGCTCAATGAAAATGAAGTCCTGAGCCTGAAGAAAACACCTGAGCACGAACGCTGACAGCCTGAATATCACAGAACACACCATTAATCACTTATTCACTGCACTTGTGTTTGATTTCATTTATTTATTAGTACTGGATTCAAATGTGGAAAGAAGATGTTTGATTTCAAAGTGATAATTCAACCAAGTATTTTAATTTACAGTCCACTTTATCACCATCGGGTCGACTGAAAATATTGCAAAAATAGTAGATTACTTTTTTCAACCATTGGAATTACAAATATGCACATATACATGTTCAAATCTGACCATATATGAACACATATATAAAATTACTACGGAAATTAGTGGTGAAAGGTTTTCAGTAGCTGCATTTCCACTGTCGGGCCAGTGCGAGCCAGGGCTTTTATCGGGCCGGGCCAGGCCAATTGCCCGGGAGGTTGAGCAGTGAGGCTGAAATCATGTCGCGTTTCCACTATCAGGCCAATAACTCGCAGCACAGCACGCAATCTTCGCCCCCAGAGGACCCCATAAATCAAATGTCACACAACTCGCCCAGTTTAGAAGCACACCATCACATCATCAAGAAACGATTAAAATGGAGAAAACCGAAACAAGCAAATTACACGTTCCTGTACAGCATTTCATTATATGTATTTCGCCCGGTTTCTCTCTCTCACACACACACACACACACACACACACACACACACACGCACACACACACACACACACACACACACACACACACACACACACACACACACACACACACACACACACACACATGCATATAAACGTGCATGTTTCATGCACAACACACCACTTAATCTTGACAAAAACTCTCACAACTGAAAGTTACTGGCTGCTGTGTCTTTAATTTAGTGTAAAGATTATTATGCGTTATTGAAACATCAAGGAGGATGCAGCAAAGAAACATTCATTCATTTTCTTTTCGGCTTAGTCCCTTTATTAATCTGGGGTCACCACAGCGGAATGAACCGCCAAATTATCCAGCACGTTTCACGCAGCGGATGCCCTTCCAGCCCCAACCCATCACTGGGAAACATCCACACACACTCATTCACACACATACACTACGGAAAATTTAGCCTACCCAATTCACCTGTACTACATGCCTGTGGACTGTGGGGGAAACTGGAACACCCGGAGAAAACCCACACGAACGCATGGAGAACATGCAAACTCCACACAGAAACGCCAACTGACCCAGCCAAGGCTCGAACCAGCAACCTTCTTGCTGTGAGGCGACAGCACTACCTACTGCGCCACCGCAAAGAAATATCACTTACTAAATTAAAACACTTTTAATTATTTTTTTGTGCAACACCCTTAAATGTAAAGGTTCAAGACACCCTCGAGAACTTTTTTGAGATTTTAACAGGTTTGTTTGTGTTGAGCATCAGTTAAGAAAATGTTAGCACCTGTTAGCTTTAATTGTGCAAAAGACCCCTAGTCTATAAAGGGTTTTATGGAATATCTTAAATTGACCAGTAGTCTGTTTTTTCTTTCTATTATTTATATATATATTTTGGCACATGTACTCGTGCATGATGGGTAAACTAGTGTAATGACAGCGGCACACCATCTTACACACTCCGCCTCTGCTTTTACTCCCCCTCGAAGCTCCAGCTGACTCGCAATGGCCCAACGCGACTGGCCCTGGCTCGCTCGCTTTAGACACGACAGTGGAAACGCAGCTAGTATTGTTCAAAATATATTCTTTTGTGTTAAACAAGAGAAAGAAACTCACTTGAAACATAATTAAAAATAAGTAAAAATAAGTAAATGATGACAGAATTTCTCATTAGAGACATGTGCCCAGGGCTACAATTTTGAGAACTGTATGTGCCCGGGGATACATACGCTTGCAGTTTTGTTTGTTTTTTTCCAAAATTCCACAAGAGGCTGCTATATAGACTTTTGACAATCTTAAGTACGTTACTAGTGCACATTATCTCATATGTGCCATTTCTTGTAAATGCACCAGAGGTTTTCCCTCTTTTTACACACCATGGTCCTACATAGCCACACCTCCTGTCAATGACTCAACGTGACACTCGCTTCATCGCTGCACCGTTTTTTTATGCTACCTGCTTTAATTTCTCATTAAAGTAAGCTTGTTGAATATTCTGAGGAGAACGTTGTGTTGCTGCTGTAAGCAACTACACACACAACAAGATCTTATTTTGGTTGATTTAAAGTTTACCACAGATTTTGGTTGACAGTTCCATGTGATTTGACAAGATACTACGCGCACAGGCTGTTCTGATTAGCTGTTAGTTTTGATTGATTGATTCCTTCGGCTTAGTCCCTTTATTCATCAGGGGTCGCCACAGCGGAATGAACCGCTAACTTATCCAGCATATGTTTTACACAGCGGATGCCCTTTCAGCTGCAACACAGTACTGAGAAACACCCATACACACATTCACACACACTCATACACTCAGGCCACTTTAATTAATCCAATTTACCTATAGCTGCTGTGTTGGGACTGTGGGGGAAACCAGAAGAAACCCAATGCCAACACAGGGAGAATATGCAAACTCCACACGGAAATGCCACCTGACCCAGCCGGGGCTCAAACCATTGAAACCTTGCTGTGAGGCGACAGTGCTAACTACTGAGCCACCTCTTTGATTGATTCAGGTCTATTTATGTGAAAGTGGAGTCTGACAACAATAAATATTCTTATTAGGATTAAAACTGCCTATTTTTAAATCGACTCTGCCGAGCTGTAGCTAAAAAGTTAGGTTTGCTAGCTACTGTATGCTGTATTTTATGCTTTGCAACATTAGTTATATTCAAATTTTTTTCAGAAAATGTGTATTCTAATCTACAATGGCTCAACTGAACAGGCCTTTAAAAGGTAGGAGTAGTGGGGGAGAAAGGGGGGTGTTGTGACCAACTACATTAGGGCTAACGCCTGGATGTTTATAATGTCTGGTTCCGCCCCTGTCGTCATGCATCATATATCAGCTTAATATCCACTGACCCACAGACTAAACCCAACCGATAGCGTTTTCAAAAGCAAACTAGAATAGCATCAAAAAGTTCACTCCAAGCGAAGCATGTTATTGCGATAAATTGGGAAAAAAAACTCAAAGGCCATTCTGTGTCCTGTGGATTAAAGAAATGACTAGCACTCTTTCTCTGGAGAAGCTGACATACACTGTTACAGGAAAATTACTATATTTTTATCAAATTTGGGCCCCCTTTCAACACTTTTTTGTGAACCCGGTGGACCATGCAACATTTTTTGATGTTTAAGCTTTCAAACCCTAGTTGGGGTCTTCTTGTATTGTTCAGATATCTTACATTTCAGCAACAATTAACAAGTTTGTTTAACCAGTAACACTGGAAAGCTGTGAAACGCAAGATGCAAAAATGCACTGAACATTGTTATTATTATTTATTTTTAATTATGTACTGTAATTATTTGTATTTATGTAATTTAATTACGTATTTTTTTATGTATTTTGTTCTGTAGTTCAAACAAAACCCAATAAATATATTTTGGGGAAAAAAGAGAAGTGCATCAAAACATGCCACTTTTATAACTATTTTTTTTTTTTACCTGGTTTCTGGAACTCGAACCCCTGTCTGATGCCATATTACTAAACTACCAAGCAAAATTGTAATGCCAGAAAAGCTGTCCACCACCCTGTAGCATTCGTTTTACACTGAAAATGCAGCCATACAGTGCATCCGATTATTTTTAATTGTTGCAAATTTATTAAAAATAAAAAACCTGAAAACATGTACATCAGTATTCACAGTCTTTGCCATGAAGCTCTAAAGTGAGCTCATTGTACATTCTGTTTCCACTGATCATTCTTGAGATGTTTCAGCAGCTTCACTTGAGTTCACCTGTGGTAAATTCAGTTGATTGGACATGATTTGAGAAGGCATACACCTGTCTATATAAGGTCCCAGTGTCACCACAGTGCATGTCAAAGCACAAACCAAGCATGAAGACAAAGGAATTGTCTGTAGACCTCTGAGACAGGATTGTCTCAAGGCAGAGGGCTGGGGAAGGTTCCAGAAAAATATCTGCTGCTCTGAAAGTTCCAATGAACACAGTGGCCTCCATCATCTATAAGTGGAAGATGTTTGGAACCACCAGGACTCTTCCTAGAGCTGGCCGACGATCTAAGCAGAGTGATTGGGGGAGAAGGGCCTTAGTCAGGGAGGTGATCAATAACCCGATGGTCACTCTGTCTGAGCTCCAGAGTTCTTCTGTGGAGAGAGGAGAACCTCACAGAAGGACAACCATCTGTGCAGCAATCCACCAATCAGGCCTGTATGGTAGAGTGGTCAGACGGACGCCACACCCCGCCTGGAATTAGCCAAAAGGCATTTGAAGAACTCTCAGACCATAAGAAACTTAACTCTCTGGTCTGATGAGACTAAAATTGAACTCTTTGGAGTGAATGCCAGGCGTTACGTTTGGAGGAAACCAGGCACCGCTCATCACCAGGCTAATGCCATACCTACAGTGAAGCATGGTGGTGGCAGCATCATGCTGTGGGGATGTTTTTCAGCAGCAGGAACTGGAGGACTAGTCAGGATAGAGGGAAAGATGAATGCAGCAATGTACAGAGACATCCTGAATGAAAACCTGCTTCTTGACCTCAGACTGGGGCAACGGTCCATCTTCCAGCAGGACAATGACCCAAAGCACACTGCCAAAATATCAATGGAGTGGCTTCACACCAACTCAGTGAATGTCCTTGAGTGGCCCAGTCAGAGCCCAGAACTAAATCCTATTGAACATCTCTGGAGAGATCACCGTCGCTTTCCATCCAACCTGATAGAGCTTGAGAGGTACTGCAAAGAGGAATGGCCAAAAATTCCCAAAGACAGGTGTGCCAAGCTTGTGGCATCATATTCAAAAAGTCTTGAGGCTGTAATTGCTGCCAAAGGTGCATCAACAAAGTATTGAGCAAAGGCTGAGAATACTGATGTACATGAGATTTTTCAGCTTTTTTATTTTGAATAAATTTGAAACAATTTCAACAAATCTTTCTTCACATTGTCATTATGGGGTATTGTGTGTAGAATTTTGAGGAAATAAATGAATTTAATCCATTTTGGAATAAGGCTGTAACATAAACAAATGTGGAAAAAGTGAATCGCTATGAATACTTTCTGGATGCACTGTATATAGCCCCAGGCACATATTTCACGGTTCTCAAAAGTGTATCCCTCGTCACATATTCCCAATGAGCATGTGTTGCTTTAAAGTGTATTTATTCATGTATACCACGTGCTGCCAGAATCATCGCTGTCTCCAAAGGCACTGAAGGAGCCGTCAACCCTTTGGTAGGAAAGCTCACGCTCATAAGCTGCAATCAAACAGAACAGATGTGTAAACTCTGTGATATCTGTCAATGATCAAATCTCAGGATTAGAAGTCTTCACAAAAACTCACCTTCCATCATATAGCTCATAGCTTTCCTCCTGGTCTGTTCTTCAGGCTGCTTAGTGCTTTTAAGATACCGGAGAACATAGGTATTTGGAGCAAAATGGATCATGTTCTGCTCACCACAACCGTAAGGCATATCAATGAGGGAGTCCAGATTTCCAATGGACGGGCCCAGAATATCACCTTCAGTATAGATGCATAAGAGAAGGTTAGATATTGTTAGTCATTATGCATGAAAAAAGGCAGAATGCCAAGTTCAGACTGCAGGATTTTCAAAGTAGTGCCGTCATGGCTGTTTTCACACTGCATGACTATGTGGGGTAGCGTTCCATCACTGTTGTGTTTACACTGCGACATGGAGTTTCACACTGCACGAGTTAACAATAGGAGAATCGCAGACGACAATGTATTGGTCCACAAACTACGTCTCACAACCAAACACACGCCAGAAGTGACATGGAAACAACGTGAGGTCACGTAGTACATCTTTTGTTATTAACTACATAATGAGAAAGAAGCCTTTAGGGGGGGTGGAAAATGAACTTATTTCAAAGGTTCTTTAAAAGGGAATCATTTCTCCACCTTTTTCTTTTTCAAGTCGGTTGTGGTATTGCTCAGATGACACGTCAAACACACATGGGTGCTCCTGCCAAACTTACACTAGTTTTTCCTCCATTTCTTGGGTCTAAATAGACTGAAAAGAAGCTCGTTTAACTTCTCCACCAACCTCCCGCTGGCCTTCAGATCCCATACTAGTGGATGCTTCTCTCTCATTGGCTGGTGATCGCCGATGATATTTTCAATCAGAACACATTTCACACGGCATGATTTTGAATCGCTGACAGCTCCAGATATTTAGCATACCAAATATCTCACGGGTGTCTGTGACTCATCTGCGATTTTCTCAGATTGCATCTTTGATCGTTCACACTGAGTAATTGTCACTCACATGAACGAGCAGCGATTTGACTGTGATTTCAGGCATTTGTCGGCGATTTCTCAAAACCTGTTGGCGAGTCAAATTCGGAGCTAAAATCATGCAGTCTGAACTCAGCATTGGAGTAGAAATACAGTGTGAAGACACATACCCACAGCAGAAACACTGGCCCTCTGACTGTCAGGAACCACATCTGCAGGAAAACTGAAGGTCATCTTCCTGGACAGTGTGTGCTGCTGCAGAAGAAACTCCAGAAACAAGGTCTGAGTGAACGACTGCTGCAGTCCTTCTGGCTGGAGAAAAATTATTCAACACACACACACACACACACACACATAAAAAAAGTTTCATTATTGTATAATTTATAAATGCAGAATAATAAAACATAATGAGAAAATTGCTTTTAAATGTGAAATACATTACATTAAAAAAAAATCACTATCACGAAAATGCAAAAATTAACTTAAAATTGTTTATTTTTTTTAATCTAAAAAAGTTTTTAAAAAATAAAATCTTAAATATAATATAAAATAAAAGTCTTAAAAATATTAAGATCTTACAGATAGCTTAGCTTTGATGTAATAAATATAGGGTTATCACACAATTACTGAAAGAAATGCAGAATGCCATTAAGCATACCAAACTAAAATAAATGTGCTTAATTCTCGAGAAAATAGAAATAATTTTAAAAAACTAGTGTACATTTATTTTTAATTTCAATTAAAACATCAACATATTTCAGCATTAGTTTTTTGTTGCATGAACTATAAAAATGCAATTGTTGAACAATAAAAATGCTAATTAATTGTTGTAGTTATGTAAATAAAAACATCAACATATTTATTTCATGCAATAAAAAAATATGGAATGTTTTTTAAATGCTAAACAAAATGTCCAGATGCATTAAAATCAGGATTAAATATGAGGTTAAAAAAATATTAATTAGAAGCCATCATTACAATCTCAAATTGGCAAAAAAAAAAAAAAAAACTGTACCTTATTCAATTGCAATTACAGATTTTGATTTTCCATAAGAAATGAAGAGTTCAGATGCAAAAGCCGCTAAATGCCATTTCCACCAAAATGAGCTAATGACATTGAGCGAATGCTTTAGGCACGTACTACATATTCAACAAATAATTTTGTTTTAAATCGTTTAAAAATAGCAGAATGTTAAAATGTTTTAAATCGCAGCGTCAGGTCATTCAGAAATAACAGTTTGTGTGCAAAAGCCGCTAAACACCACTTGCCTTTGACAGCAAAATTTATTCCGCTTTCGATTTTGATTTTAAAAGACGGAGTTTGATGAACTGGATGAGCCTGTCCGACTGTCAGTGAACGGCAAATGAAAACGCCCCTTACCTCAAAACTCTGTGCATTATAAGAAAAAGAAAACACACTGCACAGTCAGAAGTGTAACATGCACTCTTAACGTTTGTTTGCGCAGCGACGCTACTTTGAATGAGTCTGATTTACTATACATTAAACGGCAACTGCATTTCACGAAAGACGAAGTTAAGATGCTGTTCTTTTATTCTGCATGGATGCTATGAGGATAAACAGGACGAAAAAGAGACAAAGACCTTGAGTATAGTAAGGATGTGTTTTATTTGCTAATGCAAGCTATGTTTTGAAAGATAAATATAACGCATAAAACTATACATTAATTATTTTACTTCAATAAATTATATTATTTTTTTAGTAATGGACAATGCAGAGATATTGATGTTTCAATGTTTTTACACTACATTATTTGAAAATAACAAGCTTGTTTACATTGCTCTACTTGCATTAAATCCAAATCCTAAATATCAGAAATGACAACAGATTGTTAATATTTAATTAATGTCAGTTTTAATGTTATTGATTAATGCACTTGACAGATTTCAATCATTCATTTTCCTTCTGCTTAGTCCCTGGTTTATCAGGGGTTACCACGGCGGAATGAACCGCCACTTACTTGACAAATGTATTTTTAATTGTAGGTGGTTTGTGTAATGTGTTTTATGTTTGGTGAAATAATCTCTAATGGCATCTTTAGTGAGTTTCAACTAATTACACTGTCTTGTCTCAATGGGTGGATTTAGAGGTTTTTGCATAAAAAGCACAAGTGGATTTAGCTGGTTTTGATGCAAAAGAAAATCTACCTTGTTAAAAACCAAAGAATTGTCTATAGTGACATTTATAAAAAAAAAAAAACATTTTATTTACAAGCTAATAACCTTTTCATTACATATAAAATGAAACTTCTAAACCTAATCAGAGGAGCCTGATAGAAAATGCTCATTTACAAGAAAAGAGGTCTGATGGGTTTAAAGGGTTTTGCATCTGAACTCTTCATATATAGATACTTAAAATAAATTTATATACTTAAAAATGCTAGATCACCAATATATCATCAACAACCATGCAAAAATGTCAAAATGCCCCCCAAAAAAGTTAAACTTGATTAAAGTTTTATTTATATAAAAAATGAACATATTGTAGATTCTTCCTGTAGTAAAACAAAAGCTGAAAATGATAAAGTCCTATGAGCCAAAAAAGTTTATGTCATATAATTAATAATGAATATAATAAATAATTAAGCAGTGAATAAACTGAGCAAACAAACCAATAAATACACTATATAAATAAACAAAAAAAAGTCCTAAAACGAATGGCATTTTCTTTAAGTAAAAGAAGCCAATCTCTTATTTCACGGTTTTGAATTTAGAGTGAAATATCAGAGTGATGGGTCGTTCCTGAATGATTTGTTCAGTTTTTAACAAACCTTTAATGTGACTCAGGAACGATGAGTCCACTCAGGCAGTGATTGATTCATTTAAACATGCACAAGGCAAGGCAAGTTTATTTATACAGCACATTTCATTCAAAGTGCTTTACATAAACAAGAATAAAGGAAACAAGAAAATGATTCAAACAGATAAAAACAGATTAAAATGTGTTAAAACTGGTTTTACAGGACTGAAAAAGAAAGAAAGACATAATAGTGTGATCTGTTGGGCGTAGCACAGTGCTCTTTCAGTAAAGGCACAGCTAAACAGATGTGTTTTCAGTTTTGATTTGAATGTGCCTAATGTTGGAGCACGTCTGATCTAATGTTGGATGCACACATTGTCCAGGAGGGGGAGAAGATTAGTTTCTTTTTTGAGTCTTCAATGAGGTTTGAGTTTTTGTTCATCACTTAAAGGATAAAAAGATTTGATCATTCATTTCTCCAATCATCAGGTTTGAGTCATTCTTTCACCACATGAAAAACAGAAGCCAATCATATGCAGTCAGAGGCAGAAGAAGATTTGATCCATTCATCTATCGAGTCCTCGGGTTTGAGTTGTACATGAATAAAAGACTCAAAAAAGTGAACTAATAATGGGTTCTTTCGGCTGTGTGTATTAGTTTCAGTCAGCATGAACTGGAAGCTGTGATTTATTGCGTTTTATTTCCATATAGTGATGCAGTTTCTAGAGAAATGGAATATTAAATGAGATAACAGTGGGCGTGGCTTGTTTTTTCTACTGTGAGCTGATTGGATGTAGTAAAGTAGGCATTTCATTCAGAAAGATCGGGGAAAGGGTTTGTGGAGAGTTATTACAACCTAACAGACTCCTCCTGGCGTCCGTTCTTCGTACGTGGATTACTCAGTTAGCAGGATTTGGTTATTGACGATTTGGCATGATCCAGGATAGTTTCGTTCTTCAAAACTGATCCGAGACTTGTTGTCATAGCAACAGTTCTGGTAGCTCAAACCTGCTCGGAAGCAGGCTCATTTCATATAAACAGGATTAGATCTGGTCAGTTCAAGCAAAGATAATACTGAAAGTATGTACCCATTTCTGATATTTTTTTACAGTAGTAGTTATATACACTTGTGAGAATAGTAAATATATATTTTAAACTATATATAAAGTTTAAAAATATATATCAATAAAACTTATGCAATCTGCACTCTGAAATAAAAGTACATAGACTGTCACGTGGTGGTTCAAAGAGAAAATTTATTGATATGGACTTTTTAGATACAAACATGTGCAATCGTTTTAGTACAATTTGTGTATGATAATTTCCATAATAATAATCAACTTTTTTTTAAAGGAATAATACATTTATGCAGTCATGCACATGTTTTGACAGCTAATATGATGGTGAGTTAATGTTTTACAAAAGTTGCAAACATCTTAACCAACAAAAAAATGCTTTTGTGATGCTAAATTAATTTAAACATCCAGTTATTCTTTACACCGATTAAGAAACCGGCTACTATAATACTACAATAATAAAGAAAATCCCCCCTAACTGTAAAACTTAATAAATTGCTAAATACTCCTGACACATGAAAGTGTAATGCCTGCAGCTCACAACAAATGTGAAAAGTTATTGCGTATCATATTTAACAAACCGTTTCCTATGAATAATATGTAACTTGCTTGCATGGATAATTGAATATTAATCAGATGATGTCATTACTCTGCTGTGCCGTCAGCCAATCATTGCATTGCTGATCATGATTTCGAGGATCGATAGATTTGCCCTTCACAACACGCGCAGCGATCTCAGATCAGTTCATCCAGATATTTTAATCTGATTCACGAACTTGTTTGAAGAACCAAATTAGCCAGAGATCAGTTATCAAGATTAAAAGATCCAGGATCTGCCAAATCATCTTAGATTATTTAATCGAGGTACGAAGAACAGACCCTAGCTCACCATTTCTGTTTGTTGTCAAAACTGACATCTGGAGGGGCGTGGTTACGTATGTTAGCCACGCCCAATACCTCAGACAGACGTAATATGAGAATTGAACTGAAAACAAACAGGAAGTGCATTTTCAAACATCAATTGTAGATTAAAAGGGCTAACTATTGTTTTTTTTTTTGTTCTTAATGCTAAACACAGATGTTCACTAAAAAACTAGCAATGTAAGCTAACAACCTCAACATGGTGTGTTTTGATTTCATTTGCACTTTAGGTTTATATGGGACTGCTGTGTCGCATGAATGAATGACTCAAACTTGAAGACTTGTCAGACGAGCTGAGTTGAGCTAATCATAAACAAAAGACCCAGGAAAACAATGACTGATTGTTTTTTCTTTCTTATAGCATTTTAGTTATGACTTGTTTGTAGTGTGATCATCGTTTAGGCTAGTTGTTGATGTGTTTGGAAGCAACTTGTAACATTTAAAGGATCTTGTGAAGCGCTATGAAAGTGCTGATTTTATTCCATGTCTGACGTAATCTCATGATTCAGAAAATGAAGAGAGGGCGGGACGTAGAGTAGCTCCTCTCCTTTTCCAAAAACAGCCAATAGTGTTTAGCTTTTATCACAGCTCTGCCAGTGAGAGTGGTTGAGCTCAAGTTCCTCAAATGAAAAGCATCTTGAAGGGGGCGGGGCATGTCAGATACTAGAGAGCATTTGATTGATCAGAAGATTTGATGAGAAACTGTAGTATGAGGTGAAAAAAAACAAATCACTGACTACGTTTACATGGACACCAATAATCAAATTATTTACCTTAATTTAATTAAGACAATAATAAGATTAAGAGGTTTACATGAGTTGCTTTTTGAATATTTCCTTTATGATCCCGTTTCACGTCATTGCGTCATCACTCTATCCGCATTTCCTCCGGAGTTTCAAGTAATTTCATGTGTTTCATTATTAATTTGTCGACTTTAACAGCGGTTTGGCACTTTTACTTTCATCCAGGCATGCCCCCCGTGACAAACGAGATATTGGATGCAACCATGAACTGCTGGAAGAGTGTTGTTTTAATGGAAGTTCATACCGCATGCTAAATGGAAGAAAAAAACCTCCATATTTCACGATGCAGGTGTCTGTGATCTGCACTGACTCGGTAGGTGCAAAGAGTGTCAAACAGTTGTGTGTGTGTGTGTGTGTGTGTGTCACAAAACGTGGCGAAAAGCCCTAAATGACGCTAATAGTTTGATTAAGGTGTTTACTGCACTTCAATAATGTGACTAAAATCAGCATACTCCACACGTCTATATTCGATTTCTCTTTAGGTCAATTATGACCTTAATCTGATTAAATTAATCAAAAAAACGATGTTTACATGGTTAACTCTTAATCAGAGTATTGTCTTAGTCGCATTAAAATCGAATTATTGGTGTTCATGTAAATGAAGTCATTGATCCATTTAGGCGGAAGTGACAAACTGCAAACTGAGCATGTTTATATCAGTGTTATATTTTCTAAACACTACTTTTGTCAGTTTTGGAGCTTATGAATATCCTTAAAACTGCCTAAAACTAACATCTAAAAAAAGGCCATAATTTCACAGGACCTTTAATCATATTTTCTCAAATTGAACAAAATGACTCGAAAAAAAGATTCGTTCATCACCCTGAACATGACTCAAAGAGTCAGTAAAATGATTCGATCTTCTCATGAGTAATGCTTACCTTGACTAGAACAGTTTTGTGGAGCCAGTCTGAAGAGTAGACGGACGTGGCTTTGACAGAGATGGGAATTTCTCCCAGCATCGTGGCTCTGATGGGGAACAGAAGCGTGGTGAAGTTCTGACTCAACACCGACACTTTTCTCACGTTGGCCACGGAAAAATCTGCGCTGTCTGCTGACACAAACTCAAACATCCCGCTTTCTGCAACTACTACAATCACCTGTGATGGAAAAAAAAACAGCTTCAGCTCATAGTTTATTTTACATCTCACTTTCATCTAAATGATCATCACAGTTGTTTGAGCATAAACAACATCTGTAAAGTTTTGATTGAAGCGAGATCATTTCTTTGACAGAAATCACTACAACAAACTATCCTGAATTTGTGACATCAAGAATCCTATAATTAATGTAACATTTACTGATATATTGCACAAGACAGTCAGCCAATCAGAACACACTAGGCCAGCAGACCAATCAGAGCTCATTTTTAAACAATTTCTAAACAATTTGTGTTGGCTCAGTGGTTAGCACTGTCGCCTCACAGCAAGAAGGTCGCTGGTTTGAGTCCCGGCTGGGTCAGTTGGCATTTCCCCCACAGGCCAAACACATGCGCTATAGGTGAATTGAATAAGCTAAATTGGCCATAGTGTACTGTATGTGTGTGAATGAGTGTGTATAGGTGTTTCCCAGTACTGGGTTGCAGCTGGAAGGGCATCCGCTGTGTAAAACATATGCTGATAAATAAAGGGACTAAGCCGAAGGAAAATGAATGAATGATCACAATGGTCACAATCTAGCCTTTAAAAATATCTGACCTCGCAACCCTTTAAAATTTTATAATAAGGCACTTTAATAAGCAATTAATGAATAAACTATCAAATCAAAGAAAGGTTACAAACGTCAGACGTATCTCACCTCCAAATCTACATCCATATAGTTGAATAAATTGACTTCCAGCAGCAGCAGTTCTCCACGGATGAGGAACGCCGGGAGGTCCAGCGACAGGAAGAAATCTCTGAACACTGTCAGCTGGGAATCAGACATCTTTAGAACAATCTGTGTCTGTGTTATGCATGTTAATAATCAGTGAT
The DNA here is from genome assembly GCF_903798145.1 of Danio aesculapii. Taxonomy (NCBI): domain Eukaryota; kingdom Metazoa; phylum Chordata; class Actinopteri; order Cypriniformes; family Danionidae; genus Danio; species Danio aesculapii. The sequence goes on along the minus strand of NC_079454.1, from coordinate 49,802,027 downwards.
AGGTGAAGTGTGTGTGACGTATCACCTCTGCAGGAGCGCTGATGCCCAAACCCAGATTCTCAGACATGACGATAGCAAAAGCCACCCATGAGGTCAGGCTGTCTGGCACAGTCAAGGAGAAGACCGCTGAAGAGGAGTCACTGCAACACAACATAAACACACACAAATCCGTCACATACAATTTACACATGAAAAGTTTACATATAATGAGAAATCCAGAAATATTTGCATTCATTACATGAAATCCTGAGCTTTCAATGCAGATATTGTTGCACATTTGTGGACCCCAAAACCAGCCATTTATTTGATATTGCGGAATTTACATTACATGTATTTATATCATCACATATATAACAGAATCTAAAATCTAAATAAATAAGCTTTCCATTGTTGTTAAGATAACTCAATATTTGACTGAGAAAAGACTATTTCAAAGTCTGGAAACTGACAGTTATAAATTAAATTAAATTAAATGCATATATATAATTTAATTTTTAATGATTTAATTAGGACAGTAAGGTCTGACTTTGCTTAGACAAAAGTCTTGTCACTGAAATGAAATAATGTCCAATATAGAATATAAAGTCATGCTTCAGTGGAGACAGAATGAATATTGTGTCTGACTCCATCATGAGCTTGGAGGACTGCATCCATACATCTCTGCAATGACTCAAATCACTGATTAATAAAGTCATCTGGAATGGCAAAGAAAGCGTTCCTGCAGGACTCCCAGAGTTCATCAAGAATCTTTGGATTCATATTCAATGCCTCCTCCATCTTACCCCAGACATGCTCAATAATGTTCATGTCTGGTGACTGGGCTGGCCAATCTTGGGGCACCTTGACCTTCTTTGCTTTCAGGAACTTTGATGTGGAGGCTGAAGTATGAGAAGGAGCGCTATCCTGCTGAAGAATTTGCCCTCTCCTGTGGTTTGTAAGTAATGGGCAGCACAAATGTCTTGATACCTCAGGCTGTTGATGTTGCCATCCACTCTGCAGATCTCTCCACACCCCCATACTGAATGTGACCCCAAACCATGATTTTTCCTTCACCAAACTTGACTGATTTCTATGACAATCTTGAGTCCATGCGAGTTCCAGTAGGTCTTCTGCAGTATTTGTGATGATTGGGATGCAGTTCAACAGATGATTCAGCAGAAAAATCCACCTTCTGCCACATTTACGAATGATCAACTAGAAGTCAAGTTATTATTTCTTGCTCTTAAATTTTGATTTCATCCCCGATTTTTTTTTATTTTTATTTTGGTCCCATATTAAGTGAAAAGCCATGTAATGATGGTATGGATGTATATTCTGCCTTAAATGTTTTGACTGAAGATAATAAGCAAAAACATAAACCCCTGATCATGGGTTAACAAACTGGATGTACATTTATTTCCAAGTGAAATCAGCTCAAGGTCAGACAGATTTCTTCACACACCTCACATTAGCATCCAGCCAGATCCAGGTTTCAGGAAAGTCTTTTCTCTGTCTGGGCTCTTGAATACTGCTGTCAGGCATCGCAGTCATAAAGAGTCCCTCCTCCCCTGCTGTGGATCACAGGAGCATTCGTCAGGAAACCATTAGCAAAACATAATTTCTTTACTTTTAATACAGCAGGACACTACAGAAAAAAAAATCTTAGTTTTTTTATTTTTCAAGCACTAAACAGTTTTGGACTATTTTTTGCTTTCATAACTTAACATCTAGACTACAATGGAGGAAAAAACATCCAGAATGCACATTTAAGTGTTTAATACACTTTATACTGTATATGTGAACCTGAACCACAAAAGCAATCTTATGCTGTGCGGGTATAAAATATAGCCAAAAATACATATTATGGGTCAATATAATTTTTTGTAAGACAAAAAGCCTTAGAATATTAAGTAAAGATTATAGTGCATGAAGATTTTTTTTCATCACCTATGATGAAAATCATCTTTTGTAAGCTGTTTGGACAGGATGTGTAGGTATAGTGTGTTCACAGTCATATTGGGGTGATAGAAACACAGCAAGTCTCTTTTTTTTATATTTCCTGATGTTCAGATAGGATCCAAATCCCTCCCATTTTGAGGCCCACCGCAACCTAACGTAGGAGTATGGTTTCCCCACCCACCGAATTGATTGACAGCAGAGTATTAACATTTCTCCATAGTAACGTGTATAATCATATCAATAAGACAGGATGTGCACAAAGCAGCTGAGATTAAAAGTTCTGTTCAGCTCGCTGTGATCATCAATCATCAACGTTTTTAAAACAGTGCATGTTTGTAATGAATTACAGTGGTTTTACCATCTTTACTTTATCAGCACAGCTGCGTGTCAGTACAATTAAAAAAGAAGACGCTTTAATCCCCGTTTGTGGACGTTAAATCAGGTTTATTTGTACATTAACATTATGGATATCCATACAGCAGTGGATATTAACCTGTATCCTGTCACGTTTGCAGTACAAAAACCAACCCAGGCTCATTCTGAGAACGTAGTCCCGGGGACGTTTCTGGAGACCGTGAAATACGTAGCCGGGGGTACGTACGGTTGCATTTAATTTTTTTAAGCGAACGCTGCGGGGCGGTGTGACGCCGTTCCCTTCGGCGCTTGCCGGCCGGCCAGCCGGCCGCTCGCCTCCGTGTGGAGGGCTTTCCCGCTGCAGCCAGTTTGTCCGGTTAGCTCTTCGTGTACTCTGGCGGACTCGAGGCGCAGAGAGGGGCTGACCACGACGACGACGACCGGGTTCGAGTCCGGGGAAGAGCGGTTCCAGAAATCAGGTAAGAAAACAAAAACAAAATCCAAAAAATGAAGCGAACAAGTTCGTCACAGGGTGAGAATGTGGTCAAAATCCGAAAACGTGGTAAAAATCAGACGAGGGCTTTTCTTTTTCTGGACGGCTTTTGTGAATCGTCGTTGGTTGGGTTTAGGGACGGAGGAGGGTGGGTCAGCCGATTGGCCGGTCGCACAGTCAATCATTCTGTCATCCAGGCAGACAGGCGGAAGGTCGTTCGACAGCGGCCTCTAGCGGGTTTACGCGAGAACGGCGCGGGAAAAAAGCGCGCACAGCGGCCTCTCGCGGACTCGCGAAAACAAAAACTGCACAAATACGTACCTCCCGGGACGTATTTCGCGGTCTCCAGTAACGTCCCCGGGACTACGTTCTCAGAATGAGCCTGGGTTGACAAAAACAGTGCAAAACTAAACATGCTTTATAACGACATTGTGTGTGACTTCTTGTTGCAGAAAGGCTTGAATTAACTCCACAACAAATATATCAAATACCAGTTGGGAAAGTAAGGGAGACCTGCTTCATTCTTGTCTGTCACTGTGCTGTTTATCTACATGAAGGCTACATGCAGGAACCAGCTCACTTGCATTAAAGGCACAGGCCACAAAAACAGCTACAATATCCAAACAGCTCAAACTTTCCACATTTAAAAAGGTCTAAAAAAATAATCTGATGGGTGTTTTGAGCTGAAACTGAGCTGAAACACAAAAGACTCATCTTAAATCTTGAAAAAGGGGTAAAATAGTTGCCCTTTGAGTATTGTTGACGTATATATGAAGTACTTTATGTAGTAAGTATTCTATGTGCAATTAAATATTGCTCTAATCGTGGACAGAAAAGATTACTTTTATATACTAAAAGTGGGCCAATTTAGTCCCAAGTGGTATTCAATTAGTACGCTTTAAATGCACAATTAAAGTTAAGTAATTACAATTACATGTAAGTAATTAATTTGAACCTCAAGTGAACTTAATACAAATACACTACATTTCTACCTATCGGTCGGTCAGTTTCAGGCGAATTCAGCTTTTAAACTTACGGAACATTGGAAACATCTCCTGATTGGTCGCCATCTCCTGATTCAGCCTGGCATCAGTCAGAACCGTGACGCCGCAAGCCTACAGAAGCAAACAATCGAGCATAAACAAGCGTTCTCAGATCAAAATCAGGCGTCATACGACACGCGTAAATCCCATCTACCGTGAATACAGAATACGGATCTCCCATTTTCATGCCTCTGTTATCCGTGTGGGTCATCTCTCTGCTGTACGACAGAAATTCCTCAAGCACCTGGAAAACAAACATGGAGGAGCTCAGATTGCTGATCAGGTTTTGTAATCGCTGGCGTCATATAAAAAAAGTTCGAGCTGTTCCGGGGTCAGCGTTTTGGTGTTCATAAACCCACTATTGTTGTGAATGTGCTCCAGAACAACAAATTGCACAGCACAATGGTGTCTGTACTATCAAACCCGTTCACCTAGTCCTGATAAACTGCCCTCCTATCAGTTTCTTGGCTTTGTTTGCGAGTGAAACCTGGGTGGGGTGGCGGCGTTTGGTTTCTTAGCATAAGAGGTTTTAGTTATCGTGTGATCTTTTTGTGGGATGAACAATCGTCTGGATATCCCAAAAGATGATTTCCCACACTTTAACACTCAATGCGGTGAGTTAGATTAAGATAACAGGTGAGACAAAAGCATAAGTATGTTGGACTGATGTCACTGCGTGTGATTTGTATGAGACCATGTTACCGTCTTCTCCGAGAGGCCATTGTCTTCAGCTGAGTTCAGCGTGGCTTTGTCTACCACCAGGATTCCCAGCACAGATCCAGGTTCGGATACAGAAACAGATAGAGACACGGATTCTGCTGGTTCTGTGCGATCCTGACTCCAGCGCACAGACACCTGCGGTTCACATACACAGTAATTCATTATTAGAATGAGAATTTAATATGAATCTATATCTAAATTGCAACTAACATGTAATAAAGTGTTCACAAACATGGCATTTAGTTTAGTTATATAAAGTGCTCAGCATAATTGAGTACACGCCATTTTGAACATTTTTATCCATTTCTTCATTTATTAAACAGATATATTTATTAAAATATTATTTTAGTCACCAAACATATTAAGAAATTGAAAGATAACACAATAAAATTCAAGTGACATATTGCAAAAAAAAAAGTACAACCTACAAAACTTAAACTACATTTTTTTGCTTCTCTTGATTTTTCCTCTATTATAAATTTGTATTTAATATTTTTCTCTAACATATAAATTAGGCTGTACTTGTTTTTGGACCGTTATCGTAAGTTATTTTGTTAGATAAGCTCCCGATTTTGCTTCAGTACTGACTAATCTAATGTATATGCACAAATATAATATTGTAGCGCTTCCTATTTATAAATTAAACTTAAAAGAGAGATTTGTGAGGGGTGTACTTATATATGCTGAGCAATGTATATATACAGTGAGTAGGGAAAGTATTCACACCCCCTTACATTTTTCATTCTGTTATATTGCAGCCTCCATTAGCTAAAATCATTTAAGTTTGTTTCTTTCCTCATTAATGTACACACAGCACCCCTTATTGTCAGAAAAACACAGAATTGTTGACTTTTTGTAGATTTATTAAAAAAGAAAAACTGAAATATGACAGGGTCCTAAGTATTCAAACCCTTTGCTGTGACACTATATTTAACTCCGGTTCTCTCCATTTCTTCTGATCATCCTTGAGATGGTTCTACACCTTCATTTGAGTCCAGCTGTGTTTGATTATACTGATTGGACTTGATTAGGAAAGCCACACACCTGTCTATATAAGACCTTACAGCTCAAAGTGCATGTCAGAGCAAATGAAAATCATGAGGTCAATGGAACTGCCTGAAGAGCTCAGAGACAGAATTGTGACTAGGCATAGATCTGGCCAAGGTAACTAAAAAAATTCTGCTGCACTTACGGTTCCTAAGAGCCCAGTGGCCTCAATAATCTTTAAATGAAAGATGTTTGGGATGACCAGAGTCCTTCCTATAGCTGGCCATCCGGCCAAACTGAGCTATCGGGGAAGAGCTTTGGTGAGAGAGGTAAAGAAGAACCCAAAGATCACTGTGGCTGAGCTCCAGAGATGCAAGAGGTGGTTTATTTACATTTACAGAATTTATCGCAAGATACAAAATTCCTATTACATTACAGGAATTTACGATACTAACAGGGGCATTTCCTGCTGGTAGACATATGCTGTACAAAAGCAGTGTATGTTCATCAGCGCTTTCTGTTTGTCCTCCTAAACCTGAACAGACCTCAGTCGGTTTTATCTGTCTCTCTGGATTTAAGCCTAATAATCACAAAATTAGATCTTTAATCTTAAAGGAAAATACCTCTATACCATATGTTGATTTTTACTGGAACAATATCTTTAATAATGTAAACTGGACTTAAGTATGGTCATTACCTCAAAAATGTTTTATTAAAAATAAGGCTAAAGAAATATCATTTAAATTACTTCATAGAGTTTATCCTACAAAAATAGCTCTACTAAAATTTTAACTTGATATTGAATTAGAATGCTGTTTTTGTGAAAGCTTTGTGAAACTATTTCGCATTTATTTTGGTCTTGCCAATATACTCGACTTTTTTGGATTAATGTTGAAGCTTTTATTGCTCATAATATTTTTAAATCATTTTCCTTATCTTATAAACATGTGATTTGAGGTTATTATGTTAAGGATCACTCTTTAAAAGATGCTGGTTTTATTATAAACTTTATTTTATTATTATGTACATTTCACATCCATAAATCCAAGTTTGCCAAAAACAAACCTCTCTTCATGGTGCTAGAATAAGAGATTCAAATGTATATACAAGTGATTTCTAAGTCTAAAAATAGAAAAGCAATTAAAACAATTAATATATGCTCCTCCTTTAACATTTTCTTCTCATTTTTTCCATTTTTGTTAAGAAATGTAAAGTGATTTTGTTGTGTAAGAAAACTGTACATGCTGGTTCTTGTACGGATGGGAGAAAGTTGTAGAAAGTCAACCATCACGGCAGCCCTCCACCACTCAGGGCTTTATGACAGAGTGGCCTGATGAAAACCTCTCCTTGGTGCAAAATACATGAAAGACTGCCTGAAGGACTCCAATATGGTGAGAAATAAGATTTTCTGGACTGATGAGACCAAGATGGAACTTTTTGGACTTAATTCTGAGCGGTATGTGTGGAGAAAACCAGGCACTGATCATCAACTGTCCAATACAGTCCCAACAGTGAAGCATGGCGGTGGCAGCATTATGCTGTGGGGGTGTTTTATAGCTGCAGGGACAGGACGACTGGTTGCAATCGAAGGAAAGATGAATGCAGCCAAGTACAGGGATATCCTGCGAAAATAATGAAGGAGTGGCTTCACAACAACTCAGTGACTGTTCTTGAATGGCCCAGCCAGAGCCCTGATCTAAACCCAATTGAGCATCTCTGGAGAGACCTAAAAATGACTGTCCACCAATGTTTACCATCCAACCTGACAGAACCGGAGAGGATCTGCAAGAAGGAATGGCAGAGGATCCCCAAATCCAGGTGTGAAAAACTTGCATCTTCCCCAAAAGACTCATGGCTGTATTAGAACAGAGGAGTGCTTCTACTAAATACTGAGCAAAGGGTCTGAATACTAGGACCCTGTGATATTTCAGTTTTTCTTTTTTAATAAATCTGCAAAAATGTCAACAGTTCTGTGTTTTTCTGTCAATATGGGCTGCTGTGTGTACATTATTGTGGATGAATGAACTTAAATGATTTTAGCAAATAGCTGTAATATAACAGAGTGAAAAATTTAAGGGGGGAAAAAATCATTCGCCCTCCAGTGAATTTATTTTTCTTTTTTAAATATTTCTCAAATGATGTTTAACAGAGAATGGAATTTTTCACAGTATTTCCTATAATATTGTTTTCTTCTAGATAAAAGTCTTATTGGTTTTATTTCAGCTAGAATGAAAGCAGTTTTAATTTTCTTAAAACCATTTTAAGGTCATTGTTCTTGGCTCCCTTAAGCTTTTCTTTTTTTTTTAATTGTCTACAAAACGAACCATCGCTATACAGATTTGCCTAATTGCCCTAACTTGCCTAGTTAACCAAGTTAAGCCTTTAAATGTCACTTTAAGCTAAGTACTAGCATCTTGAAGAATATCTAGTCAAATATTATTTACTGTCATCATGGCAAAGATAAAATAAATCAGTTATTAGAAATGAGTTATTAAAACTATTATGTTATGATTAAAAACCTGACTTCAACAGTATGTGTTATGATGAGCTCTTACTGCGTTTCTGAGCACTTCAGTGAAAGAGACGTGTAGAGCGTCATTCACGATCTCTCCATCTGGAAGTGTGTGATAAACCACCACACAAGCCTGGGGAGCCCACAGGTGATCTGTGTTCAGACTGAAGGAGGACGACTGAACTGTCCCAGCATCCACCACTCCAGCACGAGACGTCACCTGTAAAACAGCCAATAATAATACAGGATTAAAGGTGCGGTCACACTGGACTTTTCTTCCCATAGACTTCCATTCATACGCACGCGAATGCATCAGACTGGAAACGCAAGGTCATGCGTCAAGTTTCGCAGGTCGCTGCGGTGCAAAGTTCAAGCTTGGTGAACTCTGACCTGCGAAATCGCATCACTTGACTGCACATTTACATGATTTGATTCTCATTTTAAATACATTTTGTTATTTATAGCATTTACAAATAACCTTTAAATGTAATGCAATTTTAATACAAAAATACAAACATGCAATCATAATTAAATTGTTTTCATTAGAAAATACATTTGATATATATATTTATATATTATGCATTAGTCTTTAATGCAGATTATATGTATTTAATCCAAACTGTCAGAAAAAAATATTTTATATTATATATTACATTATAGTATACTATATATTTAAAACAATGTATAGTTATAGTTTTAAACAATTTTCAACACTTTTTGGGTATATATAATTAAAATAATATAAAATCCATCTGAATCACAGAATAAATTTTTAAAAAATGTGTTCAATTAAAAGTACATTTTGTGAACTCATATTAAAATTAGTACTAATAACGGAGTACTTTTTAGTATTGGCTTTGCCAAGCATAAAGCTCAGTCCTAAAAAGGATGCTTGTTTGATTCATAATACTTACAAGGTAGTGGAATTTGGTCAAGTTAAAACTGCTCTCCAAAGTGAAATTCAGCGGCCGTCCAACCTGCAGAAATCAATCAGACTGTCAGTGAAAACTCAAAGGAAAAAATACAGCATGTTTCAATTTCTAAAGTACCTGAGGCTTGTTGTCTCTGTGAAGCTGAATGTAGGATTTACTTGGCGAAGAATAACTCCTGTAGAGCTGAAGATGCTGGACTGTGTCTTTAAACCTTGCCTGAAACCATCATGAAGACAGGCACATCAAACCTACACTCCTGTACTGCAAAGCCATGAAATGTAGAGCTGCACAATTAATTTTTAAAAGTTTCATAAGCATAAATGACAACTGATCTCTTTGGGTCAGAGGTTAATTTGAATGTAGAGATTCAATAATTAATTCATTCTGCTGGGTCGCGAGGGCAGCAGTCTTAGGAGAGAACCTCAGACTTCCCAAGGCATTCCCAGGCCAGCCGAGAGACATAGTCCCTCCAGCATGTCCTGGGTCTTTGTCGAGGCTTCTTCCCGGTGGGACATGCCTGGAACACTCCCTAGGAAGGCATCCAGGAGGCATTTAAAACAGATCCCCGAGCAACCTCAGCTGACTTCTCTCGATGTGGAGGAGCAGCGGCTATACTCCGAGCTGCTCCCGAGTGACAGAGATCCTCACCTTATCTATAAGGTTGTGCCCTGCCACCTTGCAAAGGAAACTCATTATGGCCACTTGTATGCATGATCTTGTCCTTTTGGTCAGGACCCAAAGGTCATGACCATAGGTGAGAGTAGGAACGAAGATTGACCGGTAAATCGAGAGCTTTGCCTTTCGGCTCAGCTCCTTCTTTACCACAACTGACTGGTACATCGACTGCATTACTGCTGCACCAATCTGCCTGTCAGTCTCACGTTCCATCCTTTCCTCACTCGTGAACAAAACCCCAAGATACTTGTCCATAAAAGTTATGAACAGAATTGGTGAAAAAGGGCAGCCCTTTCGGAATCCAACATGCACTAGAAACAAGTCTGACTTATTGCCGGCAATGCAAACCCAACTTCTACTCTGTTCATACAGGTGTGAGACAGCCCTTATCAAAGCACCTCTTACCCCATATTCCCAGAGCACTCTCCACAGAATGCCACGAGGGACACGGGAGTATGCCCAACCAGTCCACGTGTTTTGTGGACTTGGAGAAGGCATTCGACCATGAACCCTCAAGCACCCTGGTGAGGGTATAGAGCTGGTCCAGTGTACCACAGCCTGGACGAAAACCACATTGTTCCTCCTGATAACTAGGTTAAGCCATCGGCCGGATCCTCCTCTCCAGTACCCTGGCATAGACTTTTCCAGGGAGGTTGAGGAGCGTAATCCCCCTATAGGTTAAGCACACCCTACGGTCCCCCTTCTTAAAAATGGGAACCACCACCCCAGTTGCCCAGTCCAGAGGTACTGTCACAGACCTCTATGCGATATTGTAGAGACGTGTCAGCCAAGACAGCCCTACAATATTCAGAGACCTAAGATACAAAGGGTGAATCTCATCCACCCCCAGTGCTTTGCCACTGTAGAGCTACAAACTACTTTAGTGACCTCAGCTTGGGTGATGGGTGAGTCCGCCGCTGCATCCCCAGTCTCTACTTCCTCAATGAAAGACATGTCAGTGGGGTTAAGGAGATGCTCAAAGTATTCCTTCCACCTCTGACAACATCCCCAGTCGAGGTCAACAGCTCCCCACTTCTGCTGTAAACAGTGTCGATGTGGAGCTGCTTTCCCCTCCTGAAGCACCAGACGGTTTGCCAGAATCTCTTTGGTGTCACTTCCGGTGTCCACCGCCGGGCTCATGGATTGTCGCCTCGACAGGCACCACCAACCTTACGGCGACAGCTCTTCACTGCCACGTCAACAATGGAGTCAGAGAACATGGACCACTCGATCTCAATGTCTCCAGCCTTCCTCAAGATCTGGTCAAAGCTCTTCGGGAGATGAGGGTTGAAAATCCCTCTGACTTGAGGTTCAGCCAGATGTTCCCAGAGGACCCCCACAATACGTTTAGACCTGCCAGGTCTCTCCAGCTTTTTTTCCCCTCTCATTGTATCCAACTCACCACAAGGTGGTGATTAATTGACCCTCAAGGACTCCAAGAAGTCAGAGTACTCTGCACTGGTGTTTGGCCCATAGGCACAAACAACAGTGAGAGACCTATCCCTGACCTGAAGGCGCAGGGAGGCGACCCTCTTGTTCACCAGGGAAAACTCCAACACATGGTGGCTAAGTGGAGTTCCAGAGACCCAGTTGTGCATAAGGTGAGCCAAAGTATCTCTAGTCAGTACCTTTCCACCTCCCGCACAAGCTCGGGCTCCTTACTTCCCAGTGAGGTGACATTCCATATCCCAAGAGCCAGTTTCTGTGCCTGACGATCGGGTTTTCATGGTCCTAACCTTCAACCACCATGCATTCCAAAATGCACCGGTCCCTTACGGCTCCCCCTGCATGGTCCCACGTCGCTCCTTCGGGCCAAGCCCGGTCAGGTTTCATGGGAAAAAACCTGGCCACCAGGCCACATACCAGCCCTAACTCATTGATCACAATGTAGAGATGTGATCAACAAGCGTTTAATAAACACATGGAGATCATATGGAAAATTCTTCTAGCATTATTATTTCTGCATTAAAAACTTGTGACAGAAGTGCTGAGATAAAAGTTGGGATACAAACAACAGGTACATTTCCATTATACTTTAAATATCACAAACTGAAACTGCGAATTGAAAATACAACTAATGGAAACTCATCAATTTGGCATCAATTTCCTTCGGAGGATGCAGCCTCTGAAACAAGACACAGCTAGTTTATTGCAGAATTAGACCTTGATGACACCGAACGTGCTTGTTGGGAGATGTCTTTTTTGAAGGGTTTAATAATGGCCACAAGTGCCTGTATTATGCTGCTTATGTGCCCTTTGCGTCTAGCCTTTTAACAGCCTGCTGCGCCTTGTGTGTTTGGTGTTGTACTCTGTCTGCCTGCAGTTGAAAAAAGCCAGCTCTGATCGGAAAAAGCGTTACGTCAGGTGTGTTTTTTTTCCATTGTCCAATCACAAGAAAGCAAAAGCGGGGTTTCCATTGGGGTTTGCCTATTACTCAGTAGGTACTGCATTTGTATTTAAACGTACCACTCGACTGTTAGAAAAGTATGTTCTATACAGTATGAATGTCAGTATTATTCTCTCTTTGTGGTCTTGCTCTTGCTCATGTATTAATATTATGGTTTTAATACTCCTGCAATCAATGTTTAACCATAGCTAAACAAGATCATAGATGGTTCATGTTTGATGTCCCTGCAAAGCTAATTTAGTGTACTGAACAGTTGTTTACATTATGTTAATACATGTGAAGCATTTTAACATTTTAAGAAACTTTAAACATTTTTGCATCAGCTTACACCCAGAATGCCTACGCAAATCACCATGCTTTGGAACAAAACAACAGAACATGCCTCGCGGTAGTTAACTTCTCATTGGTCAACTCGGCTCCCAAGGGTGGGTCCAAACCACCCTTATAAAAGCTGGTGACTAAGGTCGCACCCGAGGAAGAACCCCAGAGAAAACCATGAGAACGAAGAAGAGAACTGACACAGCTTTTCATCAGGTCATGGGTGCAGATGTGGACCCTGACAAAAATCGGTTAACCACACCACTCAGACATTCCCATCTCCGATACATTTTTTCCTTTTCCATCGAGAGTCTAGTTAAGTGTAGTACGCCGCAAAACCAGAGATCAACACGACTAGTCCTTTCGCTGCTTCAAAAACTTGAAACCACAGACTCCACCCCACTGCAAGCCTCACAGGACAAGGAGCCAACCACCAGCTAACCACATGGGAACCCCCGCTCAACAGAGGGAGTTTCTTCACATTACAAAAAGAACACAAGTAACACCTCCAGATTAACACTGAACTGTTGTAAACTAAATGTAACCGTAAAGAAACCATAGAAGGGTTAAATTACTCTTGCAAAATCTGAGGTTTATAACTTTATTAAACTCTCTCAAACTCTTATTGTTCTTCCTTTACTCTTTTCTACAACCTGTATGAACATATGTTTGTGTTAGACTTTTACTTTCTCTTAGATTAGTCAATAAAGTTTAATTTTGTATAAAGAAAGGTGCCTGTGCATATTTATGAATCTAATGTGTTAAACTTCGATCTTGTTACCTGCTTAAACATAAATGGGTTTTTATTTTTGATAGCAATAGCTATAGGTGAAGTCAACGGTCCATTTGAACGATGGCTGGACAATTTGTTCAGATTTAAAGAGTCGATTCTTTTGAAGCCCCATTCAAATTAATCTTCAATTCACATTGAACTAATTCGCTACACTGTTTTTAGCATACTATATAGTATAGAAGTATGCAATTTCGGATGCAGCCAAACACTGCCTGCTTTCACCTCAACAGAAACCCCGCCTCTGCTTTCATTTGATTGGAGGATGAAAAAGATGCGACTGATGTTTTTGACTCAGAGTGGAGTTTTTTTAACTGGGGGCGGTTAAAATGTAAGGCACGCAGGACGCTCTGCATTAGAAAACCATTAAAAAGATGCGCCTCAACACACAAAGCATGTTCGGCGTGATCGGCTCCTTATGCAGCACTAATGTGTGAAAGCAGTGCTGGCACCTCTAGATCCAGAGTGGCCACGCTGTCGGAGAGCTGGATCTGGAAAGACATCAAGCCGTCAGCAGTGACAGGAAGCTCAATGTTCTGGACAGGGAGGTCGTAGATGGGAGTGAAGCTGGTGGAGGGTGTGCTGTTCATCATATGAGGCCCTAGAGGTCTTCCATCACTGATGGGAGTGAAGCTGGTGGAAGGTGTGCTGTTCATCATACGAGGCCCTAGAGGTCCTCCGTCACTCCACATCCACGTCCAGGGGCTGAGCTTGTGCTGCATCACTGCCAGACGAACACTTATATTCCGATCCTCAGCAGACAGCGCCCGCTGGTTATACAGACTCAACTTCAGCTAGAACACAAATACAACAAAGTATCATTCTCAAGGTCTTATTTAACACCAAAAAACAGCAAATAAACTTGTATTAACACTGTCATTATTAATTTAGGAACTTTAAGGAGAAACAAAATAAAAATGAATAAATACATACACATACAATATAGAGCGGGGAAAATAAGTATTGAACACGTCACCATTTTTGTCAGAAAACCTATTTCTAAAGCTGCCATTGACTTGAAATTTTCACCGGATGTTGGTAACAACTGAAGAAACTCATATATGCAAAGAAAGCTAATCTAATTCAATTGCAAATTAAGTTCTCTGTAATGAAATGAAATGACGCAGTGAAAAAGTATTGAACACATGAAGAAAGGGAGGTGTAGAAAGGCAGTGAAAGCCCAGACAGCAGCTGAAATCTCTCAGTAGTTCTTCAGCAACTCTCTGCCCTTCCTCAGTGTAAATGAATATCAGCTGCTTCAGTCCAACATCTACATTATCAGATGATGAAGATGAAACCAGGGTGGACATTTCAGCAAGACAATGATCCAAAACACAGCCAAGGAAACTCTCAAATGCTTTCAGAGAAAGAAAATCAAGCTGTAGAATGGCCCAGCCAATCACCTGACTTAAATCCAATATAAAACACAAACTAAAGCTCAGATTTGATAGACAAGACCCACAGACGCATCAAGATCTCAATTTGGAAAGGCAGAGGACGGCCGAAGAACTACTAAGAGACTTCAGCTGCTGTCTGGGCTTTCACTGCCTTTCTACACCTCCTTTTCTTCATGTTTTCAATACTCTTTCCCCGTGTAATTTTATTGTATTGTGCATAACTTTGTTAACTAATTTTCTCTGCATTTGAGGACTTCTTTGGTTGTTACCAACATCTGGTGAAAACTTCAAGAGGTGAATTGAATATATAATATGTAGAAGAAATAAGTTGAAGTAATCGATCAATGATGTAGAAAGATAATAATGGAAAATAATAATCGATTATGATGAGATGCATTTTATTTGAAGAATTGTTTAAAGTGTTTGATTTTTCTGTTCCAAATACATAAATCGAATCAATAAACATTGATTATCACTACAACTACAACCCAATGTACTTAAAACGTAGATAAATAAATGTTTTTCATTCTTTACCTTAGCGGTGAAGGTCATGGAGGGTTTAACAATATGTGGATATTGCAGAAACTCTAGCTGATATTTATTTGTCACAATGGAAACCCTTGCGCTGCTGTTGTACATTAAACCTACAGACACACAAACGAAAAACAGCACAAATCTCAATGTGTGCATTTTAAGAATATATTATTAATTTTGCATAAACAATTATGATTTGTTTAATAGAAATAGAAAAATGACGTACCTGTAGCACTTTCTGTGACATTCACATTAACATCAATAAATTCAATGGGTCTGTAGCCATCATAATATGTATATGAATAATCATTGAATCGTGTGGAAAAGTCCTGCATGTCAAAAGTGATTTCAACAGAGCCCTCTATCTATAGAGGAGAAAATAAAACGTTAGCTGATATGACATATAACAGGTTTCAAATGAAATGAAGTCAACATTATTCAACCTCCTGTGATTTTTTTTCTTTTCCAATATTTCCCAAATGATGTTTAACAGAGCAAGGAATTTTTCAGTGTTTCCTATAACATCTTTTCTTCTGGAGGAAGTCTTATTTGTTTTATCTTAGCTAGAATAAAAGCAGTTTTTAATTTTCTTCAAACATTTTAAGGTCAATATTATTAGCCCCCTTAAGCTATATTTTTGATTGTCTACAGAGCAAATCATCCTAAAATGACTTGCCTAATTACCAACCCAGACTCATTCTGAAAAATGTATATTATATCTATATCCATTTCTGGAGAGCGCCAAATACATCCCAGAAGGTAAGTTTTTTGCTTTTTGTTTACGCAAATCCACCAGAGGCCGCTGTGTACGCTTTTAAGATCTCAAATTTCTTTCGCAAGTGTCATTTGCGCCTGCAGTTCTCACATAAATCCTTCACAAGCGGCTGTTGACTGACTGAATGACTGACTGATTGACTGACTCACCCACCTTCTTCCCTAAACCCAACCGATAGTGTTTTCAAAAGCACCGATTGACCCATAAGTGCGAAGAGGAACGACGTCATACCGCCCTCATAGCGTTTGTTTTAAAGATGAAATGCAGCCATACGTACATCTGGCTACATAATTCGCGATCTCCAGAAATGAATATAGGGTACCGTTTTTAGAATGAGCCTCTGTTGCAATATACCCTTACTAACCTTATTAACCTAGTTAACCCTTCAAATGTCACCTTTAGCTGAATACTAGTATCTTGAAAAATATCTAGTGAAATATTATGTGCTGTCATCATGGCAAAGATAAAAGAATGAGTTATTAAAATTATTATGTTAAATGTGTTGAAAAAACATTCTCTCCATTAAACAAAAATTTGGGGGGGGGATATACAGGTGGGCTGATACTTTAAGACTTAAAATTTTTTTTATGTGTTTGTGTGAAGATACTCACCTTTCTGTGTGTTCATATCGCATTTCAATGCCATTAAAACTATGGACAAATGTAACATCCATAAACCCCACTGACAGGCTTCCCATAAAAATATCTGAGAGGAGAGATTATCATTGTCAAATGTAATCTTTTTGTGTCTCTAATGAATAATGAAACAGTTGTTCATGACAAAACTCACTTGGCTGTGACCGTCCCCGTCAGTGTGTCTTCATAATACACGACAGAGGGAACGTCCAGCTTTACCTCGAATCTAGAAGTACTGCAAACACATGCTAATTCATTTATTACCAATGCACTGACAAAACAATGATCGTAATAAATGTGTGCAATGCGTGAAATCTCACCATAGTGGTCCACAGTGAACGCTCTCTCATGAATAACATCCTGCAAGAAAAAATAACAGTTAATGAAAGTGATGTGTGTCTAAGGGCTCTATTTTGACGATCCATGCAAAGTGCAAAGTGCAGGGCGCAAACGCATTAAGGGTGTGTCAGAATCCACTAATATAAGGACGGGAAAAAACGCTTTGCGCCGTGGTGGTCTAAAAGGGTTGAGCTCATTTTCTTAATGAGTTATAGGTGTGTTTGAGAATAAACCAATCAGAGTCTCATCTCCCATTCCCTTTAAGAGCCTTATGCCATAGCGCATTTGCTATTTACATGATGGACTTTGCAAGTGAAAAAACTGAGCGTTTCTCTAGCAAGAAAACAGTTAAATAGAGCATCTGCAGCGCGAGAATGAGAGATAAGGCCTCCTCATTATCCACTTTCACTCTCGTGGATAGGGAAACGTGTTATACACACAGACATCTATTAGCCTAGAAATAATTAATTTAGTTTTTTTAAGCGCAAAGATTTGTTTCAAAACTATTTCTAAATTCAGTTCTAATTTCCAGCAAACGAAATAATGAACAATACTAACGAAGTGTGGTCAAAACACTGAGTTATATCCTAATACACATGCTGTGCCCCATTTGGTCTGTTACATATTGAGTAACATTATTTTGACAATGCTAGTGTGTATTGTTCCTGTGTGTGTTGTATCCTCTATCTGTTTTTTTTCTCTCTCTCTCCACATGAGCGGAGATCAGGTGCAGCTGTGAGAGGGGCGGCGCCAGTTATAAAAGCGTGCTGTTTGCGCTCTTCATCGAGTTCTCTTCCTGTTTCCCCTCGCTGTTTGTGTGTGTGAGCAGATCGCTATAAGTTCTCTATGTGGCAGTGATATCTTTCTGTCTGAAACCTTTTTCCAAAGTCATCTGGTGAGATACTCTGTTAAATACGGTACTAGGACGGTAACTTGCATTAGCGGTGGCTGATCGTTTATTTAATGTCTACAACCCTGTTTCAAAGTAATCTGGTGAGATACTCTGTTAAATACGGTACTAGGACGGTATTCTGTGTTAGCTGTGGCTAAATGTTTACTTACTGCTGAATGATCTAAGGGAAGGCCCCTTTTTTCTTTTGTCCAGTTTTCTCCTGTTTAATGGATAGTTATGGAGGTCAGAATTGTTTTCCATTTACAGAACTTTATTTTCGGTTTTAGGTAAGAAATTTAATAATAGGTAGCGTACCTTGTTTTGTTTATTGTTTTAGCCTTTTTGTTCCCTGGTTCCTATTCTGGAATTTTTGTTTAATAAATTTGTTACTCCTTTTTCGCAACTTGGCCTGTGTGTGAGTGCTTGGGGAACAGGAACGGGGACTCCGGGTGACCTCTTTTAACAGCGGTCATTCTTAACCTTATGTGCGTAGCGAGGTGCAGCCGCTACGTAACAGGTCTAAAACTGACATGTGGGCAAATCAAAGCTGTTTCTTAATAAAAAAATAAAAATGGATATAATAAATAACACTGCTAATAATAACAACATTATACAAAAGCAAATTGTCACGAATAAACAGAAAAAGCCTCCCGAGATGAAGAAGGCATGAAAGTCTGGTTTTTATATTAATTTTAGTTTCAGTTTTGCTTAAGTTGCACACTAGTTTAATCATGTATATCATTATAACTATATTGTATAAATATTATTAAACTACAGGCCTACATCATCCTGAAAATCAAAAACAAAATGACATATCACAGGCGATTGTCTTCTGACCGAGTGCACCTGAAAAGACATGAATGACGCTCATAAAGCATGAGAAGTAGGCTTGGGCAGTAGTACGGTAATATGGTATACTGCGGGATCTAAAAATAGCAACGGTGTCAGTTTCAATACCGTTATATCATCATAAAAACAATGCACTTCAATAGGAGACAAGTATTAATAATAAATCTTATTTATTTAATGCCTAAAAATGCGTATGCGTGATTGTCATCACAGACAGTGTGGAGGAGAGAGAGAGAGGGGTAAGGTAAGATAGCGAGTCGTGCACCAAGTGACCTGCAGTTTGGCAGTATTTCTGGTTTCGACTGAACGAGAGGGGAGACGTGGTAAATACGAACTAGAGGTCTGCATTCCTGCTGCTGTACAGCAGGATCCGCAGGACCAGACCAGATTTCTTGTAGTGCGGGAATAAATTTCCGAATAAAAGCGGGAGCGGTCGGTAACACTGGTGTAATTTGAAAGGGAGCGGGCGGGTGGTCTAACAATATCACCCCCGAGCGAGCACGCGTGCAACCGCATGGATGCTGTTTATGTGCGTGTGTGGTGTGTGTTATGTGAATGAAAGAGAGCGTGATGCTGTGTGATGCTTGGTGCTCTCTATGTGTGTTTGTGAGAATAAGAATGAGAGGGAGCATCCCGCACAGATCTCTAATACGAACAGGACAAACAGGTGACCTCGAAGGTCGCATATACAGTATTCAGTTTCTGAATGGTTTAGGCACAAGCCAAAAGTTTGTTGATGCTGTCTGAGCCTTACGTCATAATTTTTTTTACCTCGATATCCGATAATACCGGATATCGAGGTAAAATAGGGAGGAGGTTTGACGGTATCAAAATTTGGATACCGCCCAAGCCAAGTGAGAAGCATACAGTTCTTTAGGATCTTTATAATTTGTCCAACAAAGCGCTGCATTCAAATCTGCATTGATTCAGGTTTTACACTTTTCAGTTAGTTACAAAGTTAGAAATAATCAAATAACGCATACGTGCTGGGATAAGAGTTTATAGTTGAGATGTATGGTAAAGATTTAAATCACAGTTTAATCACTATCATATGCCTTTTAACTTGATGCTCAAAATATGTAGCAATTACATTACTAACAAATTGCTGGCGACAACCAGCCATCAACAATACGCCACTGAATGATTCTGATACTGATGTTTAAATCAAGGTCGAAATCTGTTAAAGATATACATCACCAGCTCTAACAGGAAAAAAAACACTCAAAACTTCCTTAATTGTTCACTTACATTGACTCCAGCTGTAATTTTCCAGGATCGAGTGGTGGATTCTGAGAGATGTTCAGCTCTTTAGAAATGACGCCTAGAAAACTTTCCACAGCGAGCCACTGTCGAATCATATTCCCCTTGGGATCCTGCTCGTATTACAAAACACACAAAAACAATGCAAAGAGTGCACTGGAAAACCTGATAAGCTCAGATTACACAATCTTCGTGGATACTCAAAATATTTGAGTAAACAAACTATTCATTCATTCATTTTCTTTTCGGCTTAGTCCCTTTATTAATCCGGGGTCGCCACAGCGGAATGAACCACCAACTTATCCAGCACATGTTTTACGCAGCGGATGCCCTTCCAGCCGCAACCCATCTCTGGGAAAACATCCATACACACGCACTCACACAAATACACTACGGACAATTTAGCCTACCCAATTCACCTGTACCACATGTCTTTGGACTGGGGGGAAACCAGAGCACCTGAAGGAAACCCACGCAAACGCAGGGAGAACATGCAAACTCCACACAGAAATGCCAACTGACCCAGCCGAGGCTCGAACCAGCGATCTTCTTGCTGTGAGGCGACAGCACTACCTACTGCGCCACTGCGTCGCCTAAATACAATTATAATGAAGTAATTTACGCAGCACTGTATATAAATAATTGTATATTTATATTATACTTTTATTTTATTTATACTATAAATAATTTTTCCTCAACCAAACCACAGATCAAAAGAAGAATGGGAAGAATCACGTGTATTTGCCCAAACCCATAGTATCAACACTAGATGCAGACTATGCAGTATAAATGGCTTTTTAGAACATACATTACCCCAGTAAAGCTAAATAAATTCAATTCAAATATTTCTGACTGGTGTACAAAATGCAGAGAAGAAAGAGGTACACTATATCATTGTATGTGGAAATGCAAAGAGTTGCAGAAATTCTGGAAGGAGACTCTTTGTTTAATTTGTCAATTAACAGAGGAAAATGTTCCTCTCGACCCCAAAATGTGTTTATTTCATATATACCCAAGTACTCTGGTTGTGCATACAAAGAAATGCAAACTAATAGATTTTAGTTTGCTGCAGGCCAAGCGCGTTATTGCATTAAAATGGAAAGAGACTCAAAGGCCCTCTTCTAATCAATGGATCAAGGAAATGTCCTGTAATAAAAACTAACATACATTGTCAAAGGGAAGTTAAAAGACTTTTATAGCATTTGGAACCCCTTTCTACACTTTTGCAACCAAGTGGACCTGACAGAAGAATAGAACTTAATAAAACACCAAGGTTAATCAGTGAATTTCATTTTGATATTGTATGTCAATATTTATACTCTATATTAACCCCCTTTTTATTTATTTATTTATTTATTTATTTATTTATTTATTTATTTATTTATTTATTTATTTATTTATTTATTTTTTTTTTTATTCATTTTTTTATAATTTTTTTTTATTATTCATTTTTTTTTATTTTCTTACTGTTATTATTATTTTAAAGTTTTGTATGTTATCCTGGAGTTGTTTAGTCGTAATGTGATGTTCAGATGTTTAAATGTCTTGTTTTAATGTTAAGAAAAACCCAATAAAAAAAGAAGGAAAAAGAAAAACCAAACCACAGACTCTACTCTTTACTCCATAGTAACCTTAGAAATTTGTAAATTGCAAAATAATTAATCTTGTGTAAAAAAACAACAGAAAACACTTGATTTTAATAAGAAACGCAAGTTTGGAACAAAAAAAATCTGCTATACGGAGTCAGTTTAAGCTCACCTCAATACATAAAATGTTGAGTTCACGTAACTAATTTATATTAAGTACAAAAAGAACGTTTTTCAACATTTGAGTGAAATTAACTCATTTATTTGAATTTTATTGTTAGGTATTGTAGTGTATTCATTCATCCATCTCCTCATACACACAGCTAATGCGTTTGTTTATATGCCAACTAAACACTTACCCTAATAAAAATATCAGTCCGACCGCTGTACGGCTTTCCTTCAGGAGTAACTGATACAACCCGAAATTTGACCGTCTGTCCGGGCTGGTAGTAGTTCTTGTCGGTCTGGATAAAAATGGACATGCACCTGGGGCTGAAGACCATGGAGGTGGAGTTGGAAAACACTAGACGAGTTCCCGAAAAGCCCTCCACATACAGCTGATATGGATACCAGTAAGTCATGTCATCATAAAAAACCTGCGAAGAACAAACAACACAAAATAAACTCTGTATGTAAACTACATGTCACAATATTTGGGATTGGTACGATTCATAAAATGATTTAAAAGAAGTCTATTCTGCTTCCCAATGCTGCAATTATTCATTGTAAAAATAGGACAGTAGTTGTGAAAAGATCAGACTTTATTACCTATTATCCAAAAATCACTTATATAAGGGATTTAGTCTGTGAATATAACCAGCTTCTGATGATAAAGATGTATTCATTTAATTTTTTATAATTACACTAGTTAAAAACAGTCTGAGAAACAGTTTGATTGACATTCCCTCTTTGTTCCCATTACTGACATCTCTCCCTCGTTAGCATAGGACGTTAGTCTTGTTTTTGAATCTGTCACTATGCTGACACAGGCATTTATAACTCCACCCTCTTTTGAAAAGAGCACAATCTCAATTAAGTTTAAAGCAACAGTCACCAATGTGACACAATTAGGATCAAGGCTGGAAGTCAATGGTTACAGATTTCTTCAAAATATATCTTATTTTAATAAGGAAGAAGAAACAATTAAGGTTTGAAACAAGTGAGGTTTGAAGGGTGAGTAAATGAACAGCATTTTCAGTTTTGAATGAACTATGCCTTTAAAGCTATGACTGATCTTTAGAAATGCAGCGTGCCCCTCTGCTGTGAGTAGGATATGCTTTGCTCTTCTAAATGCTGAAGTGTTTTCATTTTTTATGTAATTAAAAGGTTATACAAATTCAGTTATGTGAAGTCAAATGATTTATTTTTATTGAATCTATTTAATTGCATTTTTATCTAAGGTTTATTGTTAATTAACTTTTTTAACAAACAGGAAGAGAGGGGATCATTTACTTGTGTTATAGATCAGGAGAAAGCACATTGTTTACCATACTATGCTATAACAGTGTTACGTTGAAAATGTGAAATTAATCATTGATGTTGTATTACGTTTCCTTGTTTTGTTACTTGTAGGCACAAAAGAAATTATTAAAAATAAAAAACCTGAAAACATGTACATCAGTATTCACAGTCTTTGCCATGAAGCTCTAAAGTGAGCTCATTGTACATTCTGTTTCCACTGATCATTCTTGAGATGTTTCAGCAGCTTCACTTGAGTTCACCTGTGGTAAATTCAGTTGATTGGACATGATTTGAGAAGGCATACACCTGTCTATATAAGGTCCCAGTGTCACCACAGTGCATGTCAAAGCACAAACCAAGCATGAAGACAAAGGAATTGTCTGTAGACCTCTGAGACAGGATTGTCTCAAGGCAGAGGGCTGGGGAAGGTTCCAGAAAAATATCTGCTGCTCTGAAAGTTCCAATGAACACAGTGGCCTCCATCATCTATAAGTGGAAGATGTTTGGAACCACCAGGACTCTTCCTAGAGCTGGCCGACGATCTAAGCAGAGTGATTGGGGGAGAAGGGCCTTAGTCAGGGAGGTGATCAATAACCTGATGGTCACTTTGTCTGAGCTCCAGAGTTCTGTGGAGAGAGGAGAACCTCACAGAAGGACAACCATCTGTGCAGCAATCCACCAATCAGGCCTGTATGGTAGAGTGGTCAGACGGACGCCACACCCCGCCTGGAATTAGCCAAAAGGCATTTGAAGAACTCTCAGACCATAAGAAACTTAACTCTCTGGTCTGATGAGACTAAAATTGAACTCTTTGGAGTGAATGCCAGGCGTTACGTTTGGAGGAAACCAGGCACCGCTCATCACCAGGCTAATGCCATACCTACAGTGAAGCATGGTGGTGGCAGCATCATGCTGTGGGATGTTTTTCAGCAGCAGGAACTGGAGGACTAGTCAGGATAGAGGGAAAGATGAATGCAGCAATGTACAGAGACATCCTGAATGAAAACCTGCTTCTTGACCTCAGACTGGGGCAACGGTCCATCTTCCAGCAGGACAATGACCCAAAGCACACTGCCAAAATATCAATGGAGTGGCTTCACACCAACTCAGTGAATGTCCTTGAGTGGCCCAGTCAGAGCCCAGAACTAAATCCTATTGAACATCTCTGGAGAGATCACCGTCGCTTTCCATCCAACCTGATAGAGCTTGAGAGGTACTGCAAAGAGGAATGGCCAAAAATTCCCAAAGACAGGTGTGCCAAGCTTGTGGCATCATATTCAAAAAGTCTTGAGGCTGTAATTGCTGCCAAAGGTGCATCAACAAAGTATTGAGCAAAGGCTGAGAATACTGATGTACATGAGATTTTTCAGCTTTTTTATTTTGAATAAATTTGAAACAATTTCAACAAATCTTTCTTCACATTGTCATTATGGGGTATTGTGTGTAGAATTTTGAGGAAATAAATGAATTTAATCCATTTTGGAATAAGGCTGTAACATAAACAAATGTGGAAAAAGTGAATCGCTATGAATACTTTCTGGATGCACTGTATATAGCCCCAGGCACATATTTCACGGTTCTCAAAAGTGTATCCCTCGTCACATATTCCCAATGAGCATGTGTTGCTTTAAAGTGTATTTATTCATGTATACCACGTGCTGCCAGAATCATCGCTGTCTCCAAAGGCACTGAAGGAGCCGTCAACCCTTTGGTAGGAAAGCTCACGCTCATAAGCTGCAATCAAACAGAACAGATGTGTAAACTCTGTGATATCTGTCAATGATCAAATCTCAGGATTAGAAGTCTTCACAAAAACTCACCTTCCATCATATAGCTCATAGCTTTCCTCCTGGTCTGTTCTTCAGGCTGCTTAGTGCTTTTAAGATACCGGAGAACATAGGTATTTGGAGCAAAATGGATCATGTTCTGCTCACCACAACCGTAAGGCATATCAATGAGGGAGTCCAGATTTCCAATGGACGGGCCCAGAATATCACCTTCAGTATAGATGCATAAGAGAAGGTTAGATATTGTTAGTCATTATGCATGAAAAAAGGCAGAATGCCAAGTTCAGACTGCAGGATTTTCAAAGTAGTGCCGTCATGGCTGTTTTCACACTGCATGACTATGTGGGGTAGCGTTCCATCACTGTTGTGTTTACACTGCGACATGGAGTTTCACACTGCACGAGTTAACAATAGGAGAATCGCAGACGACAATGTATTGGTCCACAAACTACGTCTCACAACCAAACACACGCCAGAAGTGACATGGAAACAACGTGAGGTCACGTAGTACATCTTTTGTTATTAACTACATAATGAGAAAGAAGCCTTTAGGGGGGGTGGAAAATGAACTTATTTCAAAGGTTCTTTAAAAGGGAATCATTTCTCCACCTTTTTCTTTTTCAAGTCGGTTGTGGTATTGCTCAGATGACACGTCAAACACACATGGGTGCTCCTGCCAAACTTACACTAGTTTTTCCTCCATTTCTTGGGTCTAAATAGACTGAAAAGAAGCTCGTTTAACTTCTCCACCAACCTCCCGCTGGCCTTCAGATCCCATACTAGTGGATGCTTCTCTCTCATTGGCTGGTGATCGCCGATGATATTTTCAATCAGAACACATTTCACACGGCATGATTTTGAATCGCTGACAGCTCCAGATATTTAGCATACCAAATATCTCACGGGTGTCTGTGACTCATCTGCGATTTTCTCAGATTGCATCTTTGATCGTTCACACTGAGTAATTGTCACTCACATGAACGAGCAGCGATTTGACTGTGATTTCAGGCATTTGTCGGCGATTTCTCAAAACCTGTTGGCGAGTCAAATTCGGAGCTAAAATCATGCAGTCTGAACTCAGCATTGGAGTAGAAATACAGTGTGAAGACACATACCCACAGCAGAAACACTGGCCCTCTGACTGTCAGGAACCACATCTGCAGGAAAACTGAAGGTCATCTTCCTGGACAGTGTGTGCTGCTGCAGAAGAAACTCCAGAAACAAGGTCTGAGTGAACGACTGCTGCAGTCCTTCTGGCTGGAGAAAAATTATTCAACACACACACACACACACACACATAAAAAAAGTTTCATTATTGTATAATTTATAAATGCAGAATAATAAAACATAATGAGAAAATTGCTTTTAAATGTGAAATACATTACATTAAAAAAAATCACTATCACGAAAATGCAAAAATTAACTTAAAATTGTTTATTTTTTTAATCTAAAAAAGTTTTTAAAAAATAAAATCTTAAATATAATATAAAATAAAAGTCTTAAAAATATTAAGATCTTACAGATAGCTTAGCTTTGATGTAATAAATATAGGGTTATCACACAATTACTGAAAGAAATGCAGAATGCCATTAAGCATACCAAACTAAAATAAATGTGCTTAATTCTCGAGAAAATAGAAATAATTTTAAAAAACTAGTGTACATTTATTTTTAATTTCAATTAAAACATCAACATATTTCAGCATTAGTTTTTTGTTGCATGAACTATAAAAATGCAATTGTTGAACAATAAAAATGCTAATTAATTGTTGTAGTTATGTAAATAAAAACATCAACATATTTATTTCATGCAATAAAAAATATGGAATGTTTTTTAAATGCTAAACAAAATGTCCAGATGCATTAAAATCAGGATTAAATATGAGGTTAAAAAATATTAATTAGAAGCCATCATTACAATCTCAAATTGGCAAAAAAAAAAAAAAAAAACTGTACCTTATTCAATTGCAATTACAGATTTTGATTTTCCATAAGAAATGAAGAGTTCAGATGCAAAAGCCGCTAAATGCCATTTCCACCAAAATGAGCTAATGACATTGAGCGAATGCTTTAGGCACGTACTACATATTCAACAAATAATTTTGTTTTAAATCGTTTAAAAATAGCAGAATGTTAAAATGTTTTAAATCGCAGCGTCAGGTCATTCAGAAATAACAGTTTGTGTGCAAAAGCCGCTAAACACCACTTGCCTTTGACAGCAAAATTTATTCCGCTTTCGATTTTGATTTTAAAAGACGGAGTTTGATGAACTGGATGAGCCTGTCCGACTGTCAGTGAACGGCAAATGAAAACGCCCCTTACCTCAAAACTCTGTGCATTATAAGAAAAAGAAAACACACTGCACAGTCAGAAGTGTAACATGCACTCTTAACGTTTGTTTGCGCAGCGACGCTACTTTGAATGAGTCTGATTTACTATACATTAAACGGCAACTGCATTTCACGAAAGACGAAGTTAAGATGCTGTTCTTTTATTCTGCATGGATGCTATGAGGATAAACAGGACGAAAAAGAGACAAAGACCTTGAGTATAGTAAGGATGTGTTTTATTTGCTAATGCAAGCTATGTTTTGAAAGATAAATATAACGCATAAAACTATACATTAATTATTTTACTTCAATAAATTATATTATTTTTTTAGTAATGGACAATGCAGAGATATTGATGTTTCAATGTTTTTACACTACATTATTTGAAAATAACAAGCTTGTTTACATTGCTCTACTTGCATTAAATCCAAATCCTAAATATCAGAAATGACAACAGATTGTTAATATTTAATTAATGTCAGTTTTAATGTTATTGATTAATGCACTTGACAGATTTCAATCATTCATTTTCCTTCTGCTTAGTCCCTGGTTTATCAGGGGTTACCACGGCGGAATGAACCGCCACTTACTTGACAAATGTATTTTTAATTGTAGGTGGTTTGTGTAATGTGTTTTATGTTTGGTGAAATAATCTCTAATGGCATCTTTAGTGAGTTTCAACTAATTACACTGTCTTGTCTCAATGGGTGGATTTAGAGGTTTTTGCATAAAAAGCACAAGTGGATTTAGCTGGTTTTGATGCAAAAGAAAATCTACCTTGTTAAAAACCAAAGAATTGTCTATAGTGACATTTAAAAAAAAAAAAAAAACATTTTATTTACAAGCTAATAACCTTTTCATTACATATAAAATGAAACTTCTAAACCTAATCAGAGGAGCCTGATAGAAAATGCTCATTTACAAGAAAAGAGGTCTGATGGGTTTAAAGGGTTTTGCATCTGAACTCTTCATATATAGATACTTAAAATAAATTTATATACTTAAAAATGCTAGATCACCAATATCATCAACAACCATGCAAAAATGTCAAAATGCCCCCCAAAAAAGTTAAACTTGATTAAAGTTTTATTTATATAAAAAATGAACATATTGTAGATTCTTCCTGTAGTAAAACAAAAGCTGAAAATGATAAAGTCCTATGAGCCAAAAAAGTTTATGTCATATAATTAATAATGAATAATAAATAATTAAGCAGTGAATAAACTGAGCAAACAAACCAATAAATACACTATATAAATAAACAAAAAAAAGTCCTAAAACGAATGGCATTTTCTTTAAGTAAAAGAAGCCAATCTCTTATTTCACGGTTTTGAATTTAGAGTGAAATATCAGAGTGATGGGTCGTTCCTGAATGATTTGTTCAGTTTTTAACAAACCTTTAATGTGACTCAGGAACGATGAGTCCACTCAGGCAGTGATTGATTCATTTAAACATGCACAAGGCAAGGCAAGTTTATTTATACAGCACATTTCATTCAAAGTGCTTTACATAAACAAGAATAAAGGAAACAAGAAAATGATTCAAACAGATAAAAACAGATTAAAATGTGTTAAAACTGGTTTTACAGGACTGAAAAAGAAAGAAAGACATAATAGTGTGATCTGTTGGGCGTAGCACAGTGCTCTTTCAGTAAAGGCACAGCTAAACAGATGTGTTTTCAGTTTTGATTTGAATGTGCCTAATGTTGGAGCACGTCTGATCTAATGTTGGATGCACACATTGTCCAGGAGGGGGAGAAGATTAGTTTCTTTTTTGAGTCTTCAATGAGGTTTGAGTTTTTGTTCATCACTTAAAGGATAAAAAGATTTGATCATTCATTTCTCCAATCATCAGGTTTGAGTCATTCTTTCACCACATGAAAACAGAAGCCAATCATATGCAGTCAGAGGCAGAAGAAGATTTGATCCATTCATCTATCGAGTCCTCGGGTTTGAGTTGTACATGAATAAAGACTCAAAAAAGTGAACTAATAATGGGTTCTTTCGGCTGTGTGTATTAGTTTCAGTCAGCATGAACTGGAAGCTGTGATTTATTGCGTTTTATTTCCATATAGTGATGCAGTTTCTAGAGAAATGGAATATTAAATGAGATAACAGTGGGCGTGGCTTGTTTTTTCTACTGTGAGCTGATTGGATGTAGTAAAGTAGGCATTTCATTCAGAAAGATCGGGGAAAGGGTTTGTGGAGAGTTATTACAACCTAACAGACTCCTCCTGGCGTCCGTTCTTCGTACGTGGATTACTCAGTTAGCAGGATTTGGTTATTGACGATTTGGCATGATCCAGGATAGTTTCGTTCTTCAAAACTGATCCGAGACTTGTTGTCATAGCAACAGTTCTGGTAGCTCAAACCTGCTCGGAAGCAGGCTCATTTCATATAAACAGGATTAGATCTGGTCAGTTCAAGCAAAGATAATACTGAAAGTATGTACCCATTTCTGATATTTTTTTACAGTAGTAGTTATATACACTTGTGAGAATAGTAAATATATATTTTAAACTATATATAAAGTTTAAAAATATATATCAATAAAACTTATGCAATCTGCACTCTGAAATAAAAGTACATAGACTGTCACGTGGTGGTTCAAAGAGAAAATTTATTGATATGGACTTTTTAGATACAAACATGTGCAATCGTTTTAGTACAATTTGTGTATGATAATTTCCATAATAATAATCAACTTTTTTTTAAAGGAATAATACATTTATGCAGTCATGCACATGTTTTGACAGCTAATATGATGGTGAGTTAATGTTTTACAAAAGTTGCAAACATCTTAACCAACAAAAAAATGCTTTTGTGATGCTAAATTAATTTAAACATCCAGTTATTCTTTACACCGATTAAGAAACCGGCTACTATAATACTACAATAATAAAGAAAATCCCCCCTAACTGTAAAACTAATAAATTGCTAAATACTCCTGACACATGAAAGTGTAATGCCTGCAGCTCACAACAAATGTGAAAAGTTATTGCGTATCATATTTAACAAACCGTTTCCTATGAATAATATGTAACTTGCTTGCATGGATAATTGAATATTAATCAGATGATGTCATTACTCTGCTGTGCCGTCAGCCAATCATTGCATTGCTGATCATGATTTCGAGGATCGATAGATTTGCCCTTCACAACACGCGCAGCGATCTCAGATCAGTTCATCCAGATATTTTAATCTGATTCACGAACTTGTTTGAAGAACCAAATTAGCCAGAGATCAGTTATCAAGATTAAAAGATCCAGGATCTGCCAAATCATCTTAGATTATTTAATCGAGGTACGAAGAACAGACCCTAGCTCACCATTTCTGTTTGTTGTCAAAACTGACATCTGGAGGGGCGTGGTTACGTATGTTAGCCACGCCCAATACCTCAGACAGACGTAATATGAGAATTGAACTGAAAACAAACAGGAAGTGCATTTTCAAACATCAATTGTAGATTAAAAGGGCTAACTATTGTTTTTTTTTTGTTCTTAATGCTAAACACAGATGTTCACTAAAAACTAGCAATGTAAGCTAACAACCTCAACATGGTGTGTTTTGATTTCATTTGCACTTTAGGTTTATATGGGACTGCTGTGTCGCATGAATGAATGACTCAAACTTGAAGACTTGTCAGACGAGCTGAGTTGAGCTAATCATAAACAAAAGACCCAGGAAAACAATGACTGATTGTTTTTTCTTTCTTATAGCATTTTAGTTATGACTTGTTTGTAGTGTGATCATCGTTTAGGCTAGTTGTTGATGTGTTTGGAAGCAACTTGTAACATTTAAAGGATCTTGTGAAGCGCTATGAAAGTGCTGATTTTATTCCATGTCTGACGTAATCTCATGATTCAGAAAAATGAAGAGAGGGCGGGACGTAGAGTAGCTCCTCTCCTTTTCCAAAAACAGCCAATAGTGTTTAGCTTTTATCACAGCTCTGCCAGTGAGAGTGGTTGAGCTCAAGTTCCTCAAATGAAAAGCATCTTGAAGGGGGCGGGGCATGTCAGATACTAGAGAGCATTTGATTGATCAGAAGATTTGATGAGAAACTGTAGTATGAGGTGAAAAAAAACAAATCACTGACTACGTTTACATGGACACCAATAATCAAATTATTTACCTTAATTTAATTAAGACAATAATAAGATTAAGAGGTTTACATGAGTTGCTTTTTGAATATTTCCTTTATGATCCCGTTTCACGTCATTGCGTCATCACTCTATCCCCGCATTTCCTCCGGAGTTTCAAGTAATTTCATGTGTTTCATTATTAATTTGTCGACTTTAACAGCGGTTTGGCACTTTTACTTTCATCCAGGCATGCCCCCCGTGACAAACGAGATATTGGATGCAACCATGAACTGCTGGAAGAGTGTTGTTTTAATGGAAGTTCATACCGCATGCTAAATGGAAGAAAAAAACCTCCATATTTCACGATGCAGGTGTCTGTGATCTGCACTGACTCGGTAGGTGCAAAGAGTGTCAAACAGTTGTGTGTGTGTGTGTGTGTGTGTCACAAAACGTGGCGAAAAGCCCTAAATGACGCTAATAGTTTGATTAAGGTGTTTACTGCACTTCAATAATGTGACTAAAATCAGCATACTCCACACGTCTATATTCGATTTCTCTTTAGGTCAATTATGACCTTAATCTGATTAAATTAATCAAAAAAACGATGTTTACATGGTTAACTCTTAATCAGAGTATTGTCTTAGTCGCATTAAAATCGAATTATTGGTGTTCATGTAAATGAAGTCATTGATCCATTTAGGCGGAAGTGACAAACTGCAAACTGAGCATGTTTATATCAGTTGTTATATTTTCTAACACTACTTTTGGTCAGTTTTGGAGCTTATGAATATCCTTAAAACTGCCTAAAACTAACATCTAAAAAAGGCCATAATTTCACAGGACCTTTAAATCATATTTTCTCAAATTGAACAAAATGACTCGAAAAAAAGATTCGTTCATCACCCTGAACATGACTCAAAGAGTCAGTAAAATGATTCGATCTTCTCATGAGTAATGCTTACCTTGACTAGACAGTTTTGTGGAGCCAGTCTGAAGAGTAGACGGACGTGGCTTTGACAGAGATGGGAATTTCTCCCAGCATCGTGGCTCTGATTGGGAACAGAAGCGTGGTGAAGTTCTGACTCAACACCGACACTTTCTCACGTTGGCCACGGAAAAATCTGCGCTGTCTGCTGACACAAACTCAAAACATCCCGCTTTCTGCAACTACTACAATCACCTGTGATGGAAAAAAAAACAGCTTCAGCTCATAGTTTATTTTACATCTCACTTTCATCTAAATGATCATCACAGTTGTTTGAGCATAAACAACATCTGTAAAGTTTTGATTGAAGCGAGATCATTTCTTTGACAGAAATCACTACAACAAACTATCCTGAATTTGTGACATCAAGAATCCTATATTAATGTAACATTTACTGATATATTGCACAAGACAGGTCAGCCAATCAGAACACACTAGGCCAGCAGACCATCAGAGCTCATTTTTAAACAATTTCTAAACAATTTGTGTTGGCTCAGGGTTAGCACTGTCGCCTCACAGCAAGAAGGTCGCTGGTTGAGTCCCGGCTGGGTCAGTTGGGCATTTCGTCCCCCACAGGCCAAACACATGCGCTATAGGTGAATTGAATAAGCTAAATTGGCCATAGTGTACTGTAGTGTGTGAATGAGTGTGTATAGTGGTTTCCCAGTACTGGGTTGCAGCTGGAAGGGCATCCGCTGTGTAAAACATATGCTGATAATAAAGGGACTAAGCCGAAGGAAAATGAAGAATGATCACAATGGTCACAATCTAGCCTTTAAAAATATCTGACCTCGCAAACCTTTAAAATTTATAATAAGGCACTTTAATAAGCAAATTAATGAATAAAACTATCAAATCAAAGAAAGGTTACAAACGTCAGACGTATCTCACCTCCAAATCTACATCCATATAGTTGAATAAATTGACTTCCAGCAGCAGCAGTTCTCCACGGATGAGGAACGCCGGAGGTCCAGCGACAGGAAGAAAATCTCTGAACACTGTTCAGCTGGGAATCAGACATCTTTAGAACAATCTGTGTCCTGTGTTATGCATGTTAATAATCAGTGATAGGTGAAGTGTGTGTGACGTATCACCTCTGCAGGAGCGCTGATGCCCAAACCCAGATTCTCAGACATGACGATAGCAAAAGCCACCCATGAGGTCAGGCTGTCTGGCACAGTCAAGGAGAAGACCGTGAAGAGGAGTCACTGCAACACAACATAAACACACACAAAATCCGTCACAATACAATTTACACATGAAAAGTTTACATATAATGAGAAATCCAGAATATTTGCATTCATTACATGAAATCCTGAGCTTTCAATGCAGATATTGTTGCACATTGTGGACCCCAAAACCAGCCATTTATTTGATATTGCGGAATTTACATTACATGTATTATATATCATCACATATATAACAGAATCTAAAATCTAAATAAATAAGCTTTCCCATTGTTGTTAAGATAACTCAATATTTGACTGAGAAAAGACTATTTCAAAGTCTGGAAACTGACAGTTATAAATTAAATTAAATTAAATGCATATATAGTAATTTAATTTTTAATGATTTAATTAGGACAGTAGGTCTGACTTTGCTTAGACAAACGTCTTGTCACTGAAATGAAATAATGTCCAATATAGAATATAAAGTCATGCTTCAGTGGAGACAGAATGAATATTGTGTCTGACTCCATCATGAGCTTGGAGGACTGCATCCATACATCTCTGCAATGACTCAAATCACTGATTAATAAAGTCATCTGGAATGGCAAAGAAAGCGTTCCTGCAGGACTCCCAGAGTTTCATCAAGAATCTTTGGATTCATATTCAATGCCTCCTCCATCTTACCCCAGACATGCTCAATAAGGTCATGTCTGGTGACTGGGCTGGCCAATCTTGGGGCACCTTGACCTTCTTGCTTTCAGGAACTTTGATGTGGAGGCTGAAGTATGAGAAGGAGCGCTATCCTGCTGAAGAAGTTGCCCTCTCCTGTGGTTTGTAAGTAATGGCAGCACAAATGTTCCTTGATACCCTCAGCTGTTGATGTTGCCATCCACTCTGCAGATCTCTCCACACCCCCATACTGAATGTGACCCCCAAACCATGATTTTTCCTTCAACAAACTTGACTGATTTCTATGACAATCTTGAGTCCATGCGAGTTCCAGTAGGTCTTCTGCAGTATTTGTGATGATTGGGATGCAGTTCAACAGATGATTCAGCAGAAAAATCCACCTTCTGCCACATTTACGAATGATCAACTAGAAGTCAAGTTATTATTTCTTGCTCGTAAATTTTGATTTCATCCCCGATTTTTTTTTATTTTATATTGTGGTCCCATATTAAGTGAAAAGCCATGTAATGATGGTATGGATGTATATTCTGCCTTAAATGTTTTGACTGAAGATAATAAGCAAAAACATAAACCCCTGATCATGGTTAACAACTGGATGTACATTTATTTCCAAGTGAAATCAGCTCAAGGTCAGACAGATTTCTTCACACACACCTCACATTAGCATCCAGCCAGATCCAGGTTTCAGGAAAGTCTTTTCTCTGTCTGGGCTCTTGAATACTGCTGTCAGGCATCGCAGTCATAAAGAGTCCCTCCTCCCCTGCTGTGGATCACAGGAGCATTCGTCAGGAAACCATTAGCAAAACATAATTTCTTTACTTTTAATACAGGCAGGACACTACAAGAAAAAAAATCTTAAGTTTTTTTATTTTTCAAGCACTAAACAGTTTGGACTATTTTTTGCTTTCATAACTTAACATCTAGACTACAATGGAGGAAAAAACATCCAGAATGCACATTTAAGTGTTTAGTACACTTTATACTGTATATGTGAACCTGAACCACAAAAGCAATCTTATGCGGTGCGGGTATAAATATAGCCAAAAATACATATATGGGTCAATATAATTTTTTGTAAGACAAAAAGCCTTAGAATATTAAGTAAAGATTATAGTGGCATGAAGATTTTTTTCATCACCTATGATGAAAATCATCTTTTGTAAGCTGTTTGGACAGGATGTGTAGGTATAGTGTGTTCACAGTCATATTGGGGTGATAGAAACACAGCAAGTCTCTCTTTTTTTATATTTCCCTGATGTTCAGATAGGATCCAAATCCCTCCCATTTTGAGGCCCACCGCAACCTAACGTAGGAGTATGGTTTCCCCACCCACCGAATTGATTGACAGCAGAGTATTAACATTTCTCCATAGTAACGTGTATAATCATATCAATAAGACAGGATGTGCACAAAGCAGCTGAGATTAAAAGTTCTGTTCAGCTCGCTGTGATCATCAATCATCAACGTTTTTAAAACAGTGCATGTTTGTAATGAATTACAGTGGTTTAAACCATCTTTACTTTATCAGCACAGCTGCGTGTCAGTACAATTAAAAAAGAAGACGCTTAATCCCCCGTTTGTGGACGTTAAATCAGGTTTATTTGTACATTACATTATGGATATCCATACAGCAGTGATATTAACCTTATCCTGTCACGTTTGCAGTACAAAAAACCAACCCAGGCTCATTCTGAGAACGTAGTCCCGGGGGACGTTTCTGGAGACCGTGAATACGTAGCCGGGGGTACGTACGGTTGCATTTAATTTTTTTAAGCGAGACGCTGCGGGGGGCGGTGTGACGGCCGTTCCCTTCGGCGCTTGCCGGCCGGCCAGCCGGCCGCATCGCCTCCGTGGGAGGGCTTCCTTCCCGCTGCAGCCAGTTTTGTCCGGTTAGCCTCTTCGTGTACTCTGGCGGACTCGAGGCGCAGAGGAGGGGGCTGACCCACGACGACGACGGACCGGTTCGAGTCCGGGGAAGAGCGGTTCCAGAAATCATGTAAGAAAACAAAAACAAAATCCAAAAATGAAGCGAACAAGTTTCGTCACAGGGTGAGAATGTGGTCAAAATCCGAAAACGTGGTAAAAATCAGACGAGGGCTTTTTCTTTTTCTGGACGGCTTTGTGAATCGTCGTTGGTTGGGTTTAGGGACGGAGGAGGGTGGGTCAGCCGATTGGCCGTCGCACAGTCAATCATTCTGTCATCTCAGGCAGACAGGCGGAAGGTCGTTCGACAAGCGGCCTCCTAGCGGGTTTACGCGAGAACGGCGCGGGAAAAAAGCGCGCACAGCGGCCTCTCGCGGACTCGCGAAAACAAAAACTGCACAAATACGTACCTCCCGGGACGTATTTCGCGGTCTCCAGTAACGTCCCCGGACTACGTTCTCAGAATGAGCCTGGTTGACAAAAACAGTGCAAAACTAAACATCTTTATAACGACATTGTGTGTGACTTCTTGTTGCAGAAAGGCTTGAATTAACTCCACAACAAATATAATCAAATACCAGTTGGGAAAGTAAGGGAGACCTGCTTCATTCTTGTCTGTCACTGTGCTGTTTATCTACATGAAGGCTACATGCAGGAACCAGCTCACTTGCATTAAAGGCACAGGCCACAAAAACAGCTACAATATCCAAACAGCTCAAACTTTCCACATTTAAAAAGGTCTAAAAAAATAATCTGATGGGTGTTTTGAGCTGAAACTGAGCTGAAACACAAAAGACTCATCTTAAATCTTGAAAAAGGGGTAAAATAGTTGCCCTTGAGTATTGTTGACGTATATATGAAGTACTTTATGTAGTAGTATTCTATGTGCAATTAAATATTGCTCTAATCGTGGACAGAAAAGATTACTTTTATATACTAAAGTGGGCCAATTTAGTCCCAAGTGGTATTCAATTAGTACGCTTTAAATGCACAATTAAAGTTAAGTAATTACAATTACATGTAAGTATTAATTTGAACCTCAAGTGAACTTAATACAAATACACTACATTTCTACCTATCGGTCGGTCAGTTTCAGGCGAATTCAGCTTTTAAACTTACGGAACATTGGAAACATCTCCTGATTGGTCGCCATCTCCTGATTCAGCCTGGCATCAGTCAGAACCGTGACGCCGCAAGCCTACAGAAGCAAACAATCGAGCATAAACAAGCGTTCTCAGATCAAAATCAGGCGTCATAACGACACGCGTAAATCCCATCTACCGTGAATACAGAATACGGATCTCCCATTTTCATGCCTCTGTTATCCGTGTGGGTCATCTCTCTGCTGTACGACAGAAATTCTTCCTCAAGCACCTGGAAAACAAACATGGAGGAGCTCAGATTGCTGATCAGGTTTTGTAATCGCTGGCGTCATATAAAAAAAAGTTCGAGCTGTTCCGGGGTCAGCGTTTTGGTGTTCATAAACCCCTATTGTTGTGAATGTGCTCCAGAACAACAAATTGCACAGCACAATGGTGTCTGTACTATCAAACCCGTTCACCTAGTCCTGATAAACTGCCCTCCTATCAGTTTCTTGCTTTGTTTGCGAGTGAAACCTGGGTGGGGTGGCGGCGTTTGGTTTTCTTAGCATAAGAGGTTTTTAGTTATCGTGTGATTCTTTTTGTGGGATGAACAATCGTCTGGATATCCCAAAAGATGATTTCCACACTTTAACACTCAATGCGGTGAGTTAGATTAGATAACAGGTGAGACAAAAGCATAAGTATGTTGGACTGATGTCACTGCGTGTGATTTGTATGAGACCATGTTACCGTCTTCTCCGAGAGGCCATTGTCTTCAGCTGAGTTCAGCGTGGCTTGTCTACCACCAGGATTCCCAGCACAAGATCCAGGTTCGGATACAGAAACAGATAGAGACACGGATTCTGCTGGTTCTGTGCGATCCTGACTCCAGCGCACAGACACCTGCGGTTCACATACACAGTAATTCATTATTAGAATGAGAATTTAATATGAATCTAATATCTAAATTGCAACTAACATGTAAATAAAGTGTTCACAAACATGGCATTTAGTTTAGTTATATAAAGTGCTCAGCATAATTGAGTACACGCCATTTTGAACATTTTTATCCATTTCTTCATTTATTAAACAGATATATTTATTAAAATATTATTTTAGTCACCAAACATATTAAGAAATTGAAAGATAACACAATAAAATTCAAGTGACATATTGCAAAAAAAAAAAGTACAACCTACAAAACTTAAACTACATTTTTTTGCTTCTCTTGATTTTTCCTCTATTATAAATTTGTATTTAATATTTTTCTCTAACATATAAATTAGGCTGTACTTGTTTTTGGACCGTTATCGTAAGTTATTTTGTTAGATAAGCTCCCGATTTTGCTTCAGTACTGACTAATCTAATGTATATGCACAAATATAATATTGTAGCGCTTCCTATTTATAAATTAAACTTAAAAGAGAGATTTGTGAGGGGTGTACTTATATATGCTGAGCAATGTATATATACAGTGAGTAGGGAAAGTATTCACACCCCCTTACATTTTTCATTCTGTTATATTGCAGCCTCCATTAGCTAAAATCATTTAAGTTTGTTTCTTTCCTCATTAATGTACACACAGCACCCCTTATTGTCAGAAAAACACAGAATTGTTGACTTTTTGTAGATTTATTAAAAAAGAAAAACTGAAATATGACAGGGTCCTAAGTATTCAAACCCTTTGCTGTGACACTATATTTAACTCCGGTTCTCTCCATTTCTTCTGATCATCCTTGAGATGGTTCTACACCTTCATTTGAGTCCAGCTGTGTTGGATTATACTGATTGGACTTGAATTAGGAAAGCCACACACCTGTCTATATAAGACCTTACAGCTCAAAGTGCATGTCAGAGCAAATGAAAATCATGAGGTCAATGGAACTGCCTGAAGAGCTCAGAGGACAGAATTGTGACTAGGCATAGATCTGGCCAAGGTAACTAAAAAAATTCTGCTGCACTTACGGTTCCTAAGAGCCCAGTGGCCTCAATAATCTTTAAATGAAGATGTTGGGATGACAGAGTCCTTCCTATAGCTGGCCATCCGGCCAAACTGAGCTATCGGGGAGAGCTTTGGTGAGAGAGGTAAAGAAGAACCCAAAGATCACTGTGGCTGAGCTCCAGAGATGCAAGAGGTGGTTTTTTACATTTACAGAATTTATCGCAAGATACAAAATTCCTATTACATTACAGGAATTTACGATACTAACAGGGGCATTTCCTGCTGGTAGACATATGCTGTACAAAAGCAGTGTATGTTCATCAGCGCTTTCTGTTTGTCCTCCTAAACCTGAACAGACCTCAGTCGGTTTATCTGTCTCTCTGGATTTAAGCCTAATAATCACAAAATTAGATCTTTAATCTTAAAGGAAAATACCTCTATACCATATGTTGATTTTTACTGGAACAATATCTTTAATAATGTAAACTGGACTTAAGTATGGTCATTACCTCAAAAATGTTTTATTAAAAATAAGGCTAAAGAAATATCATTTAAATTACTTCATAGAGTTTATCCTACAAAAATAGCTCTACTAAAATTTTAACTTGATATTGAATTAGAATGCTGTTTTTGTGAAAGCTTTGTGAAACTATTTCGCATTTATTTTGGTCTTGCCAATATACTCGACTTTTTTGGATTAATGTTGAAGCTTTTATTGCTCATAATATTTTTAAATCATTTTCCTTATCTTATAAACATGTGATTTGAGGTTATTATGTTAAGGATCACTCTTTAAAAGATGCTGGTTTTATTATAAACTTTATTTTATTATTATGTACATTTCACATCCATAAATCCAAGTTTGCCAAAAACAAACCTCTCTTCATGGTGCTAGAATAAGAGATTCAAATGTATATACAAGTGATTTCTAAGTCTAAAAATAGAAAAGCAATTAAAACAATTAATATATGCTCCTCCTTTAACATTTTTCTTCTCATTGTTTTCCATTTTTGTTAAGAAATGTAAAGTGATTTTGTTGTGTAAGAAAACTGTACATGCTGGTTCTTGTACGGATGGGAGAAAGTTGTAGAAAGTCAACCATCACGGCAGCCCTCCACCACTCAAGGGCTTTATGACAGAGTGGCCTGATGAAAACCTCTCCTTGGTGCAAAATACATGAAAGACTGCCCTGAAGGACTCCAATATGGTGAGAAATAAGATTTTCTGGACTGATGAGACCAAGATGAACTTTTTGGACTTAATTCTGAGCGGTATGTGTGGAGAAAACCAGGCACTGATCATCAACTGTCCAATACAGTCCCAACAGTGAAGCATGGCGGTGGCAGCATTATGCTGTGGGGGTGTTTTATAGCTGCAGGGACAGGACGACTGGTTGCAATCGAAGGAAAGATGAATGCAGCCAAGTACAGGGATATCCTGCGAAAATAATGAAGGAGTGGCTTCACAACAACTCAGTGACTGTTCTTGAATGGCCCAGCCAGAGCCCTGATCTAAACCCAATTGAGCATCTCTGGAGAGACCTAAAAATGACTGTCCACCAATGTTACCATCCAACCTGACAGAACCGGAGAGGATCTGCAAGAAGGAATGGCAGAGGATCCCCAAATCCAGGTGTGAAAAAACTTGCATCTTCCCAAAAGACTCATGGCTGTATTAGAACAGAGGAGTGCTTCTACTAAATACTGAGCAAAGGGTCTGAATACTAGGACCCTGTGATATTTCAGTTTTCTTTTTTAATAAATCTGCAAAAATGTCAACAGTTCTGTGTTTTTCTGTCAATATGGGCTGCTGTGTGTACATTATTGTGGATGAATGAACTTAAATGATTTTAGCAAATAGCTGTAATATAACAGAGTGAAAATTTAAGGGGGGAAAAAATCATTCGCCCTCCAGTGAATTTATTT
The DNA here is from genome assembly GCF_903798145.1 of Danio aesculapii. NCBI lineage: Eukaryota > Metazoa > Chordata > Actinopteri > Cypriniformes > Danionidae > Danio > Danio aesculapii. The sequence goes on along the minus strand of NC_079454.1, from coordinate 49,761,216 downwards.
TTCTTTTTTAAAATATTTCTCAAATGATGTTTAACAGAGAATGGAATTTTTCACAGTATTTCCTATAATATTGTTTTCTTCTAGATAAAAGTCTTATTGGTTTTATTTCAGCTAGAATGAAAGCAGTTTTAATTTTCTTAAAACCATTTTAAGGTCATTGTTCTTGGCTCCCTTAAGCTTTTCTTTTTTTTTTAATTGTCTACAAAACGAACCATCGCTATACCAGATTTGCCTAATTGCCCTAACTTGCCTAGTTAACCAAGTTAAGCCTTTAAAATGTCACTTTAAGCTAAGTACTAGCATCTTGAAGAATATCTAGTCAAATATTATTTACTGTCATCATGGCAAAGATAAAATAAATCAGTTATTAGAAATGAGTTATTAAAACTATTATGTTATGATTAAAAACCTGACTTCAAACAGTATGTGTTATGATGAGCTCTTACTGCGTTTCTGAGCACTTCAGTGAAAGAGACGTGTAGAGCGTCATTCACGATCTCTCCATCTGGAAGTGTGTGATAAACCACCACACAAGCCTGGGGAGCCCACAGGTGATCTGTGTTCAGACTGAAGGAGGACGACTGAACTGTCCCAGCATCCACCACTCCAGCACGAGACGTCACCTGTAAAACAGCCAATAATAATACAGGATTAAAGGTGCGGTCACACTGGACTTTTCTTCCCATAGACTTCCATTCATACGCACGCGAATGCATCAGACTGGAAACGCAAGGTCATGCGTCAAGTTTCGCAGGTCGCTGCGGTGCAAAGTTCAAGCTTGGTGAACTCTGACCTGCGAAATCGCATCACTTGACTGCACATTTACATGATTTGATTCTCATTTAAATACATTTTGTTATTTATAGCATTTACAAATAACCTTTAAATGTAATGCAATTTTAATACAAAAATACAAACATGCAATCATAATTAAATTGTTTTCATTAGAAATACATTTGATATATATAGTTATATATTATGCATTAGTCTTTAATGCAGATTATATGTATTTAATCCAAACTGTCAGAAAAAAAATATTTTATATTATATATTACATTATAGTATACGATATATTTAAAACAATGTATAGTTATAGTTTTAAACAATTTTCAACACTTTTTGGGTATATATAATTAAAATAATATAAAATCCATCTGAATCACAGAATAAATTTTAAAAAATGTGTTCAATTAAAAGTACATTTTGTGAACTCATATTAAAATTAGTACTAATAACGGAGTACTTTTTAGTATTGGCTTTGCCAAGCATAAAGCTCAGTCCTAAAAAGGATGCTTGTTTGATTCATAATACTTACAAGGTAGTGGAATTTGGTCAAGTTAAAACTGCTCTCCAAAGTGAAATTCAGCGGGCCGTCCAACCTGCAGAAATCAATCAGACTGTCAGTGAAAACTCAAAGGAAAAAATACAGCATGTTTCAATTTCTAAAGTACCTGAGGCTTGTTGTCTCTGTGAAGCTGAATGTAGGATTTACTTGGCGAAGAATAACTCCTGTAGAGCTGAAGATGCTGGACTGTGTCTTTAAAACCTTGCCTGAAACCATCATGAAGACAGGCACATCAAACCTACACTCCTGTACTGCAAAGCCATGAAATGTAGAGCTGCACAATTAATTTTAAAAGTTTCATAAGCATAAATGACAACTGATCTCTTTGGGTCAGAGGTTAATTTGAATGTAGAGATTCAATAATTAATTCATTCTGCTGGGTCGCGAGGGCAGCAGTCTTAGGAGAGAACCTCAGACTTCCCAAGGCATTCCCAGGCCAGCCGAGAGACATAGTCCCTCCAGCATGTCCTGGGTCTTTGTCGAGGCTTCTTCCCGGTGGGACATGCCTGGAACACTCCCTAGGAAGGCATCCAGGAGGCATTTAAAACAGATCCCCGAGCAACCTCAGCTGACTTCTCTCGATGTGGAGGAGCAGCGGCTATACTCCGAGCTGCTCCCGAGTGACAGAGATCCTCACCTTATCTATAAGGTTGTGCCCTGCCACCTTGCAAAGGAAACTCATTATGGCCACTTGTATGCATGATCTTGTCCTTTTGGTCAGGACCCAAAGGTCATGACCATAGGTGAGAGTAGGAACGAAGATTGACCGGTAAATCGAGAGCTTTGCCTTTCGGCTCAGCTCCTTCTTTACCACAACTGACTGGTACATCGACTGCATTACTGCTGCACCAATCTGCCTGTCAGTCTCACGTTCCATCCTTTCCTCACTCGTGAACAAAACCCCAAGATACTTGTCCATAAAAGTTATGAACAGAATTGGTGAAAAAGGGCAGCCCTTTCGGAATCCAACATGCACTAGAAACAAGTCTGACTTATTGCCGGCAATGCAAACCCAACTTCTACTCTGTTCATACAGGTGTGAGACAGCCCTTATCAAAGCACCTCTTACCCCATATTCCCAGAGCACTCTCCACAGAATGCCACGAGGGACACGGGAGTATGCCCAACCAGTCCACGTGTTTTGTGGACTTGGAGAAGGCATTCGACCATGAACCCTCAAGCACCCTGGTGAGGGTATAGAGCTGGTCCAGTGTACCACAGCCTGGACGAAAACCACATTGTTCCTCCTGATAACTAGGTTAAGCCATCGGCCGGATCCTCCTCTCCAGTACCCCTGGCATAGACTTTTCCAGGGAGGTTGAGGAGCGTAATCCCCCTATAGGTAAGCACACCCTACGGTCCCCCTTCTTAAAAATGGGAACCACCACCCCAGTTGCCCAGTCCAGAGGTACTGTCACAGACCTCTATGCGATATTGTAGAGACGTGTCAGCCAAGACAGCCCTACAATATTCAGAGACCTAAGATACAAAGGGTGAATCTCATCCACCCCCAGTGCTTTGCCACTGTAGAGCTACAAACTACTTTAGTGACCTCAGCTTGGGTGATGGGTGAGTCCGCCGCTGCATCCCCAGTCTCTACTTCCTCAATGAAAGACATGTCAGTGGGGTTAAGGAGATGCTCAAAGTATTCCTTCCACCTCTGACAACATCCCCAGTCGAGGTCAACAGCTCCCCACTTCTGCTGTAAACAGTGTCGATGTGGAGCTGCTTTCCCCTCCTGAAGCACCAGACGGTTTGCCAGAATCTCTTTGGTGTCACTTCCGGTGTCCACCGCCGGGCTCATGGATTGTCGCCTCGACAGGCACCACCAACCTTACGGCGACAGCTCTTCACTGCCACGTCAACAATGGAGTCAGAGAACATGGACCACTCGATCTCAATGTCTCCAGCCTTCCTCAAGATCTGGTCAAAGCTCTTCGGGAGATGAGGGTTGAAAATCCCTCTGACTTGAGGTTCAGCCAGATGTTCCCAGAGGACCCCCACAATACGTTTAGACCTGCCAGGTCTCTCCAGCTTTTTTTCCCCTGTCATTGTATCCAACTCACCACAAGGTGGTGATTAATTGACCCTCAAGGACTCCAAGAAGTCAGAGTACTCTGCACTGGTGTTTGGCCCATAGGCACAAACAACAGTGAGAGACCTATCCCTGACCTGAAGGCGCAGGGAGGCGACCCTCTTGTTCACCAGGGAAAACTCCAACACATGGTGGCTAAGTGGAGTTCCAGAGACCCAGTTGTGCATAAGGTGAGCCAAAGTATCTCTAGTCAGTACCTTTCCACCTCCCGCACAAGCTCGGGCTCCTTACTTCCCAGTGAGGTGACATTCCATATCCCAAGAGCCAGTTTCTGTGCCTGACGATCGGGTTTTCATGGTCCTAACCTTCAACCACCATGCATTCCAAAATGCACCGGTCCCTTACGGCTCCCCCTGCATGGTCCCACGTCGCTCCTTCGGGCCAAGCCCGGTCAGGTTTCATGGGAAAAAACCTGGCCACCAGGCCACATACCAGCCCTAACTCATTGATCACAATGTAGAGATGTGATCAACAAGCGTTTAATAAACACATGGAGATCATATGGAAAAATTCTTCTAGCATTATTATTTCTGCATTAAAAACTTGTGACAGAAGTGCTGAGATAAAAGTTGGGATACAAACAACAGGTACATTTCCATTATACTTTAAATATCACAAACTGAAACTGCGAATTGAAAATACAACTAATGGAAACTCATCAATTTGGCATCAATTTCCTTCGGAGGATGCAGCCTCTGAAACAAGACACAGCTAGTTTATTGCAGAATTAGACCTTGATGACACCGAACGTGCTTGTTGGGAGATGTCTTTTTTGAAGGGTTTAATAATGGCCACAAGTGCCTGTATTATGCTGCTTATGTGCCCTTTGCGTCTAGCCTTTTAACAGCCTGCTGCGCCTTGTGTGTTTGGTGTTGTACTCTGTCTGCCTGCAGTTGAAAAAAGCCAGCTCTGATCGGAAAAAGCGTTACGTCAGGTGTGTTTTTTTTCCATTGTCCAATCACAAGAAAGCAAAAGCGGGGTTTCCATTGGGGTTTGCCTATTACTCAGTAGGTACTTGCATTTGTATTTAAACGTACCACTCGACTGTTAGAAAAGTATGTTCTATACAGTATGAATGTCAGTATTATTCTCTCTTTGTGGTCTTGCTCTTGCTCATGTATTAATATTATGGTTTTAATACTCCTGCAATCAATGTTTAACCATAGCTAAACAAGATCATAGATGGTTCATGTTTGATGTCCCTGCAAAGCTAATTTAGTGTACTGAACAGTTGTTTACATTATGTTAATACATGTGAAGCATTTTAACATTTTAAGAAACTTTAAACATTTTTGCATCAGCTTACACCCAGAATGCCTACGCAAATCACCATGCTTGGAACAAAACAACAGAACATGCCTCGCGGTAGTTAACTTCTCATTGGTCAACTCGGCTCCCAAGGGTGGGTCCAAACCACCCTTATAAAAGCTGGTGACTAAGGTCGCACCCGAGGAAGAACCCCAGAGAAAACCATGAGAACGAAGAAGAGAACTGACACAGCTTTTCATCAGGTCATGGGTGCAGATGTGGACCCTGACAAAAATCGGTTAACCACACCACTCAGACATTCCCATCTCCGATACATTTTTTCCTTTTCCATCGAGAGTCTAGTTAAGTGTAGTACGCCGCAAAACCAGAGATCAACACGACTAGTCCTTTCGCTGCTTCAAAAACTTGAAACCACAGACTCCACCCCACTGCAAGCCTCACAGGACAAGGAGCCAACCACCAGCTAACCACATGGGAACCCCCCGCTCAACAGAGGGAGTTTCTTCACATTACAAAAAGAACACAAGTAACACCTCCAGATTAACACTGAACTGTTGTAAACTAAATGTAACCGTAAAGAAACCATAGAAGGGTTAAATTACTCTTGCAAAATCTGAGGTTTATAACTTTATTAAACTCTCTCAAACTCTTATTGTTCTTCCTTTACTCTTTTCTACAACCTGTATGAACATATGTTTGTGTTAGACTTTTACTTTCTCTTAGATTAGTCAATAAAGTTTAATTTTGTATAAAGAAAGGTGCCTGTGCATATTTATGAATCTAATGTGTTAAACTTCGATCTTGTTACCTGCTTAAACATAAATGGGTTTTATTTTTGATAGCAATAGCTATAGGTGAAGTCAACGGTCCATTTGAACGATGGCTGGACAATTTGTTCAGATTTAAAGAGTCGATTCTTTTGAAGCCCCATTCAAATTAATCTTCAATTCACATTGAACTAATTCGCTACACTGTTTTTAGCATACTATATAGTATAGAAGTATGCAATTTCGGATGCAGCCAAACACTGCCTGCTTTCACCTCAACAGAAACCCCGCCTCTGCTTTCATTTGATTGGAGGATGAAAAAGATGCGACTGATGTTTTTGACTCAGAGTGGAGTTTTTTTAACTGGGGGCGGTTAAAATGTAAGGCACGCAGGACGCTCTGCATTAGAAAACCATTAAAAAGATGCGCCTCAACACACAAAGCATGTTCGGCGTGATCGGCTCCTTATGCAGCACTAATGTGTGAAAGCAGTGCTGGCACCTCTAGATCCAGAGTGGCCACGCTGTCGGAGAGCTGGATCTGGAAAGACATCAAGCCGTCAGCAGTGACAGGAAGCTCAATGTTCTGGACAGGGAGGTCGTAGATGGGAGTGAAGCTGGTGGAGGGTGTGCTGTTCATCATATGAGGCCCTAGAGGTCTTCCATCACTGATGGGAGTGAAGCTGGTGGAAGGTGTGCTGTTCATCATACGAGGCCCTAGAGGTCCTCCGTCACTCCACATCCACGTCCAGGGGCTGAGCTTGTGCTGCATCACTGCCAGACGAACACTTATATTCCGATCCTCAGCAGACAGCGCCCGCTGGTTATACAGACTCAACTTCAGCTAGAACACAAATACAACAAAGTATCATTCTCAAGGTCTTATTTAACACCAAAAAACAGCAAATAAACTTGTATTAACACTGTCATTATTAATTTAGGAACTTTAAGGAGAAACAAAATAAAAATGAATAAATACATACACATACAATATAGAGCGGGGAAAATAGTATTGAACACGTCACCATTTTGTCAGAAAACCTATTTCTAAAGCTGCCATTGACTTGAAATTTTCACCGGATGTTGGTAACAACTGAAGAAACTCATATATGCAAAGAAAGCTAATCTAATTCAATTGCAAATTAAGTTCTCTGTAATGAAATGAAATGACGCAGTGAAAAAGTATTGAACACATGAAGAAAGGGAGGTGTAGAAAGGCAGTGAAAGCCCAGACAGCAGCTGAAATCTCTCAGTAGTTCTTCAGCAACTCTCTGCCCTTCCTCAGTGTAAATGAATATCAGCTGCTTCAGTCCAACATCTACATTATCAGATGATGAAGATGAAACCAGGGTGGACATTTCAGCAAGACAATGATCCAAAACACAGCCAAGGAAACTCTCAAATGCTTTCAGAGAAAGAAAATCAAGCTGTAGAATGGCCCAGCCAATCACCTGACTTAAATCCAATATAAAACACAAACTAAAGCTCAGATTTGATAGACAAGACCCACAGACGCATCAAGATCTCAATTTGGAAAGGCAGAGGACGGCCGAAGAACTACTAAGAGACTTCAGCTGCTGTCTGGGCTTTCACTGCCTTCTACACCTCCTTTTCTTCATGTTTTCAATACTCTTTCCCCGTGTAATTTTATTGTATTGTGCATAACTTTGTTAACTAATTTTCTCTGCATTTGAGGACTTCTTTGGTTGTTACCAACATCTGGTGAAAACTTCAAGAGGTGAATTGAATATATAATATGTAGAAGAAATAAGTTGAAGTAATCGATCAATGATGTAGAAAGATAATAATGGAAAATAATAATCGATTATGATGAGATGCATTTTATTTGAAGAATTGTTTAAAGTGTTTGATTTTTCTGTTCCAAATACATAAATCGAATCAATAAACATTGATTATCACTACAACTACAACCCAATGTACTTAAAACGTAGATAAATAAAATGTTTTTCATTCTTTACCTTAGCGGTGAAGGTCATGGAGGGTTTAACAATATGTGGATATTGCAGAAACTCTAGCTGATATTTATTTGTCACAATGGAAACCCTTGCGCTGCTGTTGTACATTAAACCTACAGACACACAAACGAAAAACAGCACAAATCTCAATGTGTGCATTTTTAAGAATATATTATTAATTTTGCATAAACAATTATGATTTGTTTAATAGAAATAGAAAAATGACGTACCTGTAGCACTTTCTGTGACATTCACATTAACATCAATAAATTCAATGGGTCTGTAGCCATCATAATATGTATATGAATAATCATTGAATCGTGTGGAAAAGTCCTGCATGTCAAAAGTGATTTCAACAGAGCCCTCTATCTATAGAGGAGAAAATAAAACGTTAGCTGATATGACATATAACAGGTTTCAAATGAAATGAAGTCAACATTATTCAACCTCCTGTGATTTTTTTTCTTTCCAATATTTCCCAAATGATGTTTAACAGAGCAAGGAATTTTTCAGTGTTTCCTATAACATCTTTTCTTCTGGAGGAAGTCTTATTTGTTTTATCTTAGCTAGAATAAAAGCAGTTTTTAATTTTCTTCAAACATTTTAAGGTCAATATTATTAGCCCCCTTAAGCTATATTTTTGATTGTCTACAGAGCAAATCATCCTAAAATGACTTGCCTAATTACCAACCCAGACTCATTCTGAAAAATGTATATTATATCTATATCCATTTCTGGAGAGCGCCAAATACATCCCAGAAGGTAAGTTTTTTGCTTTTTGTTTACGCAAATCCACCAGAGGCCGCTGTGTACGCTTTTTAAGATCTCAAATTTCTTTCGCAAGTGTCATTTGCGCCTGCAGTTCTCACATAAATCCTTCACAAGCGGCTGTTGACTGACTGAATGACTGACTGATTGACTGACTCACCCACCTTCTTCCCTAAACCCAACCGATAGTGTTTTCAAAAGCACCGATTGACCCATAAGTGCGAAGAGGAACGACGTCATACCGCCCTCATAGCGTTTGTTTTAAAGATGAAATGCAGCCATACGTACATCTGGCTACATAATTCGCGATCTCCAGAAATGAATATAGGGTACCGTTTTTAGAATGAGCCTCTGTTGCAATATACCCTTACTAACCTTATTAACCTAGTTAACCCTTCAAATGTCACCTTTAGCTGAATACTAGTATCTTGAAAAATATCTAGTGAAATATTATGTGCTGTCATCATGGCAAAGATAAAAGAAATGAGTTATTAAAATTATTATGTTAAATGTGTTGAAAAAAACATTCTCTCCATTAAACAAAAATTTGGGGGGGGGGATATACAGGTGGGCTGATACTTTAAGACTTAAAATTTTTTTTATGTGTTTGTGTGAAAGATACTCACCATTTCTGTGTGTTCATATCGCATTTCAATGCCATTAAAACTATGGACAAATGTAACATCCATAAACCCACTGACAGGCTTCCCATAAAAATATCTGAGAGGAGAGATGTATCATTGTCAAATGTAATCTTTTTGTGTCTCTAATGAATAATGAAACAGTTGTTCATGACAAAAACTCACTTGGCTGTGACCGTCCCCGTCAGTGTGTCTTCATAATACACGACAGAGGGAACGTCCAGCTTTACCTCGAATCTAGGAAGTACTGCAAACACATGCTAATTCATTTATTACCAATGCACTGACAAAACAATGATCGTAATAAATGTGTGCAATGCGTGAAATCTCACCATAGTGGTCCACAGTGAACGCTCTCTCATGAATAACATCCTGCAAGAAAAAATAACAGTTAATGAAAGTGATGTGTGTCTAAGGGCTCTATTTTGACGATCCATGCAAAGTGCAAAGTGCAGGGCGCAAACGCATTAAGGGTGTGTCAGAATCCACTAATATAAGGACGGGAAAAAACGCTTTGCGCCGTGGTGGTCTAAAAGGGTTGAGCTCATTTTCTTAATGAGTTATAGGTGTGTTTTGAGAATAAACCAATCAGAGTCTCATCTCCCATTCCCTTTAAGAGCCTTATGCCATAGCGCATTTGCTATTTACATGATGGACTTTGCAAGTGAAAAAACTGAGCGTTTCTCTAGCAAGAAAACAGTTAAATAGAGCATCTGCAGCGCGAGAATGAGAGATAAGGCCTCCTCATTATCCACTTTCACTCTCGTGGATAGGGAAACGTGTTATACACACAGACATCTATTAGCCTAGAAATAATTAATTTAGTTTTTTTAAGCGCAAAGATTTGTTTCAAAACTATTTCTAAATTCAGTTCTAATTTCCAGCAAACGAAATAATGAACAATACTAACGAAGTGTGGTCAAAACACTGAGTTATATCCTAATACACATGCTGTGCCCCATTTGGTCTGTTACATATTGAGTAACATTATTTTGACAATGCTAGTGTGTATTGTTCCTGTGTGTGTTGTATCCTCTATCTGTTTCTTTTTCTCTCTCTCTCCACATGAGCGGAGATCAGGTGCAGCTGTGAGAGGGGCGGCGCCAGTTATAAAAGCGTGCTGTTTGCGCTCTTCATCGAGTTCTCTTCCTGTTTCCCCTCGCTGTTGTGTGTGTGAGCAGATCGCTATAAGTTCTCTATGTGGCAGTGATATCTTTCTGTCTGAAACCTTTTTCCAAAGTCATCTGGTGAGATACTCTGTTAAATACGGTACTAGGACGGTAACTTGCATTAGCGGTGGCTGATCGTTTATTTAATGTCTACAACCCTGTTTCAAAGTAATCTGGTGAGATACTCTGTTAAATACGGTACTAGGACGGTATTCTGTGTTAGCTGTGGCTAAATGTTTACTTACTGCTGAATGATCTAAGGGAAGGCCCCTTTTTTCTTTTGTCCAGTTTTCTCCTGTTTAATGGATAGTTATGGAGGTCAGAATTGTTTTCCATTTACAGAACTTTATTTCGGTTTTAGGTAAGAAATTTAATAATAGGTAGCGTACCTTGTTTTGTTTATTGTTTTAGCCTTTTTGTTCCCTGGTTCCTATTCTGGAATTTTTGTTTAATAAATTTGTTACTCCTTTTTCGCAACTTGGCCTGTGTGTGAGTGCTTGGGGAACAGGAACGGGGACTCCGGGTGACCTCTTTTAACAGCGGTCATTCTTAACCTTATGTGCGTAGCGAGGTGCAGCCGCTACGTAACAGGTCTAAAACTGACATGTGGGCAAATCAAAGCTGTTTCTTAATAAAACAAATATAAAAATGGATATAATAAATAACACTGCTAATAATAACAACATTATACAAAAGCAAATTGTCACGAATAAACAGAAAAAGCCTCCCGAGATGAAGAAGGCATGAAAGTCTGGTTTTTATATTAATTTTAGTTTCAGTTTTGCTTAAGTTGCACACTAGTTTAATCATGTATATCATTATAACTATATTGTATAAATATTATTATAACTACAGGCCTACATCATCCTGAAAATCAAAAACAAAATGACATATCACAGGCGATTGTCTTCTGACCGAGTGCACCTGAAAAGACATGAATGACGCTCATAAAGCATGAGAAGTAGGCTTGGGCAGTAGTACGGTAATATGGTATACTGCGGGATCTAAAAATAGCAACGGTGTCAGTTTCAATACCGTTATATCATCATAAAAACAATGCACTTCAATAGGAGACAAGTATTAAATAATAAATCTTATTTATTTAATGCCTAAAAATGCGTATGCGTGATTGTCATCACAGACAGTGTGGAGGAGAGAGAGAGAGGGGTAAGGTAAGATAGCGAGTCGTGCACCAAGTGACCTGCAGTTTGGCAGTATTTCTGGTTTCGACTGAACGAGAGGGGAGACGTGGTAAATACGAACTAGAGGTCTGCATTCCTGCTGCTGTACAGCAGGATCCGCAGGACCAGACCAGATTTCTTGTAGTGCGGGAATAAATTTCCGAATAAAGCGCGGGAGCGGTCGGTAACACTGGTGTAATTTGAAAGGGAGCGGGCGGGTGGTCTAACAATATCACCCCCGAGCGAGCACGCGTGCAACCGCATGGATGCTGTTTATGTGCGTGTGTGTGTGTGTGTGTATGTGAATGAAAGAGAGCGTGATGCTGTGTGATGCTTGGTGCTCTCTATGTGTGTGTTTGTGAGAATAAGAATGAGAGGGAGCATCCCGCACAGATCTCTAATACGAACAGGACAAACAGGTGACCTCGAAGGTCGCATATACAGTATTCAGTTTCTGAATGGTTTAGGCACAAGCCAAAAGTTTGTTGATGCTGTCTGAGCCTTACGTCATAATTTTTTTTACCTCGATATCCGATAATACCGGATATCGAGGTAAAATAGGGAGGAGGTTTGACGGTATCAAAATTTGGATACCGCCCAAGCCAAGTGAGAAGCATACAGTTCTTTAGGATCTTTATAATTTGTCCAACAAAGCGCTGCATTCAAATCTGCATTGATTCAGGTTTTACACTTTTCAGTTAGTTACAAAGTTAGAAATAATCAAATAACGCATACGTGCTGGGATAAGAGTTTATAGTTGAGATGTATGGTAAAGATTTAAATCACAGTTTAATCACTATCATATGCCTTTTAACTTGATGCTCAAAATATGTAGCAATTACATTACTTAACAAATTGCTGGCGACAACCAGCCATCAACAATACGCCACTGAATGATTCTGATACTGATGTTTAAATCAAGGTCGAAATCTGTTAAAGATATACATCACCCAGCTCTAACAGGAAAAAAAACACTCAAAACTTCCTTAATTGTTCACTTACATTGACTCCAGCTGTAATTTTCCAGGATCCGAGTGGTGGATTCTGAGAGATGTTCAGCTCTTTAGAAATGACGCCTAGAAAACTTTCCACAGCGAGCCACTGTCGAATCATATTCCCCTTGGGATCCTGCTCGTATTACAAAACACACAAAAACAATGCAAAGAGTGCACTGGAAAACCTGATAAGCTCAGATTACACAATCTTCGTGGATACTCAAAATATTTGAGTAAACAAACTATTCATTCATTCATTTTCTTTTCGGCTTAGTCCCTTTATTAATCCGGGGTCGCCACAGCGGAATGAACCACCAACTTATCCAGCACATGTTTTACGCAGCGGATGCCCTTCCAGCCGCAACCCATCTCTGGGAAAACATCCATACACACGCACTCACACAAATACACTACGGACAATTTAGCCTACCCAATTCACCTGTACCACATGTCTTTGGACTGTGGGGGAAACCAGAGCACCCGAAGGAAACCCACGCAAACGCAGGGAGAACATGCAAACTCCACACAGAAATGCCAACTGACCCAGCCGAGGCTCGAACCAGCGATCTTCTTGCTGTGAGGCGACAGCACTACCTACTGCGCCACTGCGTCGCCTAAATACAATTATAATGAAGTAATTTACGCAGCACTGTATATAAATAATTGTATATTTATATTATACTTTTATTTTATTTATACTATAAATAATTTTTCCTCAACCAAACCACAGATCAAAAGAAGAATGGGAAGAATCACGTGTATTTGCCCAAACCCATAGTATCAACACTAGATGCAGACTATTGCAGTATAAATGGCTTTTTAGAACATACATTACCCCAGTAAAGCTAAATAAATTCAATTCAAATATTTCTGACTGGTGTACAAAATGCAGAGAAGAAAGAGGTACACTATATCATTGTATGTGGAAATGCAAAGAGTTGCAGAAATTCTGGAAGGAGACTCTTTGTTTAATTTGTCAATTAACAGAGGAAAATGTTCCTCTCGACCCCAAAATGTGTTTATTTCATATATACCCAAGTACTCTGGTTGTGCATACAAAGAAATGCAAACTAATAGATTTTAGTTTGCTGCAGGCCAAGCGCGTTATTGCATTAAAATGGAAAGAGACTCAAAGGCCCTCTTCTAATCAATGGATCAAGGAAATGTCCTGTAATAAAAACTAACATACATTGTCAAAGGGAAGTTAAAAGACTTTTATAGCATTTGGAACCCCTTTCTACACTTTTGCAACCAAGTGGACCTGACAGAAGAATAGAACTTAAATAAAACACCAAGGTTAATCAGTGAATTTCATTTTGATATTGTATGTCAATATTTATACTCTATATTAACCCCTTTTTTATTTATTTATTTATTTATTTATTTATTTATTTATTTATTTATTTATTTATTTATTATAATTTTTTTATTTATTATTATTTTCTTTTTTTATTCATTTATTTTGTTTTTTTTTTATTTATTTATTTTTTAATTTTCTTACTGTTATTATTATTTTAAAGTTTTGTATGTTATCCTGGAGTTGTTTAGTCGTAATGTGTTGTTCAGATGTTTAAATGTCTTGTTTTAATGTTGAGAAAAACCCAATAAAAAAAGAAGGAAAAAGAAAAACCAAACCACAGACTCTACTCTTTACTCCAATAGTAACCTTAGAAATTTGTAAATTGCAAAATAATTAATCTTGTGTAAAAACAAACAGAAAACACTTGATTTTAATAAGAAACGCAAGTTTGGAACAAAAAAAATCTGCTATTACGGAGTCAGTTTAAGCTCACCTCAATACATAAAATGTTGAGTTCACGTAACTAATTTATATTAAGTACAAAAAGAACGTTTTTCAACATTTGAGTGAAATTAACTCATTTATTTGAATTTTATTGTTAGGTATTGTAGTGTATTCATTCATCCATCTCCTCATACACACAGCTAATGCGTTTGTTTATATGCCAACTAAACACTTACCCTAATAAAAATATCAGTCCGACCGCTGTACGGCTTTCCTTCAGGAGTAACTGATACAACCCGAAATTTGACCGTCTGTCCGGGCTGGTAGTAGTTCTTGTCGGTCTGGATAAAAATGGACATGCACCTGGGGCTGAAGACCATGGAGGTGGAGTTGGAAAACACTAGACGAGTTCCCGAAAAGCCCTCCACATACAGCTGATATGGATACCAGTAAGTCATGTCATCATAAAAAACCTGCGAAGAACAAACAACACAAAATAAACTCTGTATGTAAACTACATGTCACAATATTTGGGATTGGTACGATTCATAAAATGATTTAAAAGAAGTCTATTCTGCTTCCCAATGCTGCAATTATTCATTGTAAAAATAGGACAGTAGTTGTGAAAAGATCAGACTTTATTACCTATTATCCAAAAATCACTTATATAAGGGATTTAGTCTGTGAATATAACCAGCTTCTGATGATAAAGATGTATTCATTTAATTTTTTATAATTACACTAGTTAAAAACAGTCTGAGAAACAGTTTGATTGACATTCCCTCTTTGTTCCCATTACTGACATCTCTCCCTCGTTAGCATAGGACGTTAGTCTTGTTTTTGAATCTGTCACTATGCTGACACAGGCATTTATAACTCCACCCTCTTTTGAAAAGAGCACAATCTCAATTAAGTTTAAAGCAACAGTCACCAATGTGACACAATTAGGATCAAGGCTGGAAGTCAATGGTTACAGATTTCTTCAAAATATATTCTTATTTTAATAATGGAAGAAGAAACAATTAAGGTTTGAAACAAGTGAGGTTTGAAGGGTGAGTAAATGATAACAGCATTTTCAGTTTTGAATGAACTATGCCTTTAAAGCTATGACTGATCTTTAGAAATGCAGCGTGCCCCTCTGCTGTGAGTAGGATATGCTTTGCTCTTCTAAATGCTGAAGTGTTTTCATTTTTTATGTAATTAAAAGGTTATACAAATTCAGTTATGTGAAGTCAAATGATTTATTTTTATTGAATCTATTTAATTGCATTTTTATCTAAGGTTTATTGTTAATTAACTTTTTTAACAAACAGGAAGAGAGGGGATCATTTACTTGTGTTATAGATCAGGAGAAAGCACATTGTTTACCATACTATGCTATAACAGTGTTACGTTGAAAATGTGAAATTAATCATTGATGTTGTATTACGTTTCCTTGTTTATGTTACTTGTAGGCACAAAAGAAAACCATTGTCTTTCTTTGTTAAGAATGGCATTACAGTATTTTATTTATTTCTTTTTTGGTCAGTTTAGATGTTACTTTGGACTCATGGAGAAATAATGCAATAAATATTTGAAAATGTAACCTGTTTTGAGTAATTATTTAATATATATTTAAGTACATAAAAGGTGATTATATAAGGCAAATAACAATAACTTATTAGAAATAAGTAAAGTTTATGTATTATACAAGCATAAAACAGAGTACAGCAGTTGTCATAAACTTTATTTAATTAATTCATGTAAACTAAACATAAAGAGGTTACGCTTAAACTAATGTTAACTTTTACGTTGGATTTATGTGATTAAATTGGATGGAAAATTGACATTCAATTGAATTACATAAAGTTTAACTTTTGGGGTTAAATATTTTTTTGAGTGTATAATGGGCAGTTTCAAAGAGTTATAAAACTTAACAGACTCGAGGGACATTAGAGACTTATTTTACATCTTAAGGCCGTCACACACCGGATGCACCGCGACACGGCATGCACATGACGGTTGAAAGTATCGCACACCAGACGCGCACATTTGCATGCTATTTTAAACTGAACTATTCAGATGGTGCTCTGTGGTGCGGCAGAAAAATGAACAGTGTCCTGAGTCGTGGCTGGGCGCTGCAGACAGCTGCCGACTTGCGGCACCGGTGTGTGTACCTTGATAGAAACCTATGTTTAGAATTCTGAAATGTATGGCGCTGCGTGGTTCTACGCGCCGCGCCGCCGAGCGGTGCTTCTGGTGTGCGACCTGCTTAAGATACAAAAAAAATTAAGTTACATTTTTTATGTAAAATGGAACCTATTTATGGAGTACTTTAACAAGAAAATAGTATTTGAACCTTGACAGAAACAGCCGATTTTGTTTCCTTTCGTTTGTTTCTTGTTTTTCCCTATTTACCTTGAAATTACAACTGTGAATTACAATAGTACAATTGTGAATAGTATTAACATTTAAAATAACTGTTTATTTTCTTTACATTTAATTTTACATTACATTTATCTTATTTTCTGAACATTTAATTTACTTATTGACAATAGTTTAAAATAATAAAGCCAAATCAAATGAGTATGGAGTATAAAGAGTCGCTTGATCCTTCAAAAATGATTCAATATGCTAATTTTCTGTCCTATTATGATTAAGTACTCAATATTTAATAATGATACTCACTTATAATTATCAATGCCTTTTCTGTGTCATAGAAGTGTGGAAATAGTGATCCATTGCAATATACATGTCTTTACTGTCACTCTTAAACAATTTGCCATGTCTTTGAATAATAAAAGTTAATAGATTTATAACTTAATACATTTAATAATCATCCATTTTTCATAATTTTACAATAATAATAATTTCTTAATTTGAGCGGCACAGTGGCTCAGTGGTTAGCACTGTCGCCCCACAGCAAGAAGATCAGTGGTTAGAGTCCTGACGGGGCCAGTTGGCATTTCTGTGTGGAGTTTGCATGTTCTCCCCGTGTTGGCGTTGGTTTCTTCTGGGTGCTCCGGTTTCTCCCACAGTTCAAAACACATGTGCTATAGGTAAATTGAATAAACTACATTGGTTGTAGTATATGAGTGGGAATGAGTGTGTATGGATGTTTCTTAGTACTGGGTTACAGCTGGAAGGGTATCTGCAGTGTAAAACATTTGCTGGATAAGTTGGCGGTTCATTCCACTGTGACAACCCCTGATTAATAAAGGGACTAAGCCGAAAGAAAATAAATGAATGAATGAATTTTTAATTTTTAAAAATTGCATATTAGAATGATTTATGAATGGTTTAAATCATAGAATTACATTTAATTTATAATAACAATAACAATTCACAATTTTACAGGTTTTTTTCTGTATAATAAATCAAGGCTTTTAAAAAACATTAAAATATTGTACTGATCCCAAACATTTTGGCTACTTCTGTAGTTCACAAACAAATAGTCACTGATGCTTTCTGATTTCTAATCAATTAATTTATCTTATTAGGAAATTCAATCGATACTTACAGGTGGGAGAGACAGAATTCTGCAGGAGCCTTTAAAATCAAAGCAGAACACACATCAATGCTTGTTTGAGCAGGATGGAGGTTCATTTCAATTACACTTTACCACATTAAGCTACATCAATGTTACACCTTCAGAAACTGCAAAGTGCTTTCTGGAGGAACAAAAAACCTAATACCGACATTTCTGTATATATAATTATGAATTGTTTTGTAAACAATGAGATGCCCTACTGATACGTAGTATGAAGTAAAGGAGATTTAAAGGAGTAATAAATAAAGAAGTGCATAAATAAGGTAAATACAGCAAAATGCATAAATAAACATCCATAAATAAATGCATAACTATGTAAATGAATAAACAGATAAATAAATATATGCTTGACAAACTGATTTAAAGTAAAAGTGTAAATAGAAAAAAATATTGCACAATTTTGGGCACCAAAATATATAAGGCACAAATGTGTAAGCATAAGAAAATGCTAATTCTTTTTAATTCTTCATCTAATAATTGCATGTGTTAAATAAATGCAAGTATAAACAAACTTCTGAGGATGACCTTGATGAACATTTATTTATGCAATAAAATAATGCAATCAAACAATAAAAATGACAGTAACTGATGCTGATGTATACCTGCTGGGACGGTACTCTGTGTTTGGGCCACACTGGTCTTTCCATGAGTAAGTCTGGCTGTGACATTGATGGGATAATCTGACAGAACGGTGACTGATAATGTGGTGGGAACGCCACAGCGCAGAACTTCAGACACCGATATGAGATAGGAGAGGTTCTGACGAGCGCTGAAATCAGAACATATTTTAATTCCACTTGATTTTAAAAGAGTTATTTTTCTATTCATAATTATAGTTTTATTTACAATTATAGTTTTACATAATTATAGCCTCTGCACAATTCTGGTTTGCACTTCTTGACATGTGCCCTTAATTGTATTTGTATTATATATAATGTTTATATAATGTTTTTTAGATTATAGCATGTGTAATTGTATTTATAATACTATCTGTTATGCACCTAGGGTCTGAGAGACACACTTTCGATTCTCTGTAAGTGCAACAAAGCTGACTTTGGCTTTATTTTCATAAAAAAATGCAGGCAATTGTCTGAAAATTGATGCAATTATTTTTAGAAAGCCTAAACTTTATAATGTTTTTTTTTTACAATATAATATAATATATATTACAATGTAATACAGTATAATGTTATAATATAATATAATATAATATAATATAATATAATATAATATAATATAATATAATATAATATAATATAATATAATATAAATTATAATCTAATACTATATAATGTTATAATATAATATAATATAATATAATATAATATAACATAACATAATATAATATGACATAACATAACATAACATAATACATTATAATATAATATATTAGGCAAGGCAAGACAAGTTTATTTATGTATATTTCATACACAGTGGCAATTCAAAGTGCTTTACATAAACAAGAATAAAAAAGACAAGTATAAGAAAATAAAAAAACAAATTAGAAAAATGATTATAAAACAGATAAAACAGATTAAAATGTGTTAAAACAGGTTTATAAAAGAATGAAAAAGAAAAGAATGACATAATAGTGTGATCTGTGGGATGTAGCACAGTGCTCATTCAGTAAAGGCACAGCTAAACAGATGTGTTTCAGTCTTGATTTGAATGTGTGTAATATTGGAGCACATCTGATCATTTCTGGAAGCTGATTCCAGCAGTAGGGGGCGCTGTTAGTAGCTGAAGGCAGATTCACCCTGCTTTGACTGAACTCTTGGAATTTCTAGTTTATATGATCCTGAAGATCTGAGTGATCTGTTAGGTTTGTATTCAGTGAGCATATCTGTAATGTATTGAAGTCCTATGTTATTTAGTGATTTATAGACAAGTAATAATACTTGAAAATCTCTATTTTAAGTCTATGAATGTAACTGGGAGCCAGTAAAGGCACAGCTAAACAGATGTGTTTTCAGCCTTGATTTGAATGTACCTAATGTTGGAGCACATCTGATCATTTCTGGAAGCAGCGAGGGGCGCAGTAGATGAAGGCGGATTCACCCTGCTTTGACTGAACTCTTAGAATTTCTAGTTTAGGTGACCCTAAAGATCTGAGTGATCTGTTAGGTTTGTATTCAGTCAGCATATCTGTGATGTATTGAGCTCCTAGGTCATTTCGTGATTTATAGACCAGTAATAATACTTTAAAATCTATTCTGAATGTGACTGGGAGCCAGTGTAAAGACCTGAGGACAGGTGTGATGTGCTCTGATTTCCTGGTTCTGGTCAGAATCCTGGCCGAAGGATTCTGGACGAGCTGCAACTGTCTGAAGGCCTGTGAGGAGGCCGCTGCTGCTGATAAAAGCATGAACAAGTTTCTCTAAGTCCTCACTGGAAACAAAGCATCTAATTCTTGCAATGTTTTTGGGATGATAGTATGCTGATTTATTTACTGCTTTGATATGATTATTGAAACTCAGATCTGACTCCAGAGTGACACCAAGATTCTTGCCCTTACTTTTCGTTGTTTGACCCTTAGAGCCAAGGTACGCATTCACCTTGAAAACCTCATCTCTGCTCCCAAATGCTATAACTTCAGTTTTCTCTTTATTTAACTGAAGAAAGTTTTGGCACATCCAATTGTTAATTTCATCAATGCATTGGCAGAGGGTGTCAATAGTAGTCATTAGGCAGTAAGGCTAAGTAGATCTGAGTGTCATCAGCATAGCTGTGGTAGGAAATTTGGTTATTTCTCATTATTTGGCTCAGAGGGAGCATATAAAGGTTGAACAGGAGAGGTGCCAGAATTGAGCCTTGTGGGACTCCATATGTCATGGGTGTCCACCTTGACCTATGGTCACCTTTACTGACATAGTAACCTCTCCCTTCAAGGTAAGATCTGAACCATTTGAGGACCCAACCTAGTTATCCAGCCTGTCCAGAAGTATGCTGTGATCGACAGTGGCAAATGCGGCACTGAGATCGAGCAGTACCAGCACTGTTAGTTTGCCTAAATCTGTATTTAGGCGGATGTCATTGATTATCTTTATAAGGGCGCTCTCTGTGCTGTCATGTGGTCTGAAACCAGATTAAAAATTGTCTAAATATCCCTTGAAGTTTAAGAACTTGTTAACCTGATTAAAAACAACTTTTTCAATGATTTAAACAATGAAAGGGAGAATTGAGATTGACATGTAATTGCTCAATAGGGTGTTATTCAACTACAGTTTTAAGTGAGTTTGAAAAAATCCCTGAGAGAAGTGAAGCATTTACCACTTTTAGAAGATCCATTTCTAAACAGGTAAACACCGATTTAAAGAATGATGTGGGGAGCGTGTCGAGACTGCAGGTTGATGTTTTCATAATTTGCACGATCTCTTCTAAGATTTTACCATTAATTGTCACGAAATCAGACATAATGTCTGATTTCTTAAGTTGTGGTTGAGCTAGTCTGACTTCGACACAACTTGGCTGATTGGATGAGCTGATTGCCTTTCTGATATTATTGATCTTGTCAGAAAAGAAATGAGCAAACTCATTACATTTGCTTTGGGAAAGTAGTTCACTAGGAATCCTACTAGGGGGTTTGCAAGTCTCTCTACTGTTGCAAAGAGGGTACAAGCATTATTTAGGTTGTTGTTTATAAGGCTTGAAAAGAAAGTCTGTCTAGCAGTGTTTAGTTCCACATTAAAAGCATGAAGACTGTCTATATAGACTGCTAGTTTCATCTTCCTCCACATACACACATACAATATTTCCAATAAAAACAATATAATATGTAATATATTATAATATAATATAATATAATATAATATAATATAATATAATATAATATAATATAATATAATATAATATAATATAATATAGTTTGATAAGTTTTTGCTAAAATAGTATAAAGAATTAATACTTTTATTCAGCACGGATGCGTTAAACTGATCAAAAGAGACAGAATTTCTCACTTAAATCTATTTCAGATAATTGCTTTTATTTTTAACCTCTCAGTAATAAAAATAAATAAACAAATAATAATAATAAATGTTTTGAATGGTAGTGTATAATGAAATTACAATTTCTTGAAAGACCAGCTAGTTCTATCAAACCTCTTCAGCTGCTTCAGAACGCAGCAGCACGAGTGGTCTTTGATGAACCCAAAAGAGCACATGTCACTCCGCTACTCACCCGTTTGCACTGGCTGCCAGTTGCTGCTCGCATCAAATTCAAAGCTCTGATGTTTGCTTACAAAGTGACCTCTAGCTGTGCTCCTTCGTATCTGCTCTCACTTCTGCAGATATATGTGCCCTCCAGAAACTTGCGTTCTGTGAATGAACGTCGCCTCGTTGTTCCATCCCAAAGAGGGAAGAAATCACTTTCCCGAACTCTCACATTCAATCTGCCCAGTTGGTGGAATGAACTCCCTAACTACATCAGAACAGCAAAGTCACTTGCTGTCTTCAAGAAATGACTAAAAACGCAACTGTTTAGTCTCCACTTTACTTCCTAATCTGCAACTGCCTCTCTGGCTATACCACTGTGCCCTCTCTCTCTCTCTCTCAAAAAAAAAAAAAAAAAAAAAATTTTTCTACTAATGTTTTTGCTTCTTAGACTTTTACACACCTGAAACTTGTCTATAGCACTTGTTCACTGCTGCTCTTATAGTTGTGTAAATTTGCTTCCTTGTCCTCATTTGTAAGTCGCTTTGGATAAAAGCGTCTGCTAAATGACTAAATGTAAATGTAAATGTAAAGATTAATCTAGATTAGAAAAATTGGTCATGGTATTGCTTATAGACTGCAATAAAATAATTATCTTGAAATAAGGTATTTATAGGTGACACGGTGGCGCAGTAGGTAGTGCTGTCACCTCACAGCAAGAAGGTCGCTGGTTCGAGCCTCCGCTGGGTCAGTTGGCGTTTCTGTGTGGAGTTTGCATGTTCTCCCCCACATTTGCGTGGGTTTCCTCCGGGTGCTCCGGTTTCCCCCACAGTCTAAAGACATGCGGTACAGGTGAATTGGGTAGGCTAAATTGTCCGTAGTGTATGTGTGTGAATGAGTGTGTATGGATGTTTCCCAGAGATGGGTTGCAGCTGGAAGGGCATCCGCTGCATAAAATATGTGCTGAATAAGTTGGTGGTTCATTCTGCTGTGGCGACCCTGGATTAATAAAGGGACTGAGCCGAAAAGAAAATGAATGAATGAATGAATAAGGTATTTATAAATATTCTAAATAAATAATCTACGGTAGTCAATATATGAAATGGATCATCGTCTTTCAAAGTTGTCCTAAAACTATTCAACAACCCCCATTCTTGTACTAGGACAAATTTGAAAAGCTTCTTTGATCCATTTCAAAGAAACATTCATTCATTTTCCTTCAACTTAGTCTCTACTTTTAGAGGTCGCCACAGAAGATTGATCTTCCAACTTATCCTGCATATGTTTTACGCAGCGGATGCCCTTCCAGCCACAACCCAGTACTGGGAAACACACATACACACTCATTCTCACACACACAACACCCAATTTAGGTTATTCAATTCATTCTCCTATAGTGCATTTGTTTGGACTGTAGGGGAAACCGGAGCACCCAGAAGAAACCCAAGCCAACATGCAAACTCCACACAGAAATGCCAACTGGCCCAGCCAGGACTCAAACCTGCAACCTTCCTGCTGTGAGATGACAAGGCTAACCACTGAGCCACTGTGGTGCTCCATTTCAAATGTTGACCGCTGTATATAACGTTATCCTAAACTGATAACATTATTCAAATACCCATAAAAAAAAAAAACACCAAAAGCAATTGCCATAGTGTGCTTAAACTAAAAATAAAGGTTCTTTATGCCATTAACAATTACATGAACAATCATTACACATTCCACTGCACAAAAAGTAATTTATAAAAAAAAAATAATAATAAAATATTAAACTTCAGCAAAAATAAAATAAAATTTTCACACCAAAAAGAGAAAGTTGTTCTTTTTAAATAAAATGCTCATTTTAAAGTTTTGAACAAAAAAAAACCCTATTTTTTCATACCACCACTGCAAATTTGACTTTTTTAGAGCATGATAGAAGTTTAATTGAGGGTTATTTATAATAATACTTTTTATTAATCAGCCTTAAAGGACTAGTGACAGATATAAGTCGGAATTGTTAGCCCTCCTGTTCAATTTGAATTATTTAATATTTTCCCCAATTTCTGTTTAATGGAGAGATTTTGTCAACAAATCTCTAAACATAAAAGTTAAATGTGTTTAATTTAAACAAACAAATTAAATTTAGTAAAGTTTAACTTAATTTGTTTGTTTAAATCAAGCCCAAATAAACTATTTACAACCCCTTAAACAAAATTAGTAAATCCAAGGAATCATCTTTGAAGGATTTTTTTCAGTGTAGGTTAATAAGGCAAGTCATTGTATAACAGTGGTTTGTTCTGTAGACAATCAAAAAATATATATTTCTTAAGAGTACTAATAATATTGACCTTAAAAACTGCTTTTATTCGAGCCAAAATAAAACAAATAAGACAAAAAAAATTATAGTAAATACTGTGAAAAATGCCTTGCTCTGGTAAACATCATTTGGGAAATATTTTAAACAGACAAGAAAATTCACTGATTGGCAAATAATTGACTTCGACTACGTGACTTTAATAGAATGTAAAAAAACATATCAGACCTTGATGTAATCATCGCTCCTCTGCAGACTAGTGAACACACAAGGATCCCAAAGAGCTGAAGCCACTCCATTTGCAGGTGCTAGACTTTAGTGCAAGAGTTTACTAAGGTACTGAGACCTGCAGACGCTTTTAAAAGCGAGACTCAACACCTGATCCTGCATTACTCCACCTACTGTACACACCTAAGGGAATAACAGCACATTCACTGCACATATACCACACACTTTACATAACACCACAGAGAGCAAATGAGAAATCTATTTAGAGGGATAGTTCACTGTAAACTCTGTCATCATTTACTTGTTTACTCTCCATTCATTATGGAATTGTCTTGTTATTAGAGCTTATTAGTCAAAAGTTGTTACGTTTATGGGCCGTATGTTAGGACTTCATCAACAGTTGGATCCATTGTCTTTGATTTTGGGTGGCTTAGTGGTTAGCACCGTCACCTCACAACAAGAAGGTCGATGGTTCAAGTCCCAGCTGGGTCATTTGGCATATCTGTGTGGGGTTTGCATGTTCCCCCCGTGTTAGCATGGGTTTCCTGTGCTCCGATTTTCCCCAAAGTCCAAAGACATGCACTATAGGTGAATTCATAAACTAAACTGGCTGTAGTGTATTTTAAGAGTTCCCACTTACATAATATCAAATCTGTTCACAATTTTTATGGACAGAATATCAAAGTTCAGCCTTGGGCTGGAGGGGGTCCAGTTCGGGGACCACAGGATTTCATCTCTGTTATTCGCAGATGATGTTGTTATGTTGCCTTCATCGAACATGGACCTTCAGCATCCACTGGGGCGGTTTGCTGCCGAGTGTGATGCGGCTGGGATGAGAATCAGCACCTCCAAGTCCAAGGTCATGGTGCTCCACTGGAAAAAGGTGGTTTGCCATCTTCAGGTTGGAGGAAAGTCCTTACCCCAGGTGGAGGAGTTCAAGTTTCTTGGGGTTTTGTTCATGAGTGAGGGAAGGATGGAACGTGAGATTGACAGGCGAATTGGTGCAGTGGCAGCAGTAATGTGGTCAATGTATCGGTCTGTTGTGGTAAAGAAGGAGATGAGCCTAAAGGCAAAGCTCTTGATTTACCGGTCAATCTACGTTCCTACTCTCACCTATGGTCATGAGCTTTGGGTCATGACTGAAAGGACAAGATCTGGGATACAATCGGCCGAAATGAGTTTCCTTCGCAGGGTGGCAGGGCACACCCTTATGGATAGGGTGAGGACCTCTGTTACCCAGGAGGAGCTCGGGGTGGAGCCGCTGCTCCTCTACATCGAGAGAAGTCAGCTGAGGTGGCTCGGGCATCTGTTTTGGGTGCCTCCTGGACACCTACCTAGGGAGGTGTTCCAGGCATGTCCCACCTGGAGGTGGCCTCGGGGAAGACTCAGGACACGCTGGAGGGACTACGTCTCTCGGCAGGCCTGGGAACGCCTCAGGATCCCCCGAGGAGCTGGAGGAAGTGTCTGGGGAGAGGGAAGTCTGGGGTTATCTCCTAAGACTGCTGCCCCCGCGACCCGTACCCGGAAAAGCAGTAGAAAATGAATGAATGAATGAATGAATGAATGAATGAATGAATGAATGAATGAACACTTAATGCTCGACTATAATAGCAGGTTTGGCATGCTGTCCCGGGAGAGAACTCTGAGCTCGGCGATAGATGAGCCCAACGTTCCCGCCAGGTCAATGAGCATTAGGAGGGATACGAGATCAGGTATTTCTCGAGAGCCCCCCGTTTAAACTTTGGCTAATATGGTGGTTCTGATTTATTCAGTATGTATGCGTTTAGTGCTTGTGACTTAGGGAATCATAGAGAATGAAGTTTAGGCAGGATATTTATGGTAATTTTGGAATAATCCGATAGGCTAACTAATGATTAGCGATAAGGATCACCTGTAGTCGATCATATCATGTGCTCCTCTCGAAATTAGTTTGTGAAACTTCACATGTATTGGATGTTTCCCTGTGCTGAGTTGTGGCTGGAAGGGCATCCGCTGCATAAAACATATGCTGGATAAGTTGTTGGTTAATTCCGCTGTGAGGACTAAGCCAAAAGAAAATGAATATACAGATTTATATTTCTGATCACTTTACTCGGTGGTTAGTTGTTTTGGTAGATATAAATAGATGTTTCAATATACTGTTAATATCTCTATGAATTTATGTTTCAAGATTTAACTGCAAATGTCACATCCATAACATTGGAAAGAAGACAAACCCAAAAAAAGATATTTTGAAGAACGTTGTAAACCTGTTTTTCCTACTATGGTAGTCAATGTTACAGGATATTAGCTTTCTTCAAAAATAATATTTTGGATATTTCGTGTTTAAAACAATTGTGTTTAATATAAAACAGAAGAAACTTAGGTTTGAAAAGGTTTGAAAGGAGTCGAGGATGAGTAAATAGTAAATAAAGGAGACTTATGTGAGGAGTTTTGATAAACAGTAAAATATTTGAAGAAACTAGCATAACGTTTTCTATTTGTGAACTGAAAGTCTTACTATTAGCTTATATTAAATTCTAAATAACTCATAAATAAAGAATTTGTTAACCATAAATTATTAATTCGTTATAAATGAATAGTGTTACCTTACATCGAATAAATCGCCCTGTGTTTTTCCTCCATTTAGCCTTGGGATGTCGCTGTCCAAACCAGTGACAGTAAAACGTACGTGTGACGTAAGGGTGAGAGGTCAGAGCGTCGTCCTGTCCTGCACACACTGGAGAATGACAACATTACGAGCTTTCACGTGCGATGATTTGTTTAAATTCAACAATATGTGAGTAATATGATTACTAGTTATATAATTACCATTTCAGAAACGTATCTTACTGTTGTGGCTTGATCTTAAAGTGAGGGTGATACTATGTTACTCAGCGCGTTACCATGGTATTACCATTAAGCCTTTACTCCGCAATGGTATCACTATAGTTGTTACATTTAAATTAAAATTACAGTGTTTTGAACTAGTATGTACCTGGTACGCCATCGTACTTTCATGAAAACCATGGTACATGTACATTTCTGGTAATTTAACGTTACTGTGCACATATATATTGTTATTACTGATTAATAATTACAATTCAGATAATGTTCAGCCATATATCTAATAGTGATATCTGAGTTTTGCCTTTATAAACGTCTCTTACGATTGTATTTGCCCACATGTGACCCTGGACGACAAAATAGTCATAAGTATTACTATATAACTGTATGTATGTATGTATGTATATATATATATATATATATATATATATATATATATATATATATATATATATATATATATATATATATATATATATAAATAACTGTCTGTAACTATATAACTGTATGTATGCATATATATATATATATATATATATATATATATATATATATATATATATATATATATATATATATATATAACTATTAAAACTATTCATGCATATAATTATTGAAATTCTGTAATCTGAGGGTTAAAAATAAATAAAATAACTGAGAAAATAGCCTTTAACGGTTTTTAAATGAAGTGCTTAGGAATGCACGTTACCAACCAAAACATTTTTGATATTTTGACAGTAGTGACAGTAGGAAATGTACAAAATGTTGTTAAAAAAATTACAAATTAATGATTTGATTTTGGCATAAAAGAAAAACCAACCACCATGACCCATTCAGTGTATTTTTGGCTAATGCTAAAGAAAAACTGCAAATTAAGACTGGTTTTGTGGTCAGTGTCACATACACTCACCGGCCACTTTATTAGGTACACCTTACTAGTAGCGGGTTGGACACCCTCACAGCCTTCAGAAATGCCTTAATCCTTCATGGCATAGATTCAGACCAGCCCGTCTGGCACCAACAACTATGCCACGTTCAAAGTCACTTAAATCCTCTTTCTTCCCCATTCTGATGCTCGGATTGAACTGCAGAAGATCGTCTTGACCATGTCTACATGCCTAAATGCATTGAGTTGCTGCCATGTGATTGACTGATTAGACATTTGGGTTAACAAGCAGTTGGACAGGTGTACCTAATAAAGTGGCCGGGGAGTGTATATCTGATTAAAAATGCTATGCTAATATTTACATTTTTGTATTACACAGTAATCTGGACCCGCTGACAGAAACTGTATCCTTGAGACAATCTCACAATGACCAATATTAATTATCAGTTTGTCACTAATCTAACAGAACTGTCTTCCTCTTTATTTTGCATATTTTTCTGTTTTTCATAACTTTCATCCTACAGTATGGAATTCCCTTCTATCTTCAGTATTTGGCTCATTGGCCGGAGTATTTCATAGTAGCTGAAGCTCCAGGCGGTGAACTGATGGGCTACAGTAAGTGCCTCTTTCGGACTTATTTCATATTTTAGCTTCAAAGAAAAGTGAAATTTTTCACCTTTATGTTGTTCCACACCTGAATGACTTTAGTTTCCTCAGTGGAATATACAGTTGAAGTCAGAATTATTAGCCCTCCTGAATCATTAGCCCCCCTGTTTATTTTCCCCCAATTTCTGTTTAACAGAGAAGATTTTTTTTAAACATTTCTAAATATAATAGTTTTAATAACTCATTTCTAATAACCGATTTCTTTTATCTTTGTCATGATGACAGTAAATAATATTTGACTAGATATATTTCAAGATACTAGTATTCAGCTTAAAGTGACATTTAAAGGCTTAACTAGGTTAATTGGGTAAACTAGGTAAGTTAATTAGACGAGTCATTGTATAACAGTGGTTTGTTCTGTAGACAATAAAAAAATTGCTTAAGGGGGGCTAATAATATATACCCTAAAATGGTTTGCATAAGTACACTTACTACATTTGAATGATAATATCCTGTCATGACTTTGCAATCAATAAATGTCTTTATAATGAAAGTCAATGGGGCAAAAACAGCCCCTAACATAACAAAAGGGTAGTAAATTTGCCCGGAGTGTATTGAGTTTTTGGAAAATTTCAAAGCATTTCCCAAAAATATGTGTCAAAATGTCAACAAAAATCATTAAATTTGTTGAAACACAGAGTAAGTTATGGCCAAATTAAGATTCAAAATCACCCCAGAGTGGATGAAAACATCTCCAACAGCACATAACTTGGTGTGAATATTAGTTTTAGGTCAGATTGATGAATAACCTGTATGTCCATTGTGATCTTGCAGTCATGGGAAAGGCAGAGGGCTCTGTGGCTAGAGAAGAATGGCACGGGCACGTCACTGCTCTCTCCGTGGCACCAGAGTTCAGACGATTGGGTCTGGCTGCGAAACTCATGGAGATGTTAGAGGAGATCTCAGAAAGGTGTTGTAGCATCACTTTTTTCAGCTACATCTAATCTGACATACGTTTACCAAACAACGACTTAACTCGCGGCTGAACTATCATAGTACGATGCATCGTTTGGGAAAAGAACGATGTAGTGACGAGTGTTCCCCAAAACCTGTAGCTTTTCTGTCGCAGATCTATCGTTTGAACCACGTTAGCTTTAACGTAAAACGCCCATAATGATGCTCTAAATGGGGTGGTAACAACTTCTTTAGAGAAGAACCCCATAATTTCTTTGTGCAAATGATATTGTTTTACACGCACAGTCATTTAAAAAAAAATCCAATATTAGTTTTGGTAAAATCATGCACTCGCTTTCCACACTAATTGAAATATATGTAAATGGCACATATAGGGCCTATGTTTCCTTTACAAATACTATTGAAAGCATTACATATTCTATTCTAAAACATAAAATCACTTACAAAAGCTAACACGTATTCTAATATCATAAATAAATCATATAAATACATAAATAATGAGGCTATTTATTGAGAAATAAGATTTAATATATTTATTATTTATTAGGAAATGAAAAAAATCCGACTTTAATAATATATATTAATAATGATGATGAGGATTATTATTATTAAGTAGGATATTATTTATTATTAATTTATTAAAAAGTCTACTTTTACAATCTGACACATGCAAACCACTGCAAAAATGTTCTAACCAACAGGCCTATGTCATATACAGTACAGATACTTAATATTTAACCTACTATAAATTAAAAGCATTAACGTATGCTGTTTTATGTTTTCACAAGTTTTTGGAGATGTAACATAAATTTTGCTTTTAAATAATAGGTCTCATATAGCTTTCATCATGAGCCATGGCTGTGTTCAAAATGACACCAATGTTTTCAAAGTGCACTGCGACGGGAGCGCAATTGTAAACATGAAGATCGCTAAAACTGAACTGTAAAAATACTTTGAGAGTGTTACACCTAAGAGTGATGACTTTAATACCTTTTTTTATCATTCCAAGTTGAAATGTTAGAATGTTCTAAATGAATAGGGGACAGGGGGGATAACTGGGAATAGAACACAGCCAGTTTCTAACTACAGCTCCAGAGGTGTAGTTGCAAGCATACAAGTTACGCAGTTTGCGACTGTTTGTTGGATCGATGGATTTGGGAAACGTCAAATCAACGAACTATGTTTGTTACGACGCAACTTAGTTGGCTAACCATGGTTTTCAGAAACGCACCCCTGGTAGATAAAATGCATGTAAAAGAAAGAACACTGCTGAAATCATAACATTTATCAAACTGAACATGTCACGACCACAACATGCAGTGCTCAGTATAAATGAATACACTTCCCTTTGAAAATGAATAGTTTTATCTATTTTTCAGTAAATATAGGCAATATCTGTTGTACATTTTTGATTTTATTATACAGTTGTGTCCATTAAAATGAGTTTGATCACGTAACATCTTTAGGAATAGAAAGAGAATACATTTAGATTCAAATGCAATTAAATATATTGCAAAAAATATATACATGTAAACTACAAAATTTGCTTAATTTCTTTGTTTCTCTTGATTTTTCCTTTTTATTATCATTTGATTTAATATTTTCCCCCAACATATTAATGTGGGTGTACTAATTTCTGGACTTAAGTTTTGTTTTTTTTGATAGATTAGTTCCAGTTTTCGCTTTGGTACTGACTAATCCAGGGGTCACCAATCACGGTCCTGGAGGGCTGCAGGGTTTAGCTCCAACTTGCCTCAACACACCTGCTTGATTGTTTCAAGAATACCTAGTAAGACCTTGATTAGCTTGTTCAGGTGTGTTTGATTAGGATTGGAGCTAAAATCTGCAGGACACCGGCCCTGCAGGAACAAGTTTGGTGACCCCTGGACTAATCTAATGAATATGCACAAATATATTATTGTAAAGCGTCCGGTAGAAAAATATTATAATTATATATTTCTGTAGAATAATTTAAAAGCAATATTATATGATTTGATAGCATCACTCGGTTGCTACAGATTTTCAGCTAGGCGTTTTTATTTTCAGCACATCCCAAAGTGCATTTATGCTTCTACCAGACTGATATCTGATAACTGTGGAGGTCTTCGGAGTATAGGGGACTCATTATTATGTTCAAGAAACCAGTTTGAGATGATTGGAGCTTTGAGGCAGGGCTTGTTATGCTGCTGCAAGTAATAATCATCACAATAAGGGTTCACTGTTGTTATAAAGGGATGGTCATGTGAAAATCCTTGTATATAATCAGCAGTTTCTGAACTCAGCCCAGCCCATCTGGCACTAATAACCATATCATATTCAAAGTCATTTAAAGGGATAGTTCACCAAAAAGAAAACATTTACTCACCCTCAAGTTTTTTTGTTTGTTTTTTTTTTATCTAAAATGTCTCTTGAATCTGGTTGAGCAGGCTGTGAATCATGGTTGATAATTTTGTAAATAATTTCTTACATGGGCACATCGTCTTGCTTCACAAGACCTCAGTTGCAATGGGTGTTGATTTGGACTTGTTTGTGTGTTTACTTTGAATCTAAAAAGCCCATTCACTGCCATTATATTAAATAACCAAGAACAACAGATTTAGCTCAAAAAAGTTACATCTTGGATGACCTGTGGATGAGGAAAGTAATAGGAAATTTTCATTTTTGGGTAAACTATCACTTTAATTAGCATCATTTAACTGCTTAAAGTACCTTAAAGCAGAAGTGTAAAACGTTTGCTTGTAAAATGTTTTTAGTTTTTTTTACTAATGTTGCGGTCACTTTAGAAAAATTCACCACAATTCAAGATGAAAATATTGTTTAATGTCTTAAAATTGCTGCTCTAGTTTTTTTTGACCCATAAGTCAACAAGATGGTTAAATCTCATTTTTCTACATCCTGATACTCAATTTGAGCTTCAGAAGATTTTCTTGACCACATCTATTTACTTAAATGTATCAAGTTTCTGCCATGTGATAGGCTGATACTACAGTATATTTGGCTTATCAGTATACACTCACCGGTCACTTTTTTTTATGTACACCTTACTAGTTTAACTCCATGCTCTCATGTTGTTGATGCCAAATTTTGACCCTACCGATTGTGGCAGCAGAAAACGAGATTTATCAGACCAGGCACCATTTCTCCAATCTTCTACGGTTCAATTTTGGTGAGCCTGTGTGAATTGTAGCGTCAGTTTTCTGTTCTTAGCTGACAGGAGTGGCACCCGGTGTGGTCTTCTGCTGCTGTAGCTCATCCGCCTTAAGGTTGGACGTGTTGTGTGTTCAGAGATGCTCTTCTGCAGACCTCGGTTGTAACGAGTGGTTTTTTGAGTTAGTGTTGCCTTTCTATCAGCTGGAACCAGTCTGGCCATTCTCCTCTGGCATCAACAAGGTATTTGTGCCCACAGAACTGCCGCTCACTGGATATTTTCTCATTTTCGGACCATTCTCTGTAAACACTAGAGATGGTTGTGCGTGAAAATCCCAGCAGATCAGCAGTTTCTGAAATACTCAGTCCAGCCCGTCTGGCACCAACAACCATGCCACATTCAAAGTCACTTAAATCTCCTTTCTTCTCCATTCTGATGCTCGGTTTGAACTGCAGCAGATCGTCTTGACCATGTCTACATGCCTAAATGCATTGAGTTGCTGCCCTGTGATTGACTGATTAGGAATTTGCGTTAACAAGCAGTTTGACAGGTGAACCTAATAAAGTGGCTGGTGAGTGTATATTATATTTGGTATAGTATCATTTTCTGTCCTGATTCTAAACCTTTTGTTTTCTCTTCAGAAAGGGCGGATTCTTTGTGGATCTCTTTGTGCGAGTTTCCAATCAAGTTGCGGTAAACATGTACAAACAGCTCGGCTACAGCGTGTACAGAACGGTTATAGAGTATTACTCTGCCAGTAACGGTGAACCTGATGAAGATGCTTATGGTGAGTTGTTGCAAATAGTGACATTTACAATTTATCATAAACTTTCTATTCATCAAAGTAACTTAAAGTTTAATGGGGTATATGCACATGGACTTTTAATTGTCAGTCAGCCAGCCCAAGCGATTCCGGTGAACTGTCTTGCCATTACAAAATCGCCACGTTTAAGATCTGATATCTTTAAAAATCAGTGATATTCACTGCCTGATAGATATGCAATATAAAGTGGGTCTCAGACCGGACAAGCACTGCATTAAATAATTTTCCTGCCATGTCTTTAAAATATGAACATTTATTTTACCCCAGTATATTCAATGGAGCTTCTGCGCTAGACTGCTGCTATGTCTTTCATCTCATTTTACACCTGAACAACTAAATGAATGCTTAACTCTATTTATTGGATTGTATTTTAATTACATTACAACATCAATGCTGTAAAAGGAACCTAATAAAAATGAAAATAGTCACATTAAGCTTTCACCGGAAGTGTATCATTGGCTGGAAAACACTAGCTGTGCATATAGCTCACTGCTTTACACGACAAGAAGACAAAGCACAACTGTTCTCAACAAATAAGAATCAGTGTTTCTGAGCTGCACACTAGTATGATTTCTGAATGATAACGTGACAGAAGATTTAAATAATGATCCTGAAAATGATTTTGATAATATAAATATACTATAATTTACTATTTGTGGTGTAAATCTTATATTTGACAGATATGAGGAAGGCTTTATCCAGGGACACGGAGAAGAAATCCATAATCCCGCTTCCACATCCTGTCCGGCCAGAAGATATTGAATAACACTAATATGTGGCTCTCTGAAATCATCAACATTCAGCTGGGATAACAGACTTTTTGCTTTTTGGGGACACAATATTGCTTTGAGACATCAGAGAGCCACAGATTGTCAGGTTAATAAAGCTGATGCTAAATGACATTGGAATTGTAGTTACATGAAATAAAACGATTAAGCAAACAATTGGTTCGTTTGTCTTTTTAAACCAGAGTAACACTTTACAATAAGGTTCTATTAGGTAATGTTTACTAACATTAATAAACAAAGAACAATACATTACAGTATTTATTCGACATTGTTAATGTTAGTAAATAAAAACATTGTTAATGTAACTCATCGTGCATTAACTAATGTTAACAAGCAAATTTTGGATGTCAATAATTCATTAGTAAATGTTGAATTATGATTAATAAACGCTGTTAATTAGCACGTCATGATTTTGCCAAGTACGTTGCGTTCCTGGAATAGCATCTATGTTGATTCTGGAACATAATCTTTGTTGGAAAATGTCATCCGTACCTATTCCCTATAACCAAACCATAACTAGACATTATTCCCAAAATCAGAGGGGAATAATAGTTGGATAACAATCATTTTGAAGTGCGTAAAGCTAACTGTATGTCTAAACTTAACATGTATCCCTTTGTTCAGATTGGCTGATTGGAATGTTGTTCCAGGATCAACAAAGATGTTAATGCCCTACTTGGTGAAATCAGGTTGGCAGTACGAGTATTCTTAGTTCATGATTGATACATTAATGGAAACATATTGTAAAGCATGACCAAGTGTAACTGAAATTAAGCTTATTTTTAAATGTTGGTGTGGAATTAGTACACTGAAAACGTATTGGCAGGGTCAGACTCTGTTTTTACTGTAATATCTGTACTTTTGATTTCCCTGCAGCAATCAAGTAGATTAGATTTGTGAGCTTATTGCCATATCAGCTTCTCTGGCTATGTCATGGCAAAAAACAGATTAAGTTTACAACGTTTTGTGAGTATAACTTTTCAATAAGTGAAGTTTATTTATGAACTAATTTCGAGAGAGCTTATGATCGTCCACGGCAGATCCCACATTAGCCAATACATAATTCACCGATCAGATGATTCCTAGCTCACTATAAATAACCAGAGTTTCTTACCTTAGTCTTGGCTATAGATGCCTGCTCGCAATTTGCTAGGATGAATTTCTTTGGGAGAACGCTTAATACTTCATTATCTCTTTTGTGTTCTGACCACATGTGCTTGTTTGTACACTATAGCAAAGTGTTTAGTCTTTTAAAAACACTGTGGTAACACAATGAGCTGCTAAGCATTGTTCTTATGACGTTTTTCTACATGAGGAAAACACTTCAAACTCTTCAAATATTGTCAGTGTTAATAAATGCAAGACTATTGATGAACTCAAGGCATAACAATTTATGACAACGTTTCAGATGACTGTTCTAGAACCTACAGCTAATCAATCTGACAGATTCTGGAGTGCATCACAGTTCTAGAGAAAAATATAAATGATCTTAAATAAAACAAATACATTTATAGAGATGGTATACAAGTATATAACTTTACTCACCTGGGAAATGGAAGCCACATGAATGGTTTGTGAGCACAATTAAGTGCACACAGCATCCCATATCATCTGATAATTGTAGAAAATAATCCCAAAAGGCAGCTGACTGTGTAAAGCCACATAAAACAAAACAAAAATACGATGTATATGCCGATTTCACCGGCTAATCAACCATAATCAGCTGAGGTGCAGTGACAGCGACCAGCGAGACCTAGCTGTCACTTAAGTGGCCACGCCCTTAATTATGCAAACTTAATATAACTTAATAAAAACAAAACAGATGAGTTATTTAAAAAAAAAAAAAAAAAAAAAAAAAGAATTCACCCCCTTCACAGTTATCATGAAGGGTAATATTAGCTATATGCACCAAAACAATCTTTTGTACCAGGTTGTTAACATGTTTTTATTAGCTGTAAATTTGGCTAATTTAGCAATGCACTCAGTGAACATCTGGAGTACTTGGAGCCACCCCCTAAAGGCCAGTTGATGAATTGCACTTTCAATTACTTCCATATTGGCTTCACGAGGGACAGCGAGAGGATGCCGCTTGGAAATAATTCACCCCCATCGATCAGCAAAAGGGTAGAAATATGTGTTTTACACGCACACACTTTTAATTAAAATAAAATGCTTTTTTATTTAAAAGTAGAGGCTTGGTTTTTTGTTTTGATACATAATACGTTCTTGTATCCCAAGCAGAAAATCTTCTGAGCGGTCAAATTTAGGTGGTTAGAAACGTAAAGGAAAAAATCCTGGCAGAGAAAGAGTTAAAAGCAACAGATTTAAGACTTAAAAAAAAAGAAACTTCTTACATTGTGCACTGATTAATGGTTCACAATTAATCCAGAATATGCACTTAGACAATATATCAAGCCAATTTTCTCTTCACAACTTATTATTAAGCATATCACAACTATTATTAAGCATATGACAAGCATTTTTTCGTCTATCATAAATAAAAACAGGGCTCGGCACATTTGGTTCGCACCTTTATTTTGTTACAAAAGAAAATAGAGAGACAAATAGGTTCCAACCACAGCGGTTCATTGTTTTTCAGAGTCCGGCTTACTTTGTTCAGTCTTTTCTTTCTGGTCTTCATCACTCTCACCGTCAGAGCTGCTGCTGCTGCTCTCGTCTTCATCATCGCGGTCATCATACTCTTTCTCTGTCTGATTTTCTCTACCGGCCACAGGCTCCTGCTCCTCTGTTTCTGGACTCTCCTGTGTGTCCTTACCTTCAGGAACCTGCTGTTCTTCTTCCTGCTCGTTTTCATCCTCCTCCTCCTCCTCCTCTTGCTGCTGCTGCTTCTTCCACATCTTGGCCATGGCCAGCAGTTTGAGGTTGGGCTGGTTGGCAGCATCTTCGGGGAAGATGTAGTCGTAATATTCTTCCCAACCAGCATCCGACTGATTAAAAAAATAATAATAATAATAGAATGCATTAGTGCCTGGCCACCTTTTCAGCTCTATTAGTTCTGTTTTATTCATATGTACCATAGGGATTTATATATTAAAAAATCATTATTAAAAAAAAATACTCTGTGGTAAAAATGAATGTGTAGTTGACTGTGTTAATATATGAATTATCTTTGTTATGACTTATTTTAATATATTCTTTCACTTTCTTTAGAATAAATACGACCCATACACACACATGCACACACTAAATAGTTTAAATGTTTAGTTCTCCATCCATCCTCAGCTCCTACACCATTGTTTCATTTATTTGAAGTTGTTGCATTTTGTTGCATCATTTTAGTAAATGATGTTCATAAATCTGATGCGCAGAGAATTTTTTACAGAAAAAAAATGGCAACGTGTATCACTGAAAGATGTTAAGGTTTTATTCAGGCCTTAGCATCAAGAAAACACAAGCACTTCACACAGAGGCCGTCCATACTCAACATCAAAAGGCAGCCGGTGCATAAATACACAGTATTTGTTTTTATTTACTCCGTGTAGTTCTGAGAGCTGAGGTGCATATTTAGATTTTCTCTGATGCATCAAGGTAATTGCGCAAAGGCCACTCTCACAAACACGCATACACACATACACACACTTTAATTTGCTGTTATACTCATAACTCCATACAAAATTCAAAAACTAAGCTTTCTTTTGCACAGGACTATCTAAAAGGTTAAGGGTGCCAACTGATGATCAACAGTTAAAATGACTAATTTCACTTCTTCCCAACCGAAAAAACCAGCAACAATCAAAAATGCATGATTATATGATGTCATTGTTTTGCAATTAAAAAATGTGGTTATAATGGAAGTCAATGGGGCAAAAACAGCCACCAACAGTAAATTAGGGAGAAAAAATTACAAATCTTATGCTTCAAAACTATGCAGCAATAGCAATAGCAATCATCCACATATCCAAGACTGTGATAAACATGAAAAAAATCCAATCTATAACTACTTTTTATATTGAAAATACATCATTTTGTGTGTTTTTTCACCAAATCAGAGACATCCTTCATGAATTTGGCAATTAAAGAGATAAAATCCTGTAATTTTTTAAATATTAATCTAATGCATTTGTACAGCAGTTTAATTTAGTGGATGTTTTCATTCTGAACGTAACAAAACGGTAGTAAATTTGAACAGTGCACAAGGATTAATGTATTTTACAAAATTGCTCTATTTTATTATTATTGTATCACTATTATTATTATTATTTATTTTTGCATATGTGTATATATTTTGATGACTCTGTCGGGGATAGGGTGGGTGTTCTTTGGTCGGTGTTTGGTTACTAATACAGAATATACAGTTGAAGTCAGAATTATTAGCCCCCCTTTGAATTTATTTTTCTTTTTTAAATATTTCCCAGATGATGTTTAACAGAGCAAGGAAATTTTCACAGTATGTCTGATAACATTTTTCTTTTGGAGAAAGTCTTATTTGTTTTATTTCGGCTAGAATAAAAGCAGTTTTTACTTTTTTGTAAACTATTTTAAGGTCAATATTATTAGCCCCTTTAAGCTATATGTTTTCGACTGTCTACAGAACAAACCATCGTTATACTTTAACTTGCTTAATTACCCTAACCTGCCTAGTTAACCTACTTAACCCAGTTAAGCCTTTAAATGTCACTTTAAGCTGTATAGAAGTATCTTGAAAAATATCTAATCAAATATTATTTACTGTCATCATGGCAAAGATAAAATAAATCAGTTATTAGAAATGAGTTATTATAACTATTATGTTTAGAAATGTGTTAAAAAAATCTTCTCTCCGTTAAACAGAAATCAGGGAAGAAAAACAGGGGGGCTAATAATTCAGGGGGTTTAATAATTCTGACTTCAACTGTATGCATCACATTTTTGTCTTAATGTTTTGAATCAATAAAGTATCTGCAGAAAAATGAATGCAACACATTATGGCTAAAAGGCTGGAAGTCAAAAAACAAACTGACAAGCTAGAAGGAGAATCACAGCATCGCAAGCTTAACAATAATGTATTTATATGCACATGGAAAAAATTAAGAGACCACTCTAAAATGTTCAGTTTCTCTGGATGTTCTGGGTTTGCTATGCATGTTTTACATGAGAATCTAATATTCGTTTTATTCTATAAAGCTACATTTTAAACAAAAATACTCAATTAGAGATTTTCACTTTTTCCCAGAAAATGGAAATTGGTAAAATGAACTAATGTTAATTCACCAAATATTGGTATTAGATTTTTTGAAGTTCAAAACATCTCTATTGTGTTGTTTAAATATTTAATATAATCTTTTTTGGTGTTTTGACCAATTGTCATTGTAAGCCCTAAATTTCAACATATTAATTTTAATGTTTACAGGAAATGTCAATCAGAGAAACAACTTTTAGCATAGCTGTATATACAGTTGAAGTCAAAATTATTAGACTTTCTGTAAAATTGTTATTCTTTTTCAAATATTTCCCAAGTGCTGTTTAACAGAAAGAAGAGTATTCTCAACATATTTTTAAACACAATAGTTTATCAAAAAAATGAAATACCTATTTCTAAAGAGGGCTAATAATGTTGATTAATGTTATTTTTTTAAAGCTGCCTTTATCCCTTACAAGCTCAAATAAATAAAGACTTTCTCCAGAAGAAAAAATATAATAGGGAATACAGTGAAATTTTACTCACTTGGGAAATATTTGAAAAAGAATTACAATTTCACAGGAGAGCTAATAATTTTGCCTTCAACTGTATATAGATGATGTTGATTCTCTGAAGAAAACCCACCAGTAAACACAACCGTTTTCAAAATAAAATGGCTTCAATGAAACCATATACAATTAGTTAACAACCTCAGAGCTCACAAGCCTGTCTTTAAAGGTGTAATATACCTACGAGCAGTTTTTTTTTCCAGGACAATGTTATACTCCTCATGCTTATGATTAATACTGAAAAAAAAAAACAATGCCTAAAAAAAACAGAAAGCAGCACGAACACTCACCCCGTCCTCCGCTGTGATCTTCCTCCTCTTCTTCACCTTCTCTGGCAGAAGTTTGCGAACTCTCTCCTTGTTGGTGAAGGATCCGAACTCCTCCTCATAGTCCCTCCAGGACTCCAGGAGCATCAGACGCTCCTCTTTCTCCTCGCAGTTCTGCATGCCTTTATTGGCCTCCTCATAGACCTGTCTGCACCTCTGCACGCGGTCATCGGTGTCGATGGACAGCTCAAACTGAGCGTAGCTGATCCAAACCTACAGCACAACAACATTACATTCACGTAGTCCTTAAAGATGAGCATGTTGCATTTGCCACCGTGTTCGATGCTTACTTTGACATGTTGAGTGCGCTGTAACAATCTCTTATACAGTCCTCGTGTGTTGTCGTATTCTTCCTGCTCGATCTCAAAGTCAATGTAGGATTTCCACAACACCTGATGGAGAAAAATACAGCAGACAAACTGTTAGAAACTAGCTTTGTTTAAACATCGCAAGAATTAGATGCTTTGTTTTCAGTGAGGACTTAAGAGAAACTTGTTCATGCTTTTATCAGCAGCAGGGTGGATTACTGTAATGGACTCCTCACTGGCCTTCCCAAAAAGACAGCCAGACAGTTCTAGAAAGCTGCTGCCAGGATTCTGACCAGAACCAGGAAATCAGAGCACATCACACCTGTCCTCAGGTCTTTACACTGGCTCCCAGTCACATTCAGAATATATTTTAAAGTATTATTACTTGTTTATGAATCAGGAAATGACCTAGGAGCTCAATACATAACAGATATGCTCACTGAATACAAACCTAACAGATCACTCAGATCTTTAGAATCAAGTAAACTAGAAATTCCAGGGTGAATCTGCCTCCAGCTACTGCGCCCCCACTGCTGGAACCAACATTAGGCACATTCAAATGAAGACACATCTGTTTAGCTGTGCCTTTACTGAATGAGCACTGTGCTACATCCAACAGATCTTTCTTTTCTTTCCTTTAAAATCCGTTTTAACACATTTTAATCTGTTTTCAATTTTTTTTTTAATTCATTTAATCACTTTTATTTTCTTTCTTTTATGCCTGTTTATGTAAAGCACAAAAATCTAAGTTTTTAAACAACTTATATATAGACATGGACAAAATGGTAGACTTTAATTTTGTCCAGGCCAGTTTCATTAGATTGACTTTAATTAATGCTTCTTTTTAACCACAATTCAAAAGCAATAGCTGATGATTTCCATAAGTATATTTTTGATTAGTCATTACTTTTTTCAGTCTCAAGGTATTTCAGTGACTACTGTAGTTTTGTATTTCTTTAAACAGAAGGGTACCACCAATTTTATTCACATCTGTGTGTGTCTATATGTATATAACAAAGACTAATCGCACAATTATTACAGGTACAACATGAGTCAAGTATTGAACTCATCTGCTCTTGTAAAAATAAACAGTTAGAATCATTATAACAATCACTTTAATGAAGAAAAAAAAAACTACAGCCCCAATTTCAGTCTCTTTTACACAGAGATTCTAGAAAACACATACATAACGCGGCCATGGATTGTTTGAATATGGTTCATTTACACTTCCTACCTGCATGTTCAGCAATTGGTCTAAATAATCATCTGGTGTACTCCATAATCACACCAGAGCTTACTCAACTCAAATGTATAGTAAGTATATCACTACTTATGTGACATTGCAAACTAAAACACCATCAAAGTTAAAAAGAGTGATCTGATGACCTGAAACTGATAGGGGTGTGATGGAAAGGACATTTTCACACAGTCTCCATGATTGCAAATTCAACATTGAAGGCAGTCAAAACAAAGCATGTAATTGCCTGGTGTTGTGATAACAGCAACACAAACAGTGAAATTTGAGTGCTGGAGAGGAGCACCATGCCATCTAGTTTCAGTTTGCATTTTGTACTTTTTTGCTAATAATCGATAATGCACTTTTCTGTGGTTGAAACCAGGGGCGTTGCTAGACAAAGCTCCACTCAAAAAAATACATACATCTATGTTCATGATCAATATCACATGAGTAGCAGTGTGATGTGGCTGTATATCAGCACTTGTGGGAGGCGTGCGTTGGTGTCCCACCAGTGCTGATATACAGCCATATTGCACTTCTGTGAGTGTTTTTCAGATAAACAAGAATGTTTCTCAAATATCCGCAAACATATTATGGTATTTTTATGCTTTAGAAGACTCAAAAGTGTACACACAGCACCTTTCATAAGACCTGGAAGGAACCAGTAACTATAGAGAAAGCGAGAAAGGGGTGTCATTCTGACCTCAGGCATGTCCAGTCGTGGTTGTCCAATGGCCAGCTCGAATATGGCTCTGGAACGGTCTGTGTCCCCCAGGATGGTCTCCAGCTCTGCAAACTTGATCCAGGTGGTGCAGTTTTCCGGACTGAACTCCAGGTATTTCTCGTAGAGTTTCCTGCAGCGGTCAAACTCTCTCAGCTGCAGCTCCAGCTCGATGTAGCCCTTGAACAGTTTGTTTTTGGGACACTTTCCGATGGCTGTGCCCTGATAGGAGAGAGGTCAGAGGTCAAATTTGGAGTAGTAGTATACAGCAATTTTAACGAAAGGTTTTAAACCACTTCAAATGTTGACTACTGTATAAATCGGCACTCATAAGTCTAGGGCTGTTAACCATTTTTATTACACGGCTGTCTGGGAAACTCGATTCTCAGAGGTATGTTATGAATATTGGAGGTATATTATGAGGTATGAACATTACCTCATGTTAGAGATATTCCTAGATAACAACCGCTAAATAACAGGCTCATAGTGGAACTTTGATTGCCAGTGAATACGTTCACATCGATATACTTACATTCACATTCATATGTATCAGATTGTCTGTCACGCCACATTTTATGACTGTTTGGCCCCATCTTGTGACTGAATAATGTATAGGTTTGTATTAGTGTTGTCGCGATACTGGAATTCGATACCAATCAGTACTGTAATTTTAAAAACGTCCATTTCCCACTAATATTTGTGCGCTGTTGAGTGGTTTCTTAAACAGCGCTGATTTGCAATTGTGTTCACATGGTCAACAGAAATGACTGTGATTGGCCATGAAGGTCATCAGTTCACCGAACTCACCACTGTTTACTGAGTGTAACAACACTAGTTTGTATATGCTTCATTCAGCCAGTTTCATTTCTGTCAGCCTTGTGTTTTTGACTGTTTGGCGCCACCTTGTCACAGTGGTAAGTGTGTACTCCATCAGCTGTTTTAGTTCCTGCCAGCTTTGCATTTAAAGAATTAATAAACAACTATGGTTCAAAACTTTGTTTAGTGTCTAATTTTTATGTTTTGTGGCAAGTACCTGTGTAACAAGCAGATTTAAGTACATCCAGGACAGTTTTCACAGAATAAAGCCCTTCAGTCTTACGCCCCATTCACATGGGGCATCAGCAACAACGCCTTTCTTTCACTTTGAATGGGTGACGTCAGGCGTTGCCGAACAGAATTGTGGATCCGTCGGCGCCGCTTTAGTGGCGTTGCTCGCTGCAGAAGTTGGGAATTTCTCAACTTTAAGCGCCAATGAACGCGTCACCCAATCAGATCGCTTTATGCAAATACACCAGCTCAGACAGTAGCCGATTGCAGACTAATTTCATTGGCTGATGCTGCCATTACGATCGCGTCAGCCCCGACTTCAAACACGCCCTCTGTCAAGCGTTGACGTGCTCCTCTTTGCGTCGGGCTCCCGATAAGCAAGTGAGGCTTTATTCTGCGATAACAGCCTCCTGGGTGTACTTTATCCACAGCTTAAAGCCTTATAGCTCAACATGACTCCATTTAAAACAAAAAACTTTACAATAGTAATATTGTGAAATAATACAATGTACAATAAGTGTTTTGTAACTGGGTATACATTGTATTTGTAATGTTTACCATCATTTCTCCAGTACCACATGATATTTCAGAAATCCTTTGGATACAAACATTTATTTTTATCATTACTGTTGATAAAAGTTTCATGGCTAAATTTATTTTTTCAATCATAATATTTTTTTCCTGGATTATTTGATAAATGTGAGATTCCAAACAGCCTTTATTTCAAATCTTTTGTAATACTACATGCCTTCATATTTGCTTTTGAAATACATTAATAGCTTATTGAATTGACTCCAAACAGTAATGTAAAAAATAGAAATCTGAAAACACTCACCAGGCCTCGTCTTGCATTTTGGAGGTTCTTTTGGCGGATTTCAAATTGCCCATATAAGAGCCAAATCTTGGCAAAAGTAAACTGAGTATAAAAAAAAAACACATATGGTTAGTTTAATATATCAAATATTGCAGCCACAGCTAGGCATATGGCTACATAAAACTTTCATATCATGCATGTTCATTCATTCATTTTCCTTTATTCATCAGGGGTTTCTACAGCGGAATGAACCGCCAACTATTCCAGCATCTGTTTTACACAGCGGATGCCCCTCTAGCCGCAATCCAGCACTGGGAAACATCCATACACTCTTATTCACTCTCAAACTACGGCCAGTTTAGTTTATTCAATTCACCTATTGAGCATGTCTTAGGACTGTGGGGGAAACTGGAGCACCCGGAGAAAATCCATGACAAATTCCACACAGAAATGCCAACTGACCCAGCCGGGACTCGAACCAGCGACCTTCTTGCTGTGAGGTGACAGAGCTAACCAATTTATTGCATTATTGAATAGTCACATGTCCAG
The DNA here is from genome assembly GCF_903798145.1 of Danio aesculapii. Classification (NCBI taxonomy): domain Eukaryota; kingdom Metazoa; phylum Chordata; class Actinopteri; order Cypriniformes; family Danionidae; genus Danio; species Danio aesculapii. The sequence goes on along the minus strand of NC_079454.1, from coordinate 49,716,324 downwards.
CCACAGCATGAAGTAAAACCTTAAGCAGTTTTCACAGGTGAAATAATGTCAAAGCATTTTGTTTTAAGTTGTTGCTAATTATGCTCAAAGTTGGAAATTTAGATTGAATAATTAGCTCACCAAAAACGAACCAACGCTGAATGGATTAATCACCCAAAAATTTAAATTTACTCAGCATTTACTCACCTCGGAGCTTAAAACCTGTTACCATTGACATCCATACTAGGAATAATAAATACTAAGGAAATTAAGTGTTACAGGTTTCCAGCATTTTGCAAATAATCTTCTTTTGTGTTCAACAAAAGAAAAAAACAGGTTTGAAACAAGTAAAGGGCGAGTAAATGATGACGAAATTCTCAGTTCTGGGTAAACTATCCCGTTAGATCCATCATTTTATTTACCTTTTTGTGTGGTATAAGCTCCAGACAGGCCTTGTACACCTGCCTCGTTCTCTCAGGGTCCTGAAACAAACCAGACAAAACCATGTGAACCTCTGAGAGGTGATTGATTGATTGATTGATTGATTGATTGATTGATTGATTGATGTTGTTATGCCATATCAGCAGCATTGGCTATATTTATGGCAAAACCTATACTAAATATACAATCATATTGGTTTCTAAATAAACATTCAATTTACAAAATGTATACAAACAACACCACCACCACCACAGAAAAGAGTCATATACAACCTTTAGTTTGATTAATGATAAATATTCTAAAGTTCTTCCAGAATTCCCCTTTTTACACATTTCCCTGAATAAAAACCTTCGCTAATATCATTTAAAAATACACATTCTACACATATACACATCTTAAAATATGTTTATTCATCAAAATATTCTTACACAAGTCACAACCTCAAAATTAAAGTGTAATATTGAGCTCAGTGGTGTCCGTCATACCTTGACCTCCAGCTCCTCGTAGAGAGCGTAGTTAATCCACAGGTAGATGTAGCGTCTCCAGTGTCTCTTCTCTTGAATGGGGGGAATGTTGGCGATCGCTCTCTCATACACTTCTCGAACTGTGTCTGCATCAGCGTCACTCTCCACCAGACGCAGGTAATCAAACCATGCATCATAATTGTGTGGGTTAGCCTGCACAGGAGGAAATAATGTTAATAAGCGATGACACAAAAAAAACATCTGCATGTTTTCAAACATAAATGAAGACTTTTAGCATTAGGCAATTTATATTCATGGCAACACTAACACGTACTAAATATTCAATATAGCATTAACTTTTTCTTAATTATTCACTGTAAAGAATTGAATAAAATAAATATATCAAATGTACATTTAGTTAAATATTTTAATTGCACTAAATGTATATTTTATTAAAAATATTATGCATTTTATATAATACGATATTATTCCGATTAATAAAACTGTCTCCATCTCTCTCCATACATTTTATATACTGTAAGAGTCTTTAAAAATGACTGAGAATCAAAAGAATATTTCACAAATTACTATTCTACAATTCTAGATTAATTTTTTTTAAAGGTGCCCTAAAATGAATATCTGGGTATACAAAGGCATAGTAGAATAATAAGAGATCAGTGTACAGAAATGGGCATACTGTGAGCCTCAGACACCACCGTTTCCTCGTTTTTATGTAAATTCCACGAGTGTAAACAGGACAAAAGGCCAATCAGAACACACCTCAAACAGTGACAAGACTCACGGGCAACATCTCATCATTTGTATGTACTTTAGGTCTTTCATCCAGACCTGACAAGCACTCATATGTAGCTTTGAGATCATTAATATGCACACCTCAGCCTGCGTTTGATAAGCTATATGTTTATGAGTGAGAAAACAATGATGGTTTCCCTCCCTTAGTTTTTTTCAAGCATATATTTAACTTACTATGTATGTGGAACTTTTATTTTGAAATTCCTTACTGTGCATTACTGGGCACTGACTGCTCAAGACAATCGTGCATTCAAAATTCAGAACGCAAAATGCAAGATTTGCAGATTATACATTTATTCATCTCGAGAAGCATAAGGTATGTTTAATTGCCTATTTTTTTATTTTAATCATGTTTATTGTTAAATTTGATGCATATGTTTCAACAAACACATATCAAATTTCTCATCTAGACTGTCATTTGTTCATGCAGAAGTTGATACTAAATCCTTTCTGTTTTCTTTGACAATATGGCAAAATTACAATGCATTACATCTCTATCACTCTTTTGTCAAGTTCAATTATAAGCCATTATCCACTACAGATCTGGTGAGCAACATAGGTTAACGTTACTGTGATGAGTTTATATTTGTCCGTGTTCAGCATACATCATACTGTGTGTGTCTGCCTAAAAGCTGCATGTCAAGAGCAGAGTTTATTAATATTCACGACACGAACCATTCAATTAATGGTTTTATTATATATCTCTTTTCACAATGTAGATTGAATATACGGTCAATGATGGACCTTCTGATTCTGTGGGTATTTTATCGAGAAATAAATGAACATATAAAATAATTTTTGGAGATTTTTTGAACTTACCGAAATGATGATGTAGATATCAAAGAACAATGTTATTTTATATTTATATAACAAGCTTTATTATTTTTACTGATTTAATCCATATACGTTTCATTTAATATATATTTAATATATTATGTACTGTGTGTGTATGTATGTGTGTGTGTGTGATTATATATATATATATATATATATATATATATATATATATATATATATATACACATATATATACATACATACATATATACATATATATACATATATATATACACATTTATATATATACACATACATATACATACAGGGTTTGACATTAACTTTTTTGATCAGCAGCCACTGTGGCTAGTAGTTTTGCAACATTACCAGCCATTTTCACTAGCCACAATTTTATTGTTTTGAAAATATATTTTATACACATAAATATGACTTTGACGTGCTAAAATTACTTGATTTAGATTTTGCGTTATCTCCACATGCCTCCTCATTCATTTCACTTTCTGTGTGTCGTGTTTGAGCTTACTCAATTCTCATGAGCAAATGGGTCATGGTTTCATAGTATTACAATTAGTTTTTATTTCACGTAATTTTCAGAGCTCAAAATGAAGGATTTACCGAATTTATCTCTGACCACACCAAACAAATAATTATTTCTTAGCCACAAATTTTAAATGTGTCAAAACAAGCAAAATATAGCTGTATACTATACTTTAACAAAACATTAATCTGTCCTGGCTAAAGGTCCCAGATCACCAGTTAACTACACCTAAATGGGGAGTTAATCTCCCATTAAAGCAATGTTTTTGTAAAAGATTATAATTAAACCATATTAATGCAAAAGAAATCAGGTAAAACACATACCGTGTGATAATGAAATGATGATCACTCACAAATGGTTAACGTTAGACCCATAAAAATCTGTTCAAAGAATGGTTAAAGTGAAAGCAACCGGTGCTGCTTACAAAAAGACAAATCTGGAACTCTTGAAAGCAGCAAGACTGTGGGTGCATGAGCATCACTTTTTGTCTAGTCTATTTGAAAGAGAACCAATCACATCAGTTGTGTTTCTAGACACAGTTGCTTCACGCAAGAAAACGGGTTGTTAGCGCGAGTGATTATTCTCTCATTCGGTGTTCACCTGCTTTCTATTGCTCGCGTGAACACTATTTTTGTCAGCCGGTTTGCTTCTCAATTCTAAGATCGCCTTTACATGCATATTGGACCATCCTTATTGTCAAACCCTGCTTTTAAGGATTATTCGTGGCTAGTGGGAGTGTCAGTCTTACCTGCCACTGCTGAAATCTACCCGCGGTGTTAATGTCAAGCCCTGTATGTGTGTGTGTGTGTGTATATGTATATATATATATATATATATGTATATATATATATATATATATATATATATATGTATATATATATATATATATATATATATATATATATATATGTATGTATATATATATATGTATATATATGTGTATGTATATATATGTGTATATATATATATGTGTATGTATATATATGTGTATATATATATATGTATATATATATATATGTGTATATGTATATATATGTGTATGTATATATATGTGTATATATATATATGTATATATATATATGTGTATATATATATATGTATATATATATATATGTATATATATATATATATATATATATATATATATATATATATATATATATATATATATATATATATATATATATATATATATATATATATATATATATATATATATATATATATATATATACACACACACACACAGTGGTGTAGTCCTTGCTATACGCACGTATACTCAGTATGCCTACTTTTTTCCAAGAGCTGTTTGGGTATTACGACTTCTGAGGATCATACTCTCGGTATACTCACTTGTTTTGGTGATTAGACTTACCTTTTTTTAATTTTTATGCATTGAGTATTTGAGTTTTTCGAACATCACAATAAATCTGAATGATGTCTTGCTGAAACGTTCAAGTAAAATTGTAAACCCGCATGGGCGTCGCTTTAGCCCTCCTATATTTCCATTCAGCCCCCCTAACACCTTTGCGATTACCTGTACACTACTAAATGACCGCCTCAGTCCCCTTTAAATCTGATATAAAAACGGCAGCAAAATCCCGCTCCTGAACTCGTTTTTTAGTTAGTCAGCAAACCATATATATATAAAATCAAATGAATCAAAGATACAATGACTTTTGTCGTTTCTTTATCTACTTATATATATATATATATATAACCTGAATTAAACTGAAACACAGTGATGTTGTCTGGACAGTCCACACAGCACAATACTAAAGGATTTTTTGTTTAATTATCAAAAATGTGTTTTTTTTTTTTGCCCAGCCAATTACAGAACAATAAACATAAGCCAATGTCACTCACTTTGACCTCCTCTTCGTACTGAAACCTCCTCTTGCTGACAATCACATCCTCGATTCCTCTCCTGTCTCCAAACCTCTTCTCAAACACAGTGTAGTTCTTGAAAAGCTCCTGGGCCTGTTGCTTGGGGATTCTGTCCAAAGCGTATTTATAGATGACTCGAACTCTTTCAAACTAAGAGACAAACAGAAACGATCACGCATGGACAGCAAACACCAGAAGTGTCTCATATTTACTGGACGTCACAAACACAGTAGGTCGTACCTCTTTCTGCTTCTCCTCAAATCTGGCAAAAGCCACGTAGAGATTCTCGCTGACATGTTCTTCACCGAAAAACTCCACGGCTCGCTCAAACACTTTCCTGCCGCGAGCAACATAGCCGTGCTTCTCCTCGAAATGGGCATATTTGATCCAGTTCTTCACCTCAGGATGGACCATCACAAGTGCTCTGCTGTTAAGCAATGCAACTAGAATTTTGTATGTAACAGCTTTGCCTTTTCAAATGATAAATAGTGTAATTAACAGCAATGTATGGAGCCAGCTCAGTCTCTAATAATTCTGCTAATCTCTAATAATTTTGACTTTAACTCTATATTATATTTTTGAAGTGAAACTAATTTTTAATAAAAGGATATAACTCTCATAGATGCTGCGGGCCTTGTCCACCTCCTTATAGCGCAGCTCAAAGTTGATATATGAATGCCAGGCCTGTTCCTCCGGTTCCCACTCCATCCAGCGCTCAAACACCTGCCTGCAGCCCGCGACATTCCCCAGCATCTCCTCCATATATGTGTACTTGTACCTGTGGCACAAACATATGAATAAAAAAATCATTTATGAATGACAAGTATTTATTTAGAAGATGATTTGATCTAAAATGTCTCTAAAAAGAGGAAGAAAACACACATCAAGGATTCAAACAGAAAATATATACAACGTTTGGCCTGTTTACACTTGTTATTAAAGGGATTGTTCACACAAAAATGAAATTCTGTCATTATTTACTCCCCCTTGACTTGTTCCAAATCAATTAGTTTTTTTTTATCTGTTGAAAGCAAAATAAGTTAAATAATGTTGGAAACCTGTAACCATGGACTTCCATAGTAGGAAAAACAAATTTGCAACTCAATGGTTGCAGGTTTCCAACATTCATCACTATATTTTATCTTGTGTTCAACAGAAGAAAGAAACTAAAACCAGTTTGGAAGTAAAAATTTAGCAAATGACAGAATTTAAATTTTTGGGTGAGCTATCCTCTTAAGATTTGTTGATCCGATTAGAAGTGGACCACCATAAATGCAGGCGTAAATTTTTCATTAAATTAATGATTTTATGTTGGAGAGAATAGCCTAGTGGTTAGCACGTCGACACATGGCACCAAGGTGCTCACAGCGCCTGAGTTTGATTCCAGGCTGGAGGTCCTTTGCAGATCCTTCCCCTATCTCTGCTCCCCACACTTTCCTGTCGCTACTGTCCTATACTAATAAATGTGAAAACCCCCGAAACACGCATTTTAAAAATATTCAAATTAAAAAATAATTGTAAATATATTAAAATATCTAAATATATATATATATTAAAATATCTAAATATATATATATTAAAATATCTAAATATATATATATTTAAAAAAAAAAAATATATATATATATATATATATATATATATATATATATATATATTTTTTTTTTTTTTTTTTTTTTTTTTTTGTATAATGACACAGTTTATTAGTTTTGATGTTCTTAAATATTTGTTAAATGAGCTTAATGTAGGAAAGTTATTTATTTATTTTTTAAAGCCATATCAGAAACGTTGACTATATTGATGACAACATTGGTAATAAATATTCAATACATAATTTTCAAACATAACAGTTTCCTATTATAAAAAAATTACAAAAACATTATTAAAAGGTCATAGAAGATCTTTCAATCAGATCTAAGATCTTTTAGTCAGTAAATTTAGACAATTATCTATATAAATGTTAAAATTGTATAAATGCTGTATTAGGAGTATTTTTTTTTACTTTCATTTTTAAATCTTAAAGAATATTTCATTGATTTTACTGCTTTAACATTTACTCATTATATTTAATACAAAACAGCATTTATGACTTATGACATTCAAGTATATAAATTGCAAAACTTTAATTCACAATATATAAAAAAAAAACTAAAAGGTTAAAAAAAAAAAACCTAGACAAACTCCCTTCCTCATCAGTAAAGCTATTAAAGTGGCCAAAAGTGGAAAAATAGATGCATCTAAATTGGAATCTATCTCCCTTATTTATTTGATCCAACTGACCAAAATGAATAACAATGATACCAGGCGTTTATTTAAAAGCATTAGTATTTTGAGATAAAGCATACCAGAACTGATTGACGCGGGGCAGGATGGTTATGGCTCTGTCCCAGATGTTGCGAGCATGATTGACCTGTCGGTTCTTCATCTCCATCTCGGCATACTTCAGCCACAGCGTGATATTGCGGTGATCCACGTCGAGTGCACGCTCGTAGATGGAGCGAGATCTGAAGACAAAGCATCATCATCAAATATTTGTATATCATTCCACCATGTCAGACAACAAATGCTATTTTAATGTCAATATAAGTATTCATATAAAATAATACAGCAAAATCAAACAAATAAACACTACATAAATTAAATACCATTATTTATTTAAATATACCTTACAAATTCTAAAATGGGGAGAGAGAATCCAACCTAATTATCTCAGAGCAAGATTGGTTGAATATCTGCTCTGTACATGCCACTTCCTCCAGCTCTGGAAGAATCTTACTAGATAGTTTATAACCCCCAAGTTAACACATATGCAAACACAGGAGAAGTATAGGGGATGGTGCTGGAGGAAATGTGGGGAAGACTTAGCACAGTAATGTAATGCTGGTAATACAAAACCAAAAAGAATACAAGTAATACTCTTTCGCAACTATTTACCTGGGAATCATTGCAGCCAACTTAATGGTAAAAGACAAGTATTTATTAAAAAATACTTCTAGCAACCAGTAAGAAAACTGTAACTTGAAAGTGGCTACAACTCGAACCCCTTACAAAATCTGAATGATTGAATATTGTATCTAATGTTTAAAATATGGAGAGGATGACTTTTTCTTTAAATCTACAAATGGACAAATACCTGCAATATTAGGAGAAATGGACTGCACTTATGCCTTTACACAGTGTAAACTGATCTTCATATGTATTTGTTAATGTGACCTGTTAGGAAATATGTGACCAGTCAACTGTTTATTAAAGTTCTGAAGTTATAGTAATTTTTTTCTCTTTCTTCATTAAAAAAATAAAATGAAAATAAAAATAAATGTTTCCTGATAAAAACTTTTGCTGAATATGTCTTGAAGTGAGTTTACTTCATAAAAATCTTCCTGCAGTCATTAAATATGGGAAAGTCCAATAAAATATTGCTTACTTTAATAGCAATTAAGCAAAATATCATAATCTATTTAATAATTTAGCGATGTTTTATTGCAATATAAGCAGCATTGGCTATATGCATAGCAACACTTGTACTAAGTATTCTATATATGATTTACAATAATAACTAGGGATGCTCTGATCAGGATTTTTAGGGCCAGTAAGAGTACTGATTCCTCATCATGGTGGTCGGCAGATACAGAGTATCGATTCTGATGCTTCAAGGTTTATATAACTTTAACATTGCATAAAGCACATTTTCCCTCTAAGTACGATACTTAAGTGAGTCAGGCCTCTCTCTCGCGACTGCAGCTGGTCCAGAACGCAGCTGCCAGGCTCTTAACAGGCACAAAAAAACGAGAACACATTACACCTGTACTGGTTTCCCTACACTGGCTGCCAATCCAGTTCAGTACAAAGTTCTGTTGTATATTTTTAAATCCCTCCATGGCCTGGCCCCTGAGTATATTTCTGAGCTAATTATTATACATCAACCTGTGAGATCTCTTCGCTCTAAGGACCGTCTCTATCTGCAAGTTCCATGATCACACTTAAAATGTGGAGGTGATAGAGCTTTCTCAGTAGCAGCTCCAAGACTGTGGAGCGATCTTCCACTCTCCTTAAGAACATCTCCAACTTTGTGTCTTTTAAAGGGTCACTGAAAACACTTATTTTCTTTAGCTTTTAGTCATGTTATGTGAGTTTATGTATTTTGGTTTTTGTGTATATTTGCATGTGTTTTATGTACAGCACTTTGGTACCCATTGTGGTTTGTTGAAAGTGCTATAGAAATACATTGAGTTGAGTTGAGTTGAAGTGGAGCTTTTTCCTCTCCTAAAAGAATAAATGAAGGATGTTGCATATAACCCCTTAAACACGTCTCTTATAACCATTTAGTGTGGACACATGGTCAGAATCAGCTTTACAGAAAATAATAGACTAAACAGATAAAAAATTTGGTAAGAAAAATGACAATGTAATTTGGAAACACTGCAAATGATGGAAGAATAATTCAACATGCCTCAATGAAGAAATAGTTTGGAGTGCATTTTTGATGCATAAGAAGTTCAAATGCATCTTCCTCTGCTTGTAAAGCCGTAAACTAACACTTACGATCGGTTCATGTGATTGGCCAGATAAGAGAGTACCAAACAGGTCATAAAATGTAATTATCGGTCGATCAATCGGAGCATCCCTAATAATAACTGTTTCTTAATAATCATGCATTTTACAAAACAACTTATAAACAACAACACTGATCAAATTTCTTATAAAGTCTTTCAATTTGATCAGTGATAAATACTCTAAAACCCCTTCAGGTTTCAGGGTGTCTTTCACACAATTGATTATTCATCCTGAAGACCAAAAAACAAACTTCAGAGTTCCTGAAATTAAAGTATTACACATTAAAGAGCAGAACCTCACCTCTGGACCTCCTGCAGGCTCTCCTCCCATTGTGCGTACTTGATCCAGTTGCTGATCACAGTTCTGTTTTTCCTGATGTTGTCCTCAAAGCCCTGTATTAAGAAAAAAAAATGTAGAAAAGCAGATGATTCATTTAACTGAGAACTTTTTGAAATACATATACTACTGACAGTGGAATTTTTACTTTATGATGTTAATATAATTGCATGTTTTCTGGACACATACTAAATTAATGACATATTTTCTGCAGATGCAATATGTATATGTAGCTTTTATAGTACAGATCACAATAATAGCATGTGTTTTGGTATGTAGTACATTTATAATATCAGGAGTTTTCAAAAATCAAATGCAAAACATTGACAATACCTATACACTGGTAACACCATGTCGTCAGCAGATGTACCTTGTTGACAGCATATTTAAAGCATGTACATTATGGGTGCAAGATATTGGCAAAAAAAAAACTAAATCAAACATTGCGATATTTTGTTTTTCTGTAATAAATAGTGCGATATGAATACAGGCTCATCAGATGCCTTAACTCTATTTGGGACGTGTTTATTAATTCAGACTGATTGCAATAGGAAATTGAATCATGCAAAAAAAATAATAAACAAAATTACAAGTATTGTTGCTATATAGATTTGTCAAACAGCATTAAGGTACACAAATTGTAAAAGAAAAAAAATCTAATCAAAATAGAACACTGCATCTTCTTCATTGTATAAATCATTTTTAAAAAAAATTTTTTTTTTAAAAGGGACAAATTAGGGTTGGGCCGATAGACTATGCGATCGCCGATGGCCAATAAACTTCACGATGTAGAGCCAGCATCGCAATCCATCGCCCCGCCCCACATTTATATTGATATATCACTATTGATGCATGTCATCTTAATATAGCAATTACGGTCTTTTCATGAGCTGTGTTAGATTTTACATAAAGCTGCCGCTTGCATGGCTGACAGCATAGTGAGGATTAAATGAAGGATTATACAGTACCTCTCGCCCTTAAAATGTGTAGATTCACTGGCAAACGCTGTTACCTGCAAACCACGCCCCACAGACTTTCCAGTGAATGGCGTTAGTTATTTCATAGCGGATTTGAAGCCACTGGAAGTCTTTTATCCACTCTTGGAAGTGTAAATGGTGGATTAACATTCAGCACATGATCATTAATAAGATGTGCCATTATTAGTAATTTAGATGGTTTCTAAAACAAAATCTGTCAGTGTTATTTATATTCTCTCATCTTCAGCGCTTTATGTTTTCGTGGTTGTAGCTCTCCTGTCGTCTGAAGGCAGGAGACATAGACTGAGTGATTGACAGCTGATATTAACCAATCCATTCGTGTTAAGTTCTAGAGCAGTGGGCCAGTAAGAAGAGCGCGAAGGCGGGGCAAGTATTGCGGGCTTTTTTTACTTCAGCAAGTTCACATAACTGTTTTAATCTGTTCCTGAGCGCTACGTTTGCGTTTTTAGGTGCAAAGATGCATTCTGCATCTTCTAAATCCGTGCACGCGATGAGGATTTTGGAGTGAAAACAGGTTGCATGACAACAATTTATGCACTCGCTCAAATGCCTCCAAATATATTTTTAGGTCGCACAGATAAAATTTCGGGCACATATGCAACCAAAACGGTCGAGCCCTCGCCTCTTTACTTGTTATTATTTCCTCATAATAATAATAAAATAAGGAAGTTATCATCAATCACAATACAAATTACAGTGAACTCCAAACGAACTCTTGTCTCCTCCACCAGCTGTTGGAAAAAGCCATAATAACGACACAGATCACTCTGCCTATTCATGCCAGAGTCCCGTGGAAAAAAAAGTGATTGACAGGTGGTAATTTGTGTGTAACTTTATTTATGGTTTGGGTAAAGCAAAGACCATGTGGGTCAGGTAGTGAAAACGGTAGGCTACAATTAATTAATATGTTATGAATTAATTGATATTTAACAACAACCACCTCCACCCCCGCCTATGATGACGATGTCATCGTCCATCATGATGTTTCACATTAGACATCGTACGATGCCAAATTGGTCAACATCGCCCAACCCTAGTACAAATGGTCCAATTTCTCGTGCCTGAATGCTTTATACTTTCTTAAAAATGTTCATACAGTCGCAGACCTTAAAAACACAGGCAGACTCCCACTTTATATATATAAAAAAAAAACTAAGGCTTCTGGTCAACTATAAACTCAATCAAACATTGCATATCCTCTGAGTTTTCTGGATATGCGCTATGATAATGCCCATGTTTTCTAGAGGTTTACCATAATAAAATAATATATTTAAACCATGAACCATGGCAATATCATCTGTTTTATATACATACCATATCAATACCATATTTTCTGAACATCATGACAGCAGTGAGCTCATTCCATAAGCAATTGTGACATTACTGTATATTTTTGAGGCACAAAACCAAGCTTTTAGTACATGCACAGTAATTTACATATGCATATAGTGACAAAAACTGACACAATGGTGATACAACATTTCATACCTTTCTCTTTTTCAGCTTGTAGTCATTGAGCTCTTCTTTATCTGTGATCTTCTGTTTGGGTGGCGGAGGCAGCAGCTCGAGCTCTCGCTCTTTAGCCTCTCTGAGCAGCTGCTCGGCGGTGATCTGCACTTCTGCAGGAGCTTTATTCTTCACCTGAGCACAAACACAAAGCCATTACAAAACAAGACAACCTTTAACTCCTCTGATTACATTTCTATACAGTTGTTATTTCCAGAGTAGCTCAACTTCAAGTTGTTTACATGCTAATGCTAACTAACAGGAGCTTTAAATTGTTCTTCACCTGACCACAAACACAAAACCCATTACAAAGCAAGACAACCTTTAACTCAACTGATACATTTACATACATTATACAGCAGTTAATTATATAGTAGCACAACTTCACGTTGTTTATATGCTAATGCTAACTCACAGAGGTTTATTCCTCACCTGAGCACAAACACATTACAAAACAAAATGAGCTTTAACTCCACTAATTACATTTATATATAATATACAGCAGTTAATCATGAAGTAACGTCAGCACAACTTCACGTTGTTTATGTGCTAATGCTAACTCACAAAAACATCATTTAGGTTTTACCTTCGCCACTTTCGGGATTCTCTGTTTGCCCGCCGCGGTGGACGCCATGATTGTTACACTCGTGACACTTTAATAAAAATAAATTTGACGTATTTTCTTGTGTTTTAAACTTCGAAAAGCCGCTAAAACCTGTAAGGTTAGCGACGTTTCAGTGCCGTGTGCGTCGCGCCTGTCGTGACGCGCGATGACCTTTGACTGCATCTACGTCACGGAGCATCTCACCATGGTTACAACTTACAGGACGCTTGCTAGGCGGTTTACGTTATCAATATATAAAAGATCAGCAGTTTGAGGCTGTTAAAACTCAACTATTTATTATTAGACACTAAAAAGACCTGTTTGTTTGTTTTATGTTGCTTGTATATCGACGTTTCGTCAATGTAAGTGAATGCTCGTTGTTTGCTCGTTATTTTAATTTTTTTTTTTGCCTGTTATTGGTTAACGTTAGTGTCAAAATTCAACATTTTACCTTAATACCTCAACTAAATACCTTAAATATTTGTTATTTATTTGTTTACTGTTAGATATGTTTATTGTTTAATCGAATTTTCTTCAATGTAAATGAATATGTATTTAATTATTTTCATAAAGGTTAGTGACGGGGCTCAAAGTAACGTTAAATATGTTATTTATTTGTTTACTGTTAGATTTGTTTATTGTCCGACTTATCTTCAATGTAATGTTCATATTATCTTCAATGTCTGTTTTGTCCATTTACTAATCATGTATTGCCTGTTATTGTGTATATTCATTCATTAATTCATTTTCTTGTCGGCTTAGTCCCTTTATTAATCTGGCGTCGCCACAGCGGAATGAACCGCCAATTTATCCAGCATTTGTTTGACGCAACGGATGCCCTTCCAGCCGCAACCCATCTCTGGGACACATCCACACACACTCATTCACACTCATACACTACGGACAATTTAGCCTACCCAATTCACCTGTACCGCATGTCTTTGGACTGTGGGAGAAACCGGAGCACCCAGAGGAAACCCACGCGAATGCAGGGAGAACATGCAAACTCCGCACAGAAACGCCAACTGACCCATCCGAGGCTCGAACCAGCGACCTTTATGCTGTGAGGCGACAGCACTACCTACTGCGCCACTGCGTCGCCGTTGTGTAAAAAATAACGTTAAAGATTTGTTATTGGTTTATCAAATCAGTTTGTGTACACTGGAAAAAAACATCTATATTAAATCTGCAGTTATGCTCGAAAGTTTGCATACCTCTTGAATAATCTGTTAAATGTGAATAATTTTAACAAAACTAGCAACATAATACAAAATGCATGGTATTTTGTATTAAGTATTGTCCTGAATAAGATATTTTACATAAAGGAAGTTTGCATAACTAAGGAGAGTTGAGGGTGAGGAGTGAAAACCTTTAAACATGATGAAGAAGTATTTATATTCTATTTAGTACTGCCTGTCAGAAATAACAGACCTTACTGTGCTTAGCATATATAAGTAAACCCCTCACAAATCTATCTTTTAAATTCATATTTTAATAGGAAGCTCTACAATATTTGTGCATATACATTAGATTAGTCAGTACTGAAGCCAAATCGGGAGCCTATCTAACAAATAACTTACGATAACAATCCAAAACTAGTACAGCCAAATTTATATGTTATAGAAAAATATTAAATACAAATTTCAAAAAAGAGCAAAAATCAAGAGATGCAAAAAAAAGTGAAAAATTTTGTTGAAATTTTGTAGGTTGTCATTGGAATTGGACCTGGAATTTTTTTCTAAAGAACAGCAGTCAGTTTACTGTTCAGAACAAACAAGAGACTCATCAACAACCATCACAAAGGGAAAAATCACTGGTAGATCATCAGGAAACCACAAACCAAACTTTTGCATGGGGGTTATTTTAATAATTTCAGCTATGTTTCTGTTTTGTGCACTACATATAAACATGTTTATGTAAAATAGCTTAATCAGGGCAGTACTAAATAAAAAAATAACTAGGCCCACACAGAATCTGTGCGTGCAGAAATCTGCAGATTTCAGCAGATTTTTGGCCCATTATTGATTATGTTTATTTACTTGTGTAAATGTGTGTACATTTATATTTATTCAGTTTTTAAATTAATTTCAGTATAATTATTCACTAACATGAAAATGTTCATATGATTTTTTTACGATAGAGTTTGTAAGGTAATATTTTCTGTCTTTTAGTAGATGTATTATATAGAAAACTTGCTTTGTTTACCAAATAAGTGGATCTAATTGGATTAGCATTGTTAACATTCATTCATTCATTCATTCATTTTCTTTTCGGCTTATTCCCTTTATTTATCAGGGGTCGCCACAGCGGAATGAACCGCCAATGTAGCGGATGCCCTTCCAGCTGCAACCCATCACCGGGAAACATCCATACACACTTATTCACACACATACATTACAGACAATTTATCTTACCCAATTCATCTATAGCGCATGTGTTTGGACTTGTAGGGGAAACCGGAGCTCCCGGAGGAAACCCACGCCAACACGGGCAGAACATGCAAACTCCGCACAGAAATGCCAACTGAAATGTAAATATTAAAACTTAAAAAAGGTGTTATTTTTATTTCATATATTAAGTTTTTAGTTATGATATTCCCAAAATCATTCCGCATAAATCCGCAAATGTTTTACAAAATTCTCAGCAGAAATACCCCAAAAATGTCCGCAGATTCTGTTTGGCCTTTTGTATGATCTCTCTTATTTTGTTACAATTATTCACATTTTAACAGATTCTTCAAGGGGTATGTAAACTTTCGAGCACAACTGTATAACCCAATTCCTGTCTGTATCTAATCAAGTGTGTTCAATGTATTAGAGAAAATGAGCACTATCACTTCATCCAACGGTAAAGCTGAAAGTGTGACCGTGAGGAGAACTGAATGGTCAGATGCTGAAGAGATCAATAATCTGATCAGTCCTGCAGCTGTTGCCGTGTTTGGGAGACTCAGTGTCATCAATCTCCTGTAAGTAAGAAGAGTTATGAATATTTTTAACCATATTTTGACTTCATATGGCTATAGATGACTCTATCTTTTGACTTTATAATTAGTTTTTTAAAACCTCATAGGGAACCTATTAAGCCTCTTTTTACAAATGTAAAATAAGTCTCAGATGTCCCTAGAGTGTGGATATGAAGTTTCAGCTCAAAATAGCAAACAAATAATGTTTTATAACTCTTTGAAACTGACCCCTTTAGACTTTGATTCAAATTGTGCCATTTTGGTGACTGTCGCTTTAAATTCAAATTTCAGATTGTGCTTTTTTTCAAAAGAGGGCGGAGCTAGAAATACCTATGTGTCAACATAGTGGCAGATTCAAAAACAAGACTAACTTTTTATAATGAGGGAGAGGTTGTCACTATTCGGCAGGGCTTTCCCCCTCTGGTGACGCATTAAAATGTCAATCAAAGTGTTTCTGCAGACTGTTTTTATCAAGTGTGATTATAAAAGATAGAATTAGCTGCTTATATTAACACACTGTAGCCACACAACTGTGTTTAAACCCTTTATAAAAATGAATTTTGCATATTAGATCCCCTTTAAAAAGATAATTTACATACATTTATTATCCGACACATGTATCTAAAACACTGTATAGCTGCTATATTTAATTAATTAAAATATCAATCAACTTAATATTTATACATTTACAAATATTCTGCCATTTTCTGTTTTTCCTTTGATTTTGGGTTGATATTTAGACTTTTTTATGAAGTGGATTTTTACAATTCTTTTCATACAGTGTGTGTTATAGATCATTACAGTACATTTTTCTCTTTTGTCTTTGCAGTGAGAAAGCTAATTTAGCCGTGACCCTGAGCTCCAGTAAGAATGATGTTTTGGCCCATGCGTCTTTCTCAGATCACCCAATAGAAGAGCTGGTGGATCAGGCATGCTGGGAGAATCTGCTTCAGAGTTACTCCAGTGCAGAGAAATTGACGGTAGGAAGAGTAAATGAAACCTGATGTCCATTAGTATGCAGAAGGAGTTTCTGATAGTCTTGTTTTTCTTTTCTCCAGCCCATGAACACTCTCTTCCTGCGGCTGTTTGTGGCTCAACCTGGCTTCTCCATAGGGGGCGCTAAAGAGATAGTCAGGTAAACTACTGTACTTTTTTATCTAATATGCTATCATTTCTTATTTTTCTTTAGATTTTTTGGGTTTTATTCGGACTTTGTATGAGCTGGATTTAAAAAAAAAAATAAGGGGGATTAGAGGGAGATTTTTCTCCACAGGGGGGCGCTATAGAGATAGTCAGGTAAATACTGTAGTTTTAATGTTCTGCTATTTCTTATTTTTCTTTAGATTTTTAGGGTTATACTTGGACTTATTTATGAGCTGGATTTTTAAAAATAGGGGATTAGAGGGAGGTTTTCCTCCACAGGGGGCGCTATAGAGATAGTCAGGTAAATACTGTAGTTTTAATGTTCTGCTATTTCTTATTTTTCTTTAGATTTTTAGGGTTATTTTTGGACTTTTTAATGAGCTGGATTTTTAAAAATAGGGGGATTAGAGGGAGATTTTTCTCCACAGGGGGCGCTATAGAGATAGTCAGGTAAATACTGTAGTTTTAATATTCTGCTATTTCTTTATTTTCTTTAGATTTTTAAGGTTATATTTGGACTTGTTTATGAACTGGATTTTTAAAAATAGGGGGATTGGAGGGAGATTTTTCCCCATGGGGGGTGCTAAAGAGATATTCAGGTAAACTACTATACTTTTAATCTAATATTCTGCCATTTCTTTAGATTTTTAGGGTTATTCTTGGACTTTTTATGAGCTGGACTTTTAAAAATAGAGGGCTTGGAGGGAGATTTTTCTCTATAGGGGGAGCTAAAGAAATAGTCAGGTAAACTACTGTAGTTTTAATGTTCTGCTATTTATTTTTCTTTAGATTTTTAGGGTTATACTTGGACTTATTTATGAGCTGGATTTTTGTTTAAAATAGGGGGACTGGAAGGAGATTTTTGTCCATAGGGGCGCTATAGACATAGTCCGGTAAACTACTGTAGTTTTTATCCATATTCTGCCATTTCTTATTTTTCTTCAGATTTTTAGGGTTATATTTGGACTATATTTGGAGGGAGATTTTTCTCAATAGAGGGCGCTAAAGAGATAGTAAGGTAAACGACTGTATTTTTTATCTAAGGCTCTGCATGTGAATATGGTAGTTTCCTTGAATGTTATTAAATATAAAATAAGGCATTATTTAGTTAAATATGTGCTAATTTGCATACACTTCTAGCATACTGAACATTGTTGGACTGTATATAGAGTTGAAGTCAAAATTATTAACCCTCCAGTGAATTTTTAAAATATTTCCCAAATTATGTTTAACAGAGCAAGGAATTTAATTTAATTTTAATTTTTTATTTAATTTTAATAAATTTTTTTAAACCATCTTAAGGTCGATATTATTAACCCCCTTACACCAAATTTTTCCCTATTGTCTACAGAACAAACCATCGTTATACAATAACTTGCCTAATTACCCTAACCTGCCTAATTAACATAGTTAAGACTTTAAATGTCACTTTAAGCTGAATACTAGTATCTTGAAAAATATCTAGTCAAATATTATTTACTGTCATCATGACAAAGATTAAAAAAATGATGTATTAATTATCTAAAAGTTATTAAAAATATACAGAGGGGCTAATAATTGCGACTTCAACTATATTGTTTTGCTGAAAAAAAAAAGAAAAAAAAAATTATATATATATATATATATATATATATATATATATATATATATATATATATATATATATATATATATATATATATATATATATATATATATATATATATAATAATCATAATTAATTATGAATTAACATGTCCTAACATGAATGCAACTGTAAAGTTTTATACATTCTAAGTTTTAAAGATTTTATGGTTCAGTGCAGGAGAAAAAACTCAATTTGAGGAAACAGCCTTTAAATTATGTGTTGTAACTGACAAAGTGCAATATTAGAAACACGTAATAATATTTTGAATCTTTTCTTTCTATCAAACTGAAAGAAAACACTTTATATATTTTAAGTCGCAGTTGAAACATATTGGTTCACCTTTGAGCATTAAATTTCTTCCCTATTGCTGCTCATTGCTTTATTTTTCACGTAATAAAACGACAGTTATTTGGTTAGAGTGGATATGAATCTTGTTTTAGGCAGCACAAATTGAATTGGCTGTACAGCAATGCCATTCAGTCAGGTTATATAGGATTTGATCTTTATTTTCTTCCAGGACTGTTTTCAGTGCGATTGTGGAGCTGGAACACATCTGTCTCCTGACCCCATATGGAGGTGCACTTGGTAGGAAATAAATGCACATGGACATTTTTTGTGTGCTGGCGGTGATGGCAAGATTGTTCAAATGATGTCAATTTTGTCTTTATATCAGAGGCAGCGCTGCAGAAGATCTTTGAACCCATGACTTCTGTTACGGATGAAGCTCAGTATTCAACTTATGTTTGTCATCGACACAATCACAGTCCTCGACTGCACATCCGCAAAGCCAGGTAGGTTTACAAATCACCCAATCATTCATCTATTTTGTGCATGCCAGTTAAGTACGTTTTGTAAATACAATTTATATTATTTTTAATTTATATGATATATTCATTTTTAAATAAATAAATAATAATGATAATAATTTAAAGCAAACATAAAATTACTATTTATATATATTTATATGAAAACAAATGAATATTTTTCTCCATTTCTCAGTAAATATAGGCAGTGTATTTTGGTGCATTTAAACAAAACAGATTTTTTAAACAGATATATTTGTTAAATATTATTTTACTCACCAAACATATTTAGAAATTGAAAGATAATAGAATTAAATTCCAAAAAGCAAAATACTGCAAAATACTTTCAAATAAATATTTCCTTTTTTTGCTTCTCTTGATTTTTCCTCTATTATAAATTTGTATTTAATATTTTTCTCTAACATACATTTGGCTGTACTAGTTTTTGGACCGTTATCATAAGTTATTTTGTTAGATAAGCTCCAGATTTGGCTTCAGTACTGACTAATCTAATGCATATGCACAAATATAATAGTGTATAGTTTCCTATTAAAAATATTAAATTAAGAGATAGATTTGTGAGGGGTGTACTTATATATGCATGTATGTATACACACACACACACACACGCGCACACACACACACACACACACACACACACACACACACACACACACACACACACACACACACACACACACACACACACACAAATATAGGTAATTCTTCAACTACGGGCACTTTTATGTCTTTTGATCATATCTCCAAAAATATATATAATTTTGTTTAAATTCCTCTTTCTTTGTCAAACTAACAATAAAACCTACTAAAAAAAATTTACAACCTTTCTATTATATATTTTTCATATTATTCAACCTCCTTTTAGGTGTCAAAATTACTGTTTTCACCTTGTCGCACACCCAGAGTTTTAAACTTTAACAATGAAAATAACATTTTTAAATATTATTTATCTGGTAACTATTAATGTATCTTAATTAAGCACTAGTGAAATAAGTTAAATATTTTATAGTTATTAATGTGAGACTATTATCAGTATTATTTTTTATACAAAATATAGCTGTCGCACTGTATCAGTGTCATTTCCACCACAACACTAATATTGCTTTAAAAAGTTTGTGTGAAAGATTATTTAGGTGGTTTCTATAAAAATGAAGTGTACCATCTGAGAACATGTTCAAGATGGAGAAAATTTTTATCAACTCATGGAGAAAAATCAAGATAAATATTGCTTGAAAAGGAAATACATTTATTCTACGTCATTTCAAAACATGTTGTACCTTCATGATCTTTTCTAAAAACAAACAAAACTAAGGTAAATAAGAGTGTTTTGTATACATGAAAGGCTAGTATCAATTCGAAGCTAATCGGTGAAGCTATTTTTCATTTTTTCACAATAAACTGTTGAAATGTCATTTCCACCACCACCCTGTCATTTCCATCACCACACACATTTAAAACAAATTCAGTTTATTTATTTTTTAATAAGCTCTTAACCAAACTAATATTAAATTTTAGAGTGTGACACAGGTGTACAATTTAGCATACAACTAATTTATTTCATTGACAAATGTATAATTATTATATATTGTGGAAAGATTGGTTAAAAATGATCTTAGACAATGTTTGACTGCCATAATTTATTTCATTTTGAAATAAGCTGTATATTGAGATGTAGTGGAATTGACAGTTCACGGTGAAAAAAAAATGCTTCCCTTCTTATCTAAGTTTGTCCTCTTACAGATCTTAAAACTAGACAAATTGTTCAAACTTTCGAGGCTATGTTATGTTAGTTTTGAACAAGTTTTTTTACTCAACTTCACAAGGCTAAAAGTGCCCGTAGTTGAAGAATGGCCCATATATATATATTTATATACACATATACACACATTTTTTTATTTCTCTTGATTTTTGCTCTTTTAATTTTTTTAAATCTATTTTAAACATTATATTTTAAATATTTTTCTCTTGTGGGTACTAATTTCGGATCGTTCTCATAAGTTATTTTGTTAGATTAGCTCCAGATTTGGCTTCAGTACTGACTAAACTAATCTATATGCACAAATATAATAGTAATATAAAAAGTTAAAGGGGGTGTACTCATACTCATACTCATACTCATACACCTGAAACTGTTTATATATATATATATATATATATATATATATATATATATATATATATATATATATATATATATATATATATATATATATATATATATATATATATATATATATATATACATATACATACATACAGTTGAAATCAGAATTATTAAACCTTCTTTGAATTTATTTTCTTTTAAAAATATTTTCCAAATTATGTTTATCAGAACAAGGACATTTTCACAGTATGTCTGGTAATATTTTTTCTTCTGGAAAGTCTTATTTGTTTTATTTCAGCTTGAATGAAAGCAGTTTTAAATTTTTAAAAAACATTTTAAGGTCAAAATTATTAGCCCCTTTAAGCTATATTTTTTTCGAGTCTACAGAACAAACCATCGTTATACAATAACTTCCCTAATTATCCTAACCTGCCTAGTTAACCTAATTAACCTAGTTAAGCCTTTAAATGTCACTTTAAGCTGTATAGAAGTGTCTTGAAGAATATCTAGTCAAATATTATTTACTGTCATCATGGCAAAGATAAAATAAATTGGTTATTAGAAATGAGTTAATTCTGACTTCAACTGTATATAAATAAATAAATAATATTTATTTAATAATATTTAATAAAAAAAAATATATATATATATGCATACATACACACTCACACACACTTTTTATAATAAATTATGATTAATAATTTAAGTAGAATAAATTTAATTAATATTTAATTTAGAGCATAAAATGACAATTAATCAAATTAAGATAAAAAGCTATTATTTCAGACATGTTTATATTCATCAACAAACTATATATTATCACAGACTCAAGGTCTAAAGAAAAATAGCAACGCACCAGGAAATATGTAATCACATACTCAAAAACAAAAAAAACAAACAAATGAAGAGATTTCTTAATTTGACTGATTGTCATTTTCTATTTTTGTAAAAATGCTGTAAATGCCTATTATTCTTATTGGAAATGTTTACATTTTTTTAAACGCCTTCAGAGAATAAATCAAATATTAACATTATATTTTATTAACTTTACCAAATTAGCTTTTAGCTAGTTTAATACAGGCAAATTTCAAAGCGCATGTGAAATAATAAGAATATTATAAGAGTTATAGGAAAAATTTTTAAATATTGAATCGCTTTTTATTTTAAATAATGGACATATCATTAAATAAAAATATATAAGATATCAATGGCAATAATAAATAGATTATTGACTAATACATAATTACAATAAATATTTACATATTTAGGCAGCACCGTGGCTCAGTGGGTAGCATTGTCGCCTCACAGCAAGAAGGTCTCTGGTTCGAGTCCCGAGTGGGCCAGTTGGGATTTCTGTGTTGAGTTTGCATGTTCTCCCCGTGTTGGCGTGGGTTTCCTCCAGGTGCTCCGGTTTCCCCCACAGTCCAAATATATGCGCTTTAGGGGAATTGATGAACTAAATTGGCCGTAGTGTATGAGTGTGTGAGTGAATGAGAGAGTGTATTGGTGTTTCCCAGTACTTTGTTGCAGCTGGAAGGGGCATTAGCTGCGTAAAAAATATGCTGGAATATTTGGCGGTTCATTCCACTGTGGCGACCCCTGAAAATCAGGGACTAAGCCGAAGGAAAATTAAGTTACACATTTAAATTGCCTAATATTTAGCGATTTAAAAGATGACAAAGAACTTAGCATTTAAATACACTGCTAATAATGTAACATTACAGATAGATTTGAAAGAAATAAAAAATGGTCCTGAAATAGAGCCTTTTTTCCTATTTGAGCTGAACTGCCATGTTTCTGTGTAATTCTGCAGTTTCATCTTGTGTAAAGCCAGTCGTAATCCATGTCTAGACGGTTTTGGTTCTGCTGTACACAGTTTATATCAATATACAGTTCATACAGAACATTTGCAGCTCAGCGACGTATTCAAATCCCAGTGCAATATCTTTTAATTCCCCAGAGTGGAAGATCACGATGACCTCATGCACATATTTGGAGAGCAGATCACGCCACTGGTGGAGACACACGGGCCGTTCGTCCTGTCTGAGCTCATCGAGACACAAGACCAGGAACACCACACAGCCGTCTGTGAAGTTAGTAGTCAGGGCTGTTTTTCAGACTATTGCCAAAAACACTGCTTCTTCATGCACCTGTCAGTTTTCAGATGCTGAACTTTGAGATGGTGTTTTTTTTTCTTCAGTATAATGTAAAGAAAACATCAAAAATACACTACTAAAGGCCCCATGAATTTAAATAACGTTTTTTAGATGTTCGTATCAGCATTGTAGGTTTGTAGGATATCTATAAGCTAGTGGGCTTCGAAAACGTTTTGCGTTTAGAAAATATAGAACTGATATAAACACGTAAAGCTTGCAGTTTGACACTTTCGCCTAAATGGATCAACGGTTTTATTTACGTCACCTCATACTTCAGTTTCTCATTAAATCTTCTGACCAATCAAATGCTCTCTAGTATCTGAAATGCCCCGCCCCCTTCAAGACGCTTCACATTTGATGCACTTGAGCTCAACCACTCTCACTGGCAGATAGGTGATAAATCAAAATGTTATTGGCTGTTTTTGTTAAAGGGGAGGAGCTACACTATGTCCCACACTCTCTTCATATTTCGGTTAAGATGACGTCGAATATATGGACAGCATGGTGGCTCAGTGGTTATCACTGTCACCTCACAGCAAGGACACTGGTTCGAGTCCCGGCTTGGCCAGTTGGCATTTCAGTATGGAGTTTGCATGTGCTCGTGTTAGCGTGGGTTTCCTCCGGGTGCTCCGGTTACCCCTACAGTCCAAACACATGCGCTACAGGTGAATTGAATAAACTAAATTGGCCGTAGGGTATGAGTGTGTGAATGTGAGAGTGCATGAGTGTTTCTCAATACTGGGTTCCGGCTGAAAGGGCCTCCGCTGTGTAAAACATATGCTGGAATAGTTGGCGGTTCATTCCGCTGTGGTAACCTCTGAAATAGAGACTAAGCTGAAGGAAAATGAATGAAGGAATGAATTACGTTAAATAAAAAAAATGCACATTTTAAAGCACTTCAACTTAATAATTTTTACAAATTTAAATGGATTAAACATAAAAGAAATTAAGCTGTCCTACCCCAAAATCAACAAATTTTAATTAAGTAAATTGAACCAGCAGCAAAGGTAATTTTTTTGAGTGTAGATTTAAATGACAATACCTATTTTTAAAGCTTGACCGTGTGGAAAAATACTATAGTAACTTATAGTAAATACTTTAGTGTTTTGGAACCATACAGTAGTAAAGTACTTGAATTAATCTGCTTTGCTGAAATTATAGTAATACAACAAATACATTGTAAAAATATGCATAAATTAAACATTTTTTAACCATACTATAGTAAAATGCTTTGGTTCTATAATAGTTGACATGGTAACACAAGAACTACACTGTAAAAACAGTTTTTCATATTGTGTAAATAATGTTTTTATTTTTTTACATACATAAGCTTAAAAAAATATTTATGAATGGAAAAATCTGTGAATCACAAAGTACGAAAACTGTTATTTAATAGTTTTTTTTTATAGTGTACTATAGTAATATAAAGAAATCACTCAATACTGTAGTTTTCTGCAACTGTAGGGTATTTTATACTACAGTATACCAAAGTTTACTGTTGTAAAAACCAAAGTATCTCCTAAGAGTTAAGTTCAATAACTAGATAGATTAAAGCTAAATTATGAATGTTATGTGGATTGAACTAAACATTACACTACCTTTATGATTTTAACTTAAGTTCACTAAAATAAATATTCTTGCTTTAAGGTAACTAAACTTGGTTACATGTTGGTACACTGTTGACATAAAAAAGTTAATTAAAGCCAACATATCATACCTAAAAAGTGCAAACGTGTACCTCATAGTATCTTAAACGTACAATAGTAAACCTTAAAGGAACAAAAGTGAATCTTAAAGGTACTAATGTTCACTAAGTGCACCTTTAGAACCAGATTTTATACTTTGTTATACTTTGCTAAGCCACACCCAAAACCGCCACCCTCCAATTGTGGCTTAGCTACCGTATCTACGCGCAGGAGCTCTGTCAAGCTTTCGAGCGAGGGAAACAAGCCAAAGCGCTGTGCATATGGATTGTGCAAATCTCATAGCCGGTATCCTAAAAGTTTGGACGGGGTGGTGGATTTTTTTCCCCTTTTCAAAACCTTAAACCCAATGGGAAAAATGCCAGCGTGGATCAAGCTGTGTGAGGGGCGCTAAAAGAGCGGGGTTGAGTTGGTTTTGTTTTCGATATTCCTGACACATTCAGTGATAGACGTCAATAACTCACACACCTCTTACCCTAAAAAGATCTAAACTGTGTTTCCTACAAAAATACAAAGCAGGTCATGTTTCACAGCTGTCTTTTTCTTTTTTCGCTTGATATTATGAGCACTGCTCCGTTTAAGCCCTCACCATAGTAGTCATACTAATAGTAGGGCTGCTCGATTATGGGAAAAATCATAATCATGATTATTTTGGTCATAACTGTAATGATGATTATTCAATACGATTATCAGTTAAAGTCAAAATTATTCTCCCTCCTGTGATTTTTTTTTATATATAAATATTTTCCAAATGTTGTTTAACAGGAATTTTTAACAGTATTTCCTATAATATTTTTTCTTCTGGAGAAAGGCTTATTTGTTTTATTTTGGCTAGAATAAAAGCAGGTTTAAATATTTTGAAACCTATTTTAATAGCTCAATATTATTAGACCCTTTAAGCCATATATAGTTTTGATCGTCTGCAGAAGAAACTACTGTTATACAATGACTAGCCTAATTACACTAATTAAGCCTTTGAATGTCACTTTAAGCGAAATACTAGTATCTTGAAAAATACCTAGTAAAATATAATGTGCTGTCATCATAGCAAAGATAAAAGAAATCAGTTATTAGAAATGAGTTATTAAATCTGTTATGGTTTAAATTGTGCTTTAAGCATCTTCACTGTAAGAAAAAAACTTCAGCTACAAAAGTCCTTCAGTCAAGAGCAGTGAGGGATTTTCTCCTTTTGATGTTTGATTACTAATAAAAACAGGCGGCAGCAGGAAGGAATATTGCGCTGTCACTTTAAGAATAGTGCGGCTCTGATATGGTTTCTCTTTCACGTTTCTCGATTCTCAACTTGTTTATCACATAAATGAGCGTTAATATGAATAATCACTAAACACCGCGCTCTCAAATGTGCATGTATTTGACCATTAAAGCGCTCACATTAAGATGGCGTTAGATGTGTGTGCTCTGCTCATCTCCGAGCCTGTCTGAGGCCATGCATGGCGTGCACACACACAACAGCATGTGCTCTTTTGCGCTTTTAAAAATATGAACGATTTGAATGTACATCAGTGAATGATGCGCATCCCGTGCTGCAAAAGTTACATTACAGTACATGCTTTTAGTCATTTTCACGTGGAACTGAGCTTTGTAGAGCAACAAATGTGTACAACTGGAAAGGGGGCGGTATATGATGCAATAATCGTTTATCTCGATTAATGGTTTTTCATAATCGTTAGAAGCCGAAATCGAAACCAGATTTTCGATTAATTGCACAGCCCTAACTAATAGCAATCATATTTCCATCTGCTTCAAGCTACGAATATTTGAAATTACATATCAACAGAGCAAAACCGAGATGTGATCACAAACTGAGCACTTGCAATCAATATACTTCACCCGCAGCTGTTTTTCAGTAATTTATATCCCTCATGGCCATGTCAGAGCCACAGTTCACTGATGTTTTCATCTGTCTTTTGGAGATTTAGTCATTAGTGATGACGTTATACCAGGTTAGTGTCTGCTTTTATATTTGGTGGTAGGGAAAATCTATTTGTTCAATTCTGATATTTATACTTTGATTTGCATTTCAATTCATTTATTTCTTTCACTGAACTGCAAATTAGAATAGAAACGGTATAAAAAGCACACCAACATACTGACAGATATAGTTACTGTACATTGTTATGGGTCAATGATGCTAATATTTGGCACTAATCCATCAATTTCCCCTCTCTGGCCTTTTCTTTCTATGAATGAATTATGTAGCAGCACTGTCCATGTACGTTTCCTCGTCAGTTAGTAACGCTATATTTCATTCACAATTAATCTAACAGGCTTTTTGGCTAAAAAAGGGAAATCACAGTTTAATTTGTTAGTATTAGATTATTTTTAAATTTCACCTCTCCCGCTGTGCATGAACTAAACTGTTGAATGGTTAGCGTATGAGGCGGCTATGCTAACCTAGCTTTAATTTTGATTCAATTATTTTCTAATCAGTTGCGTATCATTTCATGTATATACCCCTGTAATTCATACTGCAGTCCTTTTTTGTCTGGCTTTCTTGGTTATCTCACCTGTTCGCCAACAATGACTATTTATATCTTTGGCCATGTCTGACACCGGCGCAGTATATTGTAATAGACGTGCCAGGTGCGAAAGCTTGACAGGCGTAGCAACAGTAACTAAGGAGGGAGGGGCTTAGCGAAGGGTCAATTACCCTAACTTGCCTAATTAACCTAGTTAAGCCTTTAAATGTCACTTGAAGCTGAATACTAGTTTCTTAAAAAATATCTAGTCAAATATTATTTACTGTCATCATGGCAAAGATTAAAGAAATCAGTTATTAGAAATGAGTTATTAAAACTGTTACATTTTAGAAGAAAAAAAATCTCTTCGTTAAACAGAGATTGGGGAGAAAAATATACGGGGGGGCTAATAATTCAGGAGGGCTAATAATTCTAACTGTATCTGTATAAAAAAAGTAATAACATTCCCACTGCATGCGCACAGTAAAGAGTAATGACAAATGAACCCTTTTGTCTTTGTAATGTCATTCAATTCAAGGCAACTGAAGGATTTTGGTCGCCGTAGTTCAACTTTGCATACTGCGAGGCGGGTCAGAAATTGTGTTAGTTTGTGTTTTCTTAGGAATGACAGGACGACAGATCGCCTCAGTCTCTCCCCTGCGGCTCATGCTGACATGTGCTCATGCGACATATGGCAGACGAGGCTCCTGCCCTGCCAAGACATACTCACACTGAACATATTGTGTCCAGACATCTGTAGCCGTTCTGCCTTTTGTCTGAATGTCCCGACCGTTCAGCGGGACAACTGTACTACATTGCCCAGGAGGATTACAGCAGGGTTTTTCTTCTTTCCAGAGAAAACTCATCAATTATTAAATAGCTGTTGTTTTTCTAGGCCTTTTATGAAAGGTTTAAATTATATATGGGTATATCTTATGAAATCTGTCAAGAGCATGTCCAGGTCATATTTTACTCCGGAATCATAAATGCCAAAAATAAAAAGATATCTTAAACCAAGAAACATTTACGGGAGAAGCAAAAATGACTGTAAAAAAATGTATTAAAATATAAATCAATAATAATTTTATCAAAAAACAAGCATGTTAAGTACATTTAAAAAAGGGCGTTTGCTGTTTGTTAAACCTACTTATTTAAAAGGAGCTGAAACGGCACAATTATGTTTTCTGGGGCGGACAACTCAATTGCTTTAGGTTCAATCCACTTAAATTAGTAAAAACTAATAAGTTAATTTAATTCCTTCATGTTAGGGCTGCACAGTATTAGAAAAATTTGACATTGTGTTATTTTTTTCTCAGTGATATTTCCAGTGCATCCAGAAAGCATTCATAGCGCTTCAGTTTTTCCACATTTTTTTATGTTACAGCCTTATTCCAAAATGGATTAAATTCATTTATTTCCTCAAAATTCTTCACACAATACCCCATAATGACAATGTGAAAAAAGATTTTTTGAAATTGTTGCAAATTTATTCAAAATAAAAAAGCTGAAAAATCACATGTACATCAGTATTCACAGCCTTTGTTCAATACTTTGTTGATGCACCTTTGGCAGCAATTACAGCCTCAAGTCTTTTTGAATACGATGCCACAAGCTTGGCACACCTGTCTTTGGGAATTTTTGCCCATTCCTCTTTGCAGTACCTCTCAAGCTCTATCAGGTTGGATGGGAAGCGACGGTGTCCAGCCATTTGCAGATCTCTCCAGAGATGTTCAATAGGATTTAGGTCTGGGCTTTGGCTGGGCCACTTAAGGACATTCACCAAGTTGTTGTGAAGCCACTCCATTGATATTTTGGCGGTGTGCTTTGGGCCATTGTCCTGCTGGAAGATGGACCGTTGCCCCAGTCTGAGGTCAAGAGCACTCTGAAGCAGGTTTTCATTCAGGATGTCTCTGTACATTGCTGCATTCATCTTTCCCTCTATCTTGACTAGTCTTCCAGTTCCTGCTGCTGAAAAACATCCCCACAGCATGATGCTGCCACCACCATGCTTCACTGTAAGGATGGTATTAGCCTGGTGATGAGCGGTGCCTGGTTTTCTCCAAACGTAACGCCTGGCATTCACTCCAAAGAGTTTAATTTTAGTCTCATCAGACCAGAGATTTTTGTTTCTTATGGTCTGAGAGTCCTTCAAATGCCTTTTGGCAAATTCCAGGCAGGGAGTGGCGTCCGTCTGGCCACTCGACCATACAGGCCTGATTGGTGAATTGCTGCACAGATGGTTGTCCTTATGTAAGGTTCTCCTCTCTCCACAGAAAAACGCTGGAGCTCAGACAGAGTGACCATCGGGTTATTGATCACCTCCCTGACTAAGGCCCTTGTCCCCCGATCACTCAGGTTAGATGGCCGGCCAGCTGCAGGAAGAGTCCTTCAAACATCTTCCAGAAATTTCTCTGTAACCTTCCCCAGCCTTGTGCCTCGAGACAGTCCTGTCTTGGAGGTCTACAGACAATCCCTTTGTCTTCATGCTTGGTTTGTGCTTTGACATGCACCGTCAACCCTGGGACCTTTTTTAGACAGGTGTATGCCTTTTCAAATCATGTCCAATCAACTGAATTGACCACAGGTGAACTCCAATGAAGCTGCTGAAACATCTCAAGAATGATCGGTGGAAACAGAATCTACCTGAACTTAATTTAGAGCTTCATGGCAAAGGCTGTGAATACTGATGTACATGTGATTTTTCAGCTTTTTTATTTTGAATAAATTTACAACAATTTCAAAAATCTTTTTTCACATTGTCATGGTGGGGTATTGTGTGAAGAATTTTGAGGAAATAAATGAATTTAATAAATTTTGGAATAAGGCTGTAACATAAAAAAATGTGGAAAAAAGTGAAGCGCTATGAATGCTTTCCAGATGCACTGTATATAGTATATACACAGCATGCACAAATATATTTAGTAAATGTAAATGTGTATTTTGGATATGATTAATCGTGATTAACAGCACTAAATAGAATAGAACTACTACATGAGAAAATAATTTTTGTGCAATACTTTATGACTTTGCATCACGTTTACCTCACGTTATGAGTATTCTTACAGAATTGCAAAAAAATGTAATGAAAGTGTTGATTTATGTGTTGATTTACATACTCAGAGTGACGGAGCAGTCGTTGGCTTCATCAGTGTGAGCGCTCACACGAATCTGAAGCTTCTCAACAAGTGCTTTGAACTTGGAGCATTTGAAGGACTGAGAAAGACAGATCCATCTCAACAAGAGGAACCGCATCAACTGCAGGAGGAAAATCCTGCCACTGATGCTCAGCAATCTGATGAAACCAATGAACCTGTGGAAGTGAGTTTCAGAAGAGAAGTTCAGCATGTTAGACTGTGTTTTACTAACCCAAATACTTTCTCAGGGTGAACAGACGACAGAGGAAGAGATGGCAAGAGGAGACCAGTCTACTGACATATCTCAGGTCAGAGATAAACACCAACTTTGAGATGTTGTGTTAACTTCTTAGAGAATTATGCTGCATTTTAATAATGGGTTATACAAGTCTGAATTATTACCCCACCTGTGTATTTTTCCCCCAATTTCTGTTTAACAGAAGATTTTTTTCAGCACATTTCTAAACATAATAGTTTTAATAACTCATTTCTAATAACTGATTTATTTTATCTTTGCCATGATGACAGTAAATAATATTTGATATATAATACTATAGATATATAATATAATACTAGATATTTTTCAAGACACTTGTATACAGCTTAAAGTGACATTGAAAGGCTTAACTAGGTTAATTAGGTTAACTAGGCAGGTTAGGGTAATTAGGCAAGTTATTGTATGATGGTTTGTTCTGTAGACTATCAAAAAAATATAGCTTAAAGGGGCTAATAATTTTGACCTTAAAATCGTTTATAAAAAATTAAAAACTGCTTTTATTCTAGCCGAAATAAAACAAATCAGACTTTCTCCAGAAGAAAAAATATTATAGGAAATGCTGTGAAAAATTCCATGCTCTGTTAAACATCATTTGGGAAATATTGGAAAAGAATGTCATTATGCAAGAGTAAGCTTGCAGTGTGGTGAACGCACTCAGGACTGTTTGCCAAGGATGTTTTGCACAGACTGATTTTTTTAATTCATAAGACCTCAATGTATCATCAGGAGCCACATATATCAATTTTGTTAATTTTTCCTACTAGTCAGAGCACACTGAGTCATGCATTAAAGAAACAGTGGACTGCTGTGAAGATTCTGAACCAGACGGGCCTCCTAATGCATTCTGCATCCAGCTCTTCACCATGGAAAAGAAGTTTGAAATGAGGTAAAAACTTAGAAAAAAATATTACATGTACATAGTTCTACATGTATCGACAAACTCTAAAATTAAGATTCATTTACATGAAAATTATTCATTCATTATTTTTCCTTCAGCTTAGTCCAATATTTACCAGGGGTCGCCACAGTGGAATGAACCACTAACTATTCCAGAAAATGTTTCACACAGTGGTTGCCCCTCCAGCCGCAATCCAGTTCTGGAAAATACTCACATTCACACACTATGGCCAATTTAGTTTCAACGATTCACCTATAGCGCATGTGTTTAGACTGTGGGGGGAAACCGGAGCAAGCAGAGGAAACCCATGCCAACACGGGGAGAACATGCAAACTCCACACAGAAATGCCAACTGACCCATCAGGGACTCAAACCAGCGACCTTCTTGCTGTGAGGTGACAGTGCTAACCACTGAGCCTATGAAAATTGCATAAAAATTAAACATTAAGTATCGAAATTAAGTTTTGACATTTTTTTTGTGGTTCTTTGAGCAAAATGTCCAGTAACTTCAGAAATAAATGTCCAGTACAAGTACAGCAAATGTACAGAATCTTGATTTAATAATGTTTCTATATTTACTCTAGAAAGAAAGATAAAAACACAATTTTTGTAATGCAAACGTGGACATTTGTCATGGAAAAACACTGTTGTGATTGTATGTGGTGCAACTTTAGCAATACTGTGAAATACAGTTGAGAGCAAAATTATTAGCCCTCGTCTGAAATGTTAAATGTTTTTCAAAAAACATTTTAACAGTTTTAACAAATATCTAATTACCAATTTCTTTTGTCTTTGCCATAATGACAGTACATTATATTTTACTAGTTATTTAGCTAGACATTCAGCTTAAAGTGAAATTTAAAGGTCTAACCAGGTTAATTAGGCAAGTTTGGTTAATCAGGCAAGTCACTGGACAACAGTGGTTTGTTCTAAACAGCCAAACGAGAAAAAAAAGTCATAAAATCCAAAGCAAACTAAATGAAATAAGAAAAATATGTAATAAGAATTACTGTAAAAATTTCCTTGCTCTGTTATTCAGCACTTAGGAAATATTTAAGAGCTAAGGCTAAGGGGTAATAATGTTGCTTTCAACTGTATGTCTTTTTGTTCAAGGCCAGACAGAATTTGCAGACAGTTTTTGCTATTTCTGCACAGAATTTAGTAAAAAAAATATGTGTGGATTTGCGCAGAACAATTTTTAGAATATACTAACTAAAATCTTAAAACATGAAAAACAGTCACTTGTATTTAAGGTTTACCATGCAAATCTAATTAGATATACACTACCTGACAAAAGTCTTGTTGTCAATCTCAGTTGTAAAATCCACAAATAATAACGTGACTTCTAGTTGATCATTTGGAAAAGTGGCAGAAGGTCACTTTTCCGATTAATCGTCTGTTGAACTTCATCCCAATCATCACAAATACTGCAGAAGACCTACTGGAACCCGCATGAACCCAAGAGTCTGACACAAATCAGTCAAGTTTGGTGAAGGAAAAATCATGGTTTGGGGTTACATTCAGTATGGGGGCGTGCGAGAGATCTGCAGAGTGGATGGCAACATCAACAGCCTGAGGTATCAAGACATTTGTGCTGCCCATTACATTACAAACCACTGGAGATCTTCAGCAGGATAGCGCTCCTCCTCATACTTCAGCCTCCACATCAAAGTTCTTGAATACAAAGAAATTCAAGGTGATCCAGAATTGGCCTGCCCAGTCACCAGGCATGAACATTATTGAGCATGTCTGGGATAAGATGGAGGAGGAGGCATTGAAAATGAATTCAAAGAATCTTGATGAACTCTGGGAGTCCTGCAGTAACGCTTTCTTTGCCATTCCAGATGACTTTAATAATAAGTGATTTGAGTCATTGCAGAGATGTATGGATGCAGTCCTCCAAGCTCATGATAGAGTCAGACACAATATTAACTCTTTTTCTGTTCAGTGACAAGACTTTTGTCTAAGCAAAGTCAGACCGTACTGTCCTAATTAAATCATTAAAAATCAAGGTATGATCATATTTTATTTTGGTAAAGCAAGCGTAATCTAGAGGCTTTTGCCTTTCATATAAGCCACTTCTGATACCAAATGATCAACTAGAAGTCAAGTTATTATTTGTTGTTCCTAAAACTTCATGACCTTTGCCAGGTAGTGTATTTTTTGCAGCTGCATGCTTGAAAACAAGTTTATATTGGTGCATGTCTGTCTGCTTGTTAAATTCAATGTGCATTTATTTGTTGTTCCTAAAACTTGGATCGGCGACAAGACTTTTGTCAGGTAGTGTAAATATTTGTTAAACAAAGCATATCTCTTTTATAAAACATCTACTAAAGAACAGAAAATATTACTTCACAATCTGTATTGTAAAAAAATCTTATAAACATTAGCAAATTAGTCAATAATTTTACTGAAATTAATATAAAAACTGAATAAAAATATTGTTTACACACATTTACATAAGTAAATAAATAGACTCGATGGGCTTTAAAAAAAATCTGCGGATTTCTGTGGGCACTGATTCTGTGTGGGTCTGCTTATAGTACAGTACATCAGTAGTAAGTCAAAAGTCCGAGAACTTGTAGGCCTACTGGTTAAATGAAATGTGGTTAACTGAAAGCGGTCTGTCTGTCTGGCCGAGCTCCAGTGGCTGCTGTAGAAATCAGTCTGAGTGTTATTGGCTCCTGCTGCGCTGGTCTGTGTGCCACCTTATTGGCCAGCTGTTATGGAATATGGAGGCCTGTCGCTCCCCACAGAGCATGAACATGTAATTAATGAGTAGAATGCTTAAAGTGACAGCGAGACCGACTAGACCACACTCTCTTTCTAGTGGCCAAATCAATGCGGCTATACTGAACAGCTTTCATTTCTTTTGTCATTTGTCTTTTCCTACAGATCAGCCGATTTCCTGCCGTACCTGTTCAAACTTTTCCCGGTAAGTGCATCAGCTGGCTAAGTAAAGGGAATATTCAAATGCATAAGTATTAATTCAAGTCAAGTCAAGCTTTAATGTCGTTCAGCTATATGTGTGTACACAAAATGGAATGAAAGGCTGGACAAAAGAACAATATTTTAACCCCTACATAACTAACATACCAAAGTGGTAATCTAGCTATATAGCCTACTATAAATAGTTAACTATACACACAACCTAAGACAGACTATACAAGTACTTTTCCTGAAAAAAATCAACAATATTGTGTGATATTTTGCACAAAAGAGGTGTTTAAAGGGTCACGAAACACCAAAACCCTTTTTTTAGACGTTTTTCCCACGTTGCTAAAACACTATTAGTACACACATATTTAGCTAACAAGTGAAAATTGGTTGTTTTGCGTTGTTTCGATCAAATTCGTTCTTCCCGATTGAAATTCTGAAGCTACGTCACAGCGATGAGATCCTTGTGCAAATTCCAGCGTGGAGACTGGATGTCTGTACCGGCGGGTACAATGTAACGTCTATGAGTTATCATCATCAATCATAAGAAAGACTTGGTTCGAACTAATCAGCACGCTCTATTGTGAATGAGGTGCAACTCCATTAATATGCATGATATAGCTTTGAGAACCTTTTACCTGTTACAAAGAGACCTGTTCAGAGAGACGCCATGTTGTGCTGCAAAACAAGCGGAAGAAGAAGAATTGTTTGGAGACGTGGATCATCGTTGTTGCGTTTATAAATGTGCCACAACGAAGGTTTTGTTTCCATTTTACTGTGATGAGGGCACCGATTGCGTGTGGACCCACATGTATGGATTACAGTGGTCTGCTAACACGCAACAAAAATATGTTTGTAAGGAACATTCTGTACACAAGAGCTTTTCGCATCTGGAAATGGTGAAATCTGGATTTGCTATTCGTCTCCTTTTTAAAAAAAAGACACGGTTCCAGTTAGTGTTGATTGTCCTGTCTCTACAGATTGTAAGTGTGCGATCAATATCTTTGTTTATGTTTATTCAGATGGCAACGTTAGTGCGCATCGTCAGCAGTACTCTTTCAGTTTTTAGAGACATACCTTAATCTAAATGATTTAGTTACTAAGTTTACAGTTTGTTAATATCACTACAATATTATGGACTGAAAGATTCAATTCAATTCCATTCACCTTTATTTGTATAGCGCTTATACAATGTAGATTGTGTCAAAGCAGCTTCACATAAAAGGTCACAGTAAATAGGAACAGTGTAGTTCAGTTTGTAGTGTTTAAATTCAGTTCAGTTTAGCTCAGTTCAGTGTGGTTTAAAAATCACTACTGAGAGTCCAAACACTGAAGAGCAGCTCTATAGATCCCGAACCATGCAAGCCAGTGGCGACAGCGGAGAGGGAAAAAAACTTCACTAAAGGCGGAAGTGAAGAAAAAAAACCTTGAGAGAAACCAGGCTCAGTTGGGCACGATCATTTTCATTTCTCCGCTGGCCAAACGTCTTGTGCAGAGCTGCAGTCTCAGTGGCGGAGGCTGGAAGCTGGCCTCAGCGAAGACTCGTCTGTCTCTGGAGCGTCACAAGAATCAGTCTCAATCCACCGTAAATGCTGCTCTCTGAATGTAAACATGTCAACACCGCAATCAAACTATTACTATTAGACTTTTGTCAGGTAGTGTACATATAAAACTAAGAAAAGTATATTTCAATTTCATTCCAACTTTAAAAAGCATTTAAAAACATTTCTTAAAAAAACATTTCTAGTTTCTTCTTAAAGATAGCAACTCAAGATTGTAATAAATTACTTTTACAAGTAACTTTTCCCAACTTTGTCCACAGGAGCGGGATTTCTGTGTAATCTCTGTACCTAAGCTGGCTGCAGATTTCCCGCTGCTGCAGTCCTTCATCAGAGTCTCTCCTCGTGACACCAGCACTTTTCCGCAGGAACTCTACCTGTGTCACCGATGGGGTCTGACCAGGTACTGAATCATATAGATGAGCTGACAAAGATACGAGTTCAGTCGTACGAAAATATAAAATTTTTGTAAGGGCGCGTGGCACCAAACCCACCCCTAAACCCAGTCATCATTGGGGATGAGAAAATTGTACTAAATTGTACAAATGAGATCATACAAATTCATATGAATTAGCCACTAAATCAAAATGTTACGAACTGCCATCAGAAATCGTTGGTTTCATTATAGACCATTCACACACTGGCAATGAAAAAGTCATTCATACATCAAATGTTTAGAGACTTAACAAGATGTAAACAAATGAAACCTTATTGTAAAGTTATAACAAGTAAAACTTTGAAAATACAGACCTGGATCTTGGATGTATTTGTGCTTCAGAAACCATATAACTTTCTGTAAATTCTCAGGAGATTGGAGGTGCGTGTGGCGGTGTCGTCAGATATCCCAGCAGTCCAGAGTTTAACAGAAAGTCTCAGCCAGAGAAAGTCTATCATTGAAGATCTGGATCTGTTCCTGCAGGCCCGAAAAAACTTGGTCCGTCACTGAACACACACTTGATGACCTCAGACTGTAGACAGATGATTTGAACACTATTTCTCCTCCTCAGGACGGAACTGCTCTTCAGGCATTCGTGGCTCATGTTGAGGGCCGAGTTGTTGGTCTGATAATCACCAGAGATGAAGAGGTGAATATTTAGTTTTAAAGGCTGTCGAATGATTAGCTCTGATTGGCTGATGAACATTCTAAGATGTGCACATTATTTTCAGATAAATGCACAGCCAGGTCTTGATGTCACAGATTTGTGTCACTACACTATATAAAATATTATTATGCTGGATGTTGATCTCTGCTCTGTCGACATTTGATGATGACAATTCAACTCTGCAGTTTATCAAAGTGACTTTTATTGGCATTTTAGTAGTTTGAGACAATAAATCATTTAAGAAATAATCCACTCACCGGCCACTTTATTAGATACACTTTTCTAGTACCGAGTTGGACCCTCTTTTGCCTTCAGAACTGCCTTAATCCTTCGTGACATACATTCAACAAGGTACTAGAAATATTCTTCAGAGATTTTGCTCCATATTGACATGATAGCATCACGCAGTTGCTGCAGATTTGTCGGCTGCACATCCATGGTGCGAATCTCTCGTTCCATCACATCCCAAAGGTGCTCAATTAATTTGAAATCTGGTGACTGTGAAGGCCATTTGAGTACAGTGAACTCATTGTCATGTTCAAGAAACCAGTCTGAGATGATTCTCGCTTTATGATATGGTGCGTTATTCTGCTGGAAGTAGCCATCAGAAGATGGGTACACTGTGGTCATAAAGGGATGGACATGGTCAGCAACAATACTCAAGTAGGCTGTGGCGTTGACACGATTGTCAATTAGTACTAATGGGCCCAAAGTGTGCCAAGAAAATATCTCCCACACCAATACACCACCAGCAGCCTGAACCGTTGATACAAGGCAGGATGGATCCATGCTTTCATGCTGTTGACACCAAATTCTGATCCCACCATCCAAATGTCTCAGCAGAAATCGAGAGTCATCAGACCAGGCAACGTTTTTCCAATCTTCCATTGTATAATTTTGGCGAGCCTGTGTGAATTGTAGCCTCAGCTTCCTGTTCTTAGCTGACAGGAGTGGCACCCGGTGTGGTCTTCTGCTGCTGTAGCCCATCCGCCTCAAGGTTGGACGTGTTGTGTGTTCAGAGATGCTCTTCTGCAGACCTCGGTTGTAACGAGTGGCTATTTGAGTTACTGTTGCCTTTCTATCAGCTAAAGTCAGTCTAGCCATTCTCCTCTGACCTCTGGCATCAACAAGGCATTTGGGCCCACAGAAATGCCGCTCACTGGATATTTTCTCTTTTTTAGACCA
Source organism: Danio aesculapii (assembly GCF_903798145.1). Taxonomy (NCBI): domain Eukaryota; kingdom Metazoa; phylum Chordata; class Actinopteri; order Cypriniformes; family Danionidae; genus Danio; species Danio aesculapii. The sequence goes on along the minus strand of NC_079454.1, from coordinate 49,677,314 downwards.
TTCTCTGTAAACCCTAGAGATGTTTGTGAGTGAAAATCCCAGTAGATCAGCAGTTTCTGAAATACTCTGACCAGCCCGTCTGGCACCAACAACCATTGCACGTTCAAAGTCATCCTTTGAACGTGTCACGGTCACCTTTCTTGCCCATTCCCATGCTCTGTTTGATAATGCACTGAGTTTCTGCCATGTGATTGGCTGATTAGAAATTTGAGTTAACGAGCAGTTGGACAGATGTACCTAATAAAGTGGCCGATGAGTGTAGATAGAGAACTTTATAAAATAGAGAAGTTTATAAAATAACAGAAAATATACTGCCAGCTTATTAGCAGGTTTTTGCAGCATAAAAAACATGAAACAAAATATGGACAACTGTCAATTTTCAGATTTTTTTACAGTGTACGCTAGATGATTTCAGTCATTTCACTGCAGTAAAAAAAAATCACATCCACATTTGCAGTGTTGGTTTGACCATTTGATTTATCATTTAATTATTGCAGGTCATACTGACTTGATTTATCATTTGTGATTTCTGCTTTTTGATTTATTATTTGATAGTTTAAACATTTGATTTATCATTTGGGTTGCTGTTTTGAAAGTTTGATTTATTATTTGATCTTTTTAGGTATTTGAATTTTCATTTTCATTTTTTTTAGGGAAAAAACCTCCATACTAGTGCTTCACACAGGAGAAGTTTGAGGACAAAAACCTGATAAAAATGTCTGAAATACAAAAGGGCCTTTAGGTGTGCACTGTAAAAATGCAGGGTTCCACAGTCACAATCGATTTGTGTTGGGACAACATCAAGGAATTAAGTTAACTTATTAGTTTTTACATATTCAAGAGGATTGAACATAAAACCATTAAGTTGTCTCTCCAAAAAACTCAAGAATTGTGTTGTTTGCAACCCAGGCTCATTCTGAAAACATACCCCTTTATACATGTCTGGAAAAAGCAAAATACGTCCCAGGAGGTATGTTTTTTTGCAGTTTTTGCAGTTTTTGCGAGGCTGCTGTGTATGATTTTTCAGAGCTTAAATTTTATTCACTAGTGCCAATTGTGCCTGCTGTTCTCGCATAAATCCACCAGAGGCTGCTGTCGACTGACCGACGAGCCACTGGACAAACTGGTAACAGCGGGAAAGCCATCCATACAGAGGCAAGTGGTCAGCTGGTAAGCGTGAAAAAGAACGGCGTCATACCGCCCCATAGCGTTCATTTTAAAGACGGAATGCAGCCATACATAGCTCTGGCTATAATTCGTGATCTCCAGAAATGTTTACTGGGTATGTTTTCAGAATGAGCCTATGTTGGTTGTTTCAGCTCATTTTAAATTAGTTATTTGAGCAAACAGCAAACATCATTTTTGAGCGGTGGGAAACATAGACTAAATGCTTGGCTCCACACAATTCCTTAATGTTGTCCCATCACAAATCAATTAAGTTAACTTAATTGGTTTATGTTCAATCCACTTCAATTTGTATAAACGATTAAGTTTTCCCCACAAAAAACTTTGTTGTATTCTTCATTTTTTCACAGGACATTGAGTTCATCCGAGCGAATTTTGACATTGAGCGGTTCATGTACTTCAGCCACAATCAGCGAGAGGAACACGCTCGACTGTGCCATTTTCTCCTCAGTCCTGTTTTCCAGCATCACACCAAGTATATCTTCAGAGAGGTGCTGCGTTTGGCACACAAGTCCTGTCTTTATTACCTCCTCCATCCACCCCATCACTGTCATAAGGTGGGCATGCAGCAGAAATTACTCCAAAAATGTAGTATTTTTGTGTTGTTTTCTTAAATCAATTCAAGGTGAGGCACTGTAGGGAAAAATAGGTTTGTTTCATACTCACATTGGTAGCATTTAAACTGAATAAAGCACATAATCAGTACCTGAGGTGATAATTGCCTTAGCACATTATGCTGTTGTTTTGCTGCGATGTCGATATAAACGGCCTCTCAAATAGAAGTTTCCAGCATTACAGCAAGTATATCTTCAGAGAAGTGCTGCGCTTGGCATGTAAGTCCTGTCTTTTTTACCTCCAATCCACCCCATCACTATCATAAGGTGGGCAGGCTGCAAAAATGACAAACAAATCAATTTAATGTGAAGCACTGTAGGCAAAAAAGAGGGTTTTTCATAATTACACTCAGGGCTTTACATTAACACCCGCCAAATGCAGGTAGATTTCAGCGGTGGCGGGTAAGACAGACACTCCCACTAGCCACTTTGGCTGGTTGAAGATAATTTTCCCGGATAATAATTCTAAAAAGCAGGGTTCGACAATAAGGATGCTCCAATATGGATGCAAAGGCGATCTTAGAATTGAGAAGCAACACGACTGACAAAAATAATTGCGTTCGCAACTTCGTGCGAGCAAAGTAGGTGAATACCCAACAAATCTCACAGCAATTCGTAACTTTTTGATTTAGTGGCTAATTTGTATGAATTCGTATGGTCTAATTCTTACATTTTCGTACGATTTGCTCATACCCCAATGACGGTTGGGTTTAGGGGTGGGGTTAGGTGCCACGCCTCCTTTTTAAAATTGTACAATTTCGTACGACTGAACTTGTACAAATTCGTACGAATTAGCCACTAAACTGACAAATGTAAAATACTTACGTTTTCTCGCGAGATCAGAGGATAATCACTCGCGCTAACAGCTGAGGTGATGCGTGCGACTGTTTATAACGCGTGCGCGATCCCGTTTCCTTTCGTGAAGCAACTGTGTCTAGAAACACAACTGATGTGATCGGTTCTCTTTCAAACACACTAGACAAAAAGTTATGCTCATGCACCCACAGTCTTGCTGCTTTCAAGAGTTCCAGAGTTGACTTATTGTAAGCAGCACCAGTTGCTTTCACTTTAACCATTCTTTGAACAGATCATTTATGGGTCTAACATTACCCATGTGTGTGTGATCATTCTTTCATTATCACACGGTATGTGTTTTACCTGATTTCTTTTGTGTTAATATGGCTTAATTATCTTTTTTTTTTACAATAACATTGCTTTAATGGGATATTAACTCCCCATTTATGTGTAGTTAACTGGTGATCTGGGACCTTTAGCCAGGACAGATTAATGTGCAATGTTTTGTTAAATAAAGTATAGTATACAGCTATATTTAGCTTGTTTCGACACATTTAAAATTTGTGGCTAAGAAATAATTAATTGTTTATGTTTGGTGTTGTCAGAGATAAATTCGGTAAATCCTTCATTTTGAGCTCTGAAAATTACGTGAAATAAAAACTAATTGTAATACTATGAAACCATGACCCATGTGCTCATGATTACTGAGTAAGCTCAAACTCGACACACAAAGAGTGAAATGAATGAGGAGGCATGTGGAGAGAACGAAAAATCTAAATCAAGTCATTTTAGCATGTCAAAGTCATATTTATGTGTATAAAATATATTTTCCCAGCAATAAAATTGTGGCTAGTGAAAATGGCGAGTGGCTGGTAATGCTGGAAAACTACTAGCCACAGTGGCTGCTGATCAAAAAAGTTAATGTCAAGCCCTGCTTAAACTTAAACACTGAATAAAGCCCACAATCAGTACCTAAGGTGATAATGTGGGCACGCAGCAAACATTTCCCCAAAAATTCTGTATTTTTGTACTGTTTTCTTAAATCTATTTAAGGTGAAGCACTTCAGGGAAAAAAGGATTTTTTTTCATGCACTGGTCAGTTTTGAGATGTTGGCCTTTTCAAAAAGTTTTACTGTAATATAAAGAAAGCATTAATAACTGTCAAAATAAATCAACACTCCAGCAGCAATAACATAGTTTTATTTATATACTGTAGGTTTTTACTGAGTGATGTGTATTTATATAATTATATAACATTTTATTCTACAAAAAAAAGATATATACATTTTTTTATTTGACCTAAAACCCCTTTGAAGTACACATGAAATCAAAACACACCATATTGATTTTGTTAGCTCACATTGCTAGTTTTGTGGTGAATATGTGCATGTCATTAAGAAAAAAAATCGTTTGCCCTTCTCATCTAAGATTAAATCATAAAATGCACTTCCTGTTTGTATTCAGTTCAATTCTCAGATTACATCTGCTGAGGTATTGGGCGTGGATAACATACTTTGCCACGCCCCCTCCAACTATCAGTTTTGATAGCACTATGACAACAAACAGCCTACAACAAAATGCCAACTTTACTACATTCAATCAGCTCGCAGTTGAATAAAACAAGCCAAATCTAAATCAAGCAATTTTAGCATGTCAAAGTCATATATATGTGTATAAAATATATTTTCCCAACAATAAAATTGTGGCTAGTGAAAATGGCGAGTGGCTGGTAATGTTGGAAAACTACTAGCCACAGTGGCTGCTGATCAAAAAAGTTAATGTCAAGCCCTGCTTAAACTTAAACACTGAATAAAGCCCAAGATCAGACACTCACTGTTTTCTCAATTATTATTCCACAAATGGTCACAAATAAAAAATGGTCGCAGGTTCCAGTTCATGTGGACTTTAAAAAATAAAATAATGCTTTATTTTTATGTTTAAAACAACAATTTAGAAAAAAAAATGCATTACAAGTTTTCTACATTTTTATCTTTAAACATATCCTTTTAGAAAACTTGGAATGCAAAAAAGTTTGCAATTCTTAATGTAATCAATCAAGGGGAAATATAGAGAAATTCTTGTAACACCACATGACATGACAAGAGAGACAAGCGATTTGTCTATCTGCACCAAACGCGTTGCGACATGACAGAAACATTTAAATACCAGCCACTGCACTGCCAATGAAATGCTAAGGGTTATAATCTAATTAATACATATTAAACATTATTAAAAGTACATAGGATGACTCACAGTTCTGATTTTCATCTTTAAACCATTTATTAGTTATTTTATTTTCAAGATCTGATGTGAACTATCTGTTGCTGCTTTCAGTAGTATGGTAATAAATGTCACATATGATGGTATTCAAACTCATATTGGTAGCATTTAACACTGAATAAAGCCCATAATCAGTACCTGAGGTGATCATTGGCATAGTAGTTTATGCTGTTGTTTTGTTGCGATGTCGCAGAAATATATATGGCTTCTAAAATATGCATTTCACACGTTGCAGTCGCAGATGGTTAGGACAAAAACTCCTTTTAACATGGAAAAGATTTATAGCGTCACGTCACCGTGTTACGTGTAGTTATGAGACTTTTCCCAGTGTTGGGTTGCGGCTGGAAGGGCATCCGCTGTGTAAAACATGTGCTGGATAAGTTGGCGGTTCATTCCGCTGTGGCGACCCCTGATTAATAAAGGGACTAAGCTGAAAAGAAAATGAATGAATGAATGAAGGTTTCAAGAGATAGTGGACCTACAAATTAGCACTCAATTACTGTTCACTCACCCTCAGGCCATGGAAGATGTACAGCTTATTTTTTCTTCTGTTAAAGGATAATTTAAAGAACAATTACAATTTTTTTTAGCTGAAATCAAGTTTGATTCATTAATGCAAGTAAACAACAACTTCTAGGGTAAAAAAAAATATATATACAGGCATCACAAAATGAATACCTGCTATTCCTGATACATTGAGGTCTTGTGAAATGAAAGAATCAGACACCACTGGAGAGTGGTGCTCTTCTTTCGTAGCATTATTTGCTCATCAACACGTCTTCATTTGTCCTGTTTGCTCTCAGAATGTCAGCGCTCACTCTCTGACAGCCGTGCTGAACTTCATGGTGCCTGTGAGTCCGAGACGACAGATAATATACCCGCTGGAGGAGCTGGGCATCAACGCACCGTCCCAGCAGATCACCAAACCACAGGTCAGACCAAAGCCAGCTTCTGAAAGAGAAAAATAATCATGCATTCAAATCAAACTCTTAAATAATGAAAGCTAATGGGATCATTTATCGTTGAAACTATAGCTGTTTTGGATTAGTTCCTGAAGCCTACTAACTAGGGCTAGGAGTTTGTTTGACCCTTATAATATATTCAAAATCTGCATACTCCTCCTGTGTTTGTGGAAACGGTTGTGAGGTCATTAAATGGACATTTTTCTGCCAAAACCACATCGTCTCTAGAGAAAGTTTGAATTTGGGGCAACATGGTGGCTCAGTGGTTAGCACTGTTGCCTCACAGCAAGAAGGTTGCTGGTTCGAGTGCCGGCTGGGGCATTTCTGTGTGGAGTTTGCATGTTCTCCTCGTGTTGCCGTGGGTTTCCTCTGGATGCTTCGGCTTCGCCCACAGTCCAAACACGTGTGCAGTAGGTAAATTGAATAAACTAAATTGACCGTAGTGTATGAGTGTGTATGGATGTTTCTCAGTATTGGGTTGTGGCTGGAAGGGCATCCGCTGCATAAAATGTATGCTGGATAAGTTGGCGATTCATTCCGCTGTGGCAACCCCTGATTAATATAGGGACTAAACTGAAGGAAAATTAATGAATGAATTTACCTATATTATAATACCTGTCTCCTATTATATGTTATTATTGGATTACATCATTTTATTCATTAAAAATTGAGAAATTTGAAAACCAAGCAAATAAATAGTAAAATATATTTAATGATTTATGCATATTGATAAGAAATGGCGTGATATTGAAAGAAAAATATATACATACAAAAATTCTTAGCCCATGTGATTTTTTAAATAATTTTCCAAATGTTAAAATCCTCTTTAAGGGAGATATAGAAAAAAGAAATGACATTAAATTTATGTGAAATGAAGTTTATTTATTTCTAACAAAACATTAAAAGAGAATTCTCAATTTTCAAACATAATATTATTTCAATATTTTATGCTGCAGTGTTTTAATAAAAAGTGTGCATATACAAACCAAATAAGTCTCAAAAGTGAGTGAGATATGGGGTAAAAATGTTTGACACTAAAATAACAACAGTGATAATTTTAAGATCCCTTGAGACATACCGTACATACAGGGGTTTCAGAAAATAAATAAATAAATAAATAACAACAATCTTGTCGCCTATCTAAGTTTTAGGAACAACAAATAATAACTTGACTTCTAGTTGATCATTTGGTATCAGAAGTGGCTTTTATGAAAGGAAAAAGCCTTTAGATTAAGCTAATTTTACACAAATAAAATATGATCATGCATTGATTTTTAATGATTTAATTAGGACAGTAAGGTCTGACTTTGTTTAGACAAAAGTCTTGTCACTGAACAGAAATAATGTGCAGTACAGAATATAAAGTCATGCTGCAGTGGAAACAGAATTCTGGGGCACCTTGACCTTTTTGCTTTCAGGAACTTTGATGTAGGAGCCTGAAGTATGAAAAGGAGCGCTATCCTGCTAAAGAATCCTGCTGAAGAATCCCGCCCTTATACTGAATGTATGCCCCCAAACCATGTTTTTTTTTCTTCACCAAACTTGACTGATATCTGTGAGAATCTTGGGTCCATGCGGGTTCCAGTAGGTCTTCTGCAGTATTTGTGATGATTGGGATGCAGATCAACAGATGATTCATCAGAGAAATCCACCTTCTGACACTTTTCCAAATGATCAACTAGAAGTCAAGTTATTATTTGTGGCTCTTACAACTGAGATCGATGACTAGACTTTTGTCAGGTAGTGTACATATACAGTTGATTTATTATTAGCCCTCCTGGTAAATTTGAATACTTTTAAATATTTTTCCGCAATTTATGTTTAATGGAGAGAAGATTTCTTTCTTTCTAAACATAACAGTTTTAATAACTCATTTCTAATAACTGATTTATTTTATCTTTGCCATGATGACAGTAAATAATATTTGACTAGATATTTTTCAAGACACTTCTATACAGCTTAAAGTGACATTTAAAGGCTTAACTAGGTTAATTAGGCAAGTTAGGGTAATTAGGCAAGTCAGTGTATAACAGCGGTTTGTTCTGTAGACAAATGAAAAAAATACTGCTTAAGGGGGCTAATAATATTGACCTTAAAATGGCTTTTAAAACTTAAAAACTGCTTTTATTCTAGCCGAAATAAAACAAATAAGACTTTCTACAAAAGAAAAAATATTATAGGAAATACTGTTCCTTTAATATTATAGAAAAACAATTCCTTTCTCTATTAAACGTAATTTGAGAAATATTTGAAAAAGAAAAAGGAGGACTAATAATTCTGACTTCAACTGTATCTATATCTATATATATATATCTATATATATATATATATATATATATATATATACACATATATCCTTTTCTTTGTTTTATTACTATGCATATTTTGACATTTTCATGCATTTCTTACAAGTCAAAAAGGAGCATATTGTTCAGAAAATCCCCCTAAATATGAGTTTTAATTACAACATGACATGCTTTAGTAAACACACCGAGTAGGACACTGTGCCACAAGAGGGTGCTGTGCAGTAAACGAACGCTCATCACTGCTAATCCCACACACTTCTCCATCATCACTAAACTATCCAGAGCCAGCATGACATCTCTGTTTCCTGTCACATTTATCAATCATTAACTGAAGCCGCCTGCATTAGTGCACTCGTTAGGCATCAGGATCAGTGAGTGTACGTGAAGCAGCTCACAGGCCATTGTTGCCTGAGGTTATTGTACGTGTAGTTGTAGGGAAACAGATGGAGTGATGGTGGTGGCAGATGGTGCTGAATGTTTACGCTGCTTTCTAACAGGTAAAGCTGCAGCGATCTTATCCAGCCATCATCAGAATAAGCAACATCTGCTGCGGACGTGTGTGTGTGTGTGTGTGTGTGTGTGTGTGTGTGTGTGTGTGTGTGTGTTTGTGCATATGTATGGGTGTGTACTGTATGTGCTTGCAAGTGTGTTTGTGAAATTGTGCATATTGTGACTACAGTTGAAGTCAGAATTATTAGCCCCCTGAATTATTAGCCCCCCTGTTTATTTTTTTCCCCCAGTTTCTGTTTAACAGAGAGAAGATTTTCTTAACACGTTTCTAATCATAATAGTTTTAATAACTCATCTCTAATAACTGATTTATTTTATCTTTGCCATGATGACAGTAAATAATATTTGACTAGATATTTTTCAAGATCTTCTATACAGCTTAAAGTGACATTTAAAGGCTTAACTAGGTTAATTAGGTTAACTAGGCAGGTTAGGGTAATTAGGCAAGTTATTGTATAACGATGGTTTGTTCTGTCGACTATTGACTATCGAAAAAATATATAGCTTAAGGGGGGCTAATAATATTGACCTTAAAATGGTTTTAAAAAAATTAAAACCGCTTTTATTCTAGCCAAAATAAAACAAATAAGACTTTCTCCAGAAGAAAAAATATTATCAGACATACTGTGAAAATGTCCTTGCTCTGTTATACAACATTTGGGAAATATTTTAAAAAGGAAAAAAATTCAAGTGTTAAAAAAAAGTGTGTGTGTGTGTGTGTGTGCGTGTGTGTGTGTGTGTGTGTGTGTGTGTTTGTATGCATCTATTTGTGTGTATGTGCATATATGTGTATATGTGTGTGCATGTGCACGTGCATTTATATATATGTGTGTGTGCATGTACTGTATGCATGTGTCTGTATGGATGTGTGAGTATATATATATATATATATATATATATATATATATATATATATATATATATATATATATATATATATATATATATATATATATTAGTGGTGGGCCGTTATCGGCGTTAACATGCTGCATTAGCGCGAGACTCTTATCACACGATAAAATATCGCCATTAATCTATACTCAAAGTTGGGTTGGGAGTTGAGTCTATTCTACGCAAGCTATAATAACTTTCACCTTGATATTTTAGCACGGATGTATACCTGACCGGTGAGCCGTCTGACAACCAAGTGCCCTTCTGAATCAAATCAGCCATACTGCCATACTGACTTTAACTGCTGTTTGGTAGTTTCACTTTAACTCATGAACATTTCATTCATGCCCCCGTGACAAACTGGGGTATTAGACACAAATAAGGAGTAAGGAAAGCTGAGAGTGTTATGGAGTTTGCTAACGCACGCCAAATGGAATGAAAAAAACTTGCACATTTGTGTGTGTGTGTGAGGTCCTTTACTGACAGTTGTGTGTGTGTATCTTGTCGGAAAATATAGCGAAAAGTCCCACATGACGGTACTAGTTTGATTGCGGTGTTTAACTGAAACAGTCAGTAAACACAAGCACATCTTATTGAACATCATTTATTTTCATCACCAATTATCATAGAACAGTTCTTCAAGCAGTTTGTGATGCATTTTGGAAACAGGAGATGAGTCCCTGGTCTAATGCACCACCTGGCTTGAGAAACCCGTTCTCAAAGTCTTATTATTTGTGTAGCACACATTTTCTGAACGCCTTCGGCAGAATTCAAATGAGCCATTTTAATCTAGATTAATCTAGATTCATTCTGAAATTAATCTAGATTAAAAAAATTATTCTATGCCCATCATATATATACATATATACAGCTGAAGTCCGAATTATTAGCCCCCCTTTGTTTTTGTTTTCTTTTTTAAATATTTCCCAAATTATGTTTAACAGAGCAGGGAAATTTTCACAGTATGTCTGATAATATTTTTTCTTCTGGAGAAAGTCTTATTTGTTTTATTTCAGCTAGAATGAAAGCAGTTTTAATTTTTTTAAAAACATGTTAAGGTCAAAATTATTAGCCCCTTTAAGCTATATTTTTTCAATAGTCTACAGAACAAACCATCATTATACAATAACTTGCCTAATTACCGTAACCTGCCTAGTTAACCTAATTAACCTAGTTAAGCCTTTAAATGTCACTTTAAGCTGTATAGAAGTGTCTTGAAAAATATCTAGTCAAATATTATTTACTGTCATCATGGTAAAGATAAAATAAATCAGTTATTAGAGATGAGTTATTAAAACTGTTATGATTAGAAATGTGTTGAGAAAATCTTCTCTCTGTTAAACAGAAATTGGGGAAAATAAACAGGGGACTAATAATTCTGACTTCAACTGTATGTATATATGTATGTATTTTGTGTGTATTGTGTGTGTGTCTGTGTTAGGTGTGTATATCTGTTTAGTGAAGAAAGCAAGACAGTTTAGCAAAAAGTTGGTGGTTAGAGCCTCGTCTGGATCAGTTGGCATTTCTGTGTGGAGTTTGCATGTTCTCCGCGTGTTCGCGTAGGTTTCCTCCGAGTGCTCCGGTTTCCCCCACAAGTCCAAAGACATGCGCTATAGGAGAATTGAATAAGCTAAATTGGCTGTAGTGTATGTGTGTAAATGTGTGAGTGTGCTTGTATTTGCATATGTGCGTGTGTGTGTGAGAGAGAGAAAGCTGGAGGGGGAGTTCACTTCACACCATGTTTCTTCAGCAGTACAATTTAAATGAGCTAAATTAATGATGAGGTGTTATGACAGCACAGTTTTCTTCAACAAACCACACATCAGGAGAGCTTGAATAGGACGTTCGAGGTGTCGTGTATGACGCCTGCCATACAAAGTAGAAGTTTTGTTACAATTCGGCTGTGTATTTTGTCTTTTAGTTCACTGCTTTTAGAGAAAGTAGAATCGTTCTTTGTGAAGACATGTGGAAATACAAAGTGAAGTTTCATAGACTAATTTCGAGAGGAGCATGTGATATGATGCATGACTGGCTGCTCATCTGTAATCAGTAATAATCCAATCAGAGTGATCCAAGCTTACAATAAATGGATCGTTTTCTCCCTACTGCTCTGTCTTCGTTTTAGAAGAATCCCCCCTTCCACCCTATCTCCTCCTTTTCCTCCCTTTTCTAAGGGGAAGCTCTCGAGACCTACCTGATCTCGGATCCCCTTATATGCTTATTGATCGGGCGGGAGCATGCATGTTTGTGTTGTGTGTGTGTTTCTGTGATATGAGCATTTGTTTTTGTTTTGTGTGTGTTTTTGTATGCATTTTGTGTATGTGTATTGTGTCTGTATGTCTGTGTTGTTTTGTGTGTGTTGTGTATGTGCGCTGTGTTTGTCTGCCATATGAGTTTATGTCTGTTTTTGTTGTGTGTGTGTGTTTTGTATGCATTTTGTGTGTATGTATTGTGCCTGTGTTGTGTCTTGTGTGTGTTTTATTCATGTATGATGTGTTGTGTGTGTCTGTGGGTCTGTGTTGCATGTATTTTGTGTGTGTGTGTGTGTTTATTTGTATTTTGTGCGTGTGCGTTTGGTTTGTGTGTATGTGGTTTGTGTGTGTGTCTGTGATAATGAGTGTTTGTTTTTGTTTTGTGTGTGTGTTTTTGTATGCATTTTGTGTATATGTATTGTGTTTGTATGTCTGTGTTGTGTGTGCTGTGTGTTTTATTTTTATTCATGTATGGTGTGTTTTGTTTGTCTGTGGGTCTGTGCTGCATGTATGTCTGTTTGTGTGTGCGTTTTGTATGTGTTTTGTGTCTCTGTGTGTGTGTGTGTTTCAGTGTGTGTCTGCGATACGAGTGTGTGTGTTTTGTATGCGTTTTGTGTGTGTTTTATTCATGTATGGTGTGTTGTGTACAGTATGTCTGTTGGTCTGTGCTGCATGTATTTTGTGTGTGTATGTGTGTGTTTATGTCTGTTGTGGGTGTATGTCTATTTGTGTTTTGTGTGGGGTCTATGCGTTGTGATGTTTGTATTTCTGTTGTGTATATATGCCTGTGGGTGTTATATGAATGTGTGTGTGTGTGTGTGTGTGTGTGTATATATCTGCATTGTGTGTGTGTGTAATTATGTTTTGTGTGTTGTGTATGCGTTTTGTGTGTGTGTGTGTTTACCTTGTATTCCTGATGTTGCGGGGACCGAATGCACCTATGAAGTAAACAGCTCATAAATCCCACAAGAATGCCGTATTTGGAAAGTGTAAAAACTGCAGCTTGTTTCCTGTGGACGGGAAGAGGGTCAGAAGAAAAGGACAAAACATACAGTACACAAATCATTACGTCTTTGAGAAGTCCCCATAAAGATAGCAGCATAAGTGTGTGAGTGTGTGTAGTGCATTAGCTAGAAACACAAGCTGTCACCTCAGCTTCAGTCCACATTAGGAGCTCCACTGGTAGCGCAGCAACGCTGGTGTCCAGGCAGATAAGAAGAGCACAAGCACTGCTCTCCGCTAATCCCCCGTCCGCTTCAGATGAATTAATCAGAGTTAAAGCACCTGTTCACTCTCCCTCAATACAGGCTTGTGTTACGAAGGCCGTTGTGTCTGAGAGACGTCCTGCATGTCAGAGCAACACCTGCTTTACCTGAGGACAGAGACAGAGACGTCAGCTTCATGTCATACAGTGGTGTAAAGTAACTAATTACAAACACTCAAACTACTGTAATCGAGTAGTTTTTCCTCAGGAATTGTAATTTACTGAGTAGTTCTATAAATGTGTACCTTTACTCTCCCTTGAGTACATTTGTAGTGCAGTATCGGTACTTTTACTCCATTACTTTCCTTCAACCTGCAGTCACTACTTTACTTATTCCTGTCATTCATACACACTCATTCACACACGTACACTACGGACAATTTAGCTTACCCAATTCACCTATAGCACATGTCTCTGGACTTGTGGGGGCAACCGGAGGAAAGCCACGGGAATATGGGGAGAACATGCAAACTCCACACAGAAACGGCAACTGACCCAGCCAAGGCTTGAACCAGCGACCTTCTTGCTGTGAGGCAAACGTGCTACCCACTACACCACCGTGCAGCCCCCAGCCGTATATTAGATTAGATTAAACTTTGTCATTACACATGTACAAGTACAAGGCAACGAAATGCAGTTTCGGTCTAACCAGCAGTGCAATAGCAGCAAGTGCAGGATACAGGTATAAGTTATAAAGTGCAGTTATAGAAAAACTATGGTGATATTTACAGATGGATGTACTATCAATATTATATACAGGTTGTTATGAACAGAGATTTACAATAAATGAATATATGTACAGGTAGCTATTAATAATGCAACTACGTTTTCAGAATGAGCCTGGATTGCAACAATCAGAAGTGTGCAGATGGATAATGTATATGTACAGTGGGTGTGTACATAATTTAAAAATGTCCATGTGCAGTGGGTATGTACAGTTCAATAAATGAATCAGTGCAATGTAGTGCAATGAATATGTGCAATTTTTAAATGTGCAAATGGTAAACAGTGCAGTGATTGTGAGGAGTATAAGTTAGAGGTGAGTGGGGAGTGTATTGGGGGGCAAAAGAGTCAGTGAGGGGCAGAGTTCAAAAGGGAGACAGCTCTGGGGAAAAAGCTGTTCCTCAGTCTGCTGATTTTTGTCCGGGGGAGCCTGAAGTGAGCAGGGTGAGAGGAGTCCTTAAGAGTACTGCGTGCTCAGCGCAGACAGCGTTTCTTCTGGAATTCTCTATGGCTGGCAGTGTGGTCACTGTGATGCGTTGGGCAGTTTTCACCACCCGCTGCAGTGTCTTACGCACAAACATATATATATATATATATATATATATATATATATATATATATATATATATATATATATATATAGTTATGAATTATTAGATGATATTTCAATGACGTTCAGAAAATGATTCTCCATACATCCAGAAAACAGCATTTAATGAATGACTCTGAGGAGCCAATCGTCCTCTTCTTTTCTCAGAGTGCACTGCGCCTCTATTCTTCCATGTTAAATCAGATAAGGTGTAGCGCACAACAAATCCCTCACATTATTCATGCTCAAGGGCCAATTAGAAAAGCAGAGAGAGACAATGATTAGCAGAACAGGGCAGCTGTTTGCTTTCAGTTTGCTTCAAGCATGTCCCTCTTGCTAAATCTGCTTCAGGAATTGACCATTTCAGTGCTTCATATAGCCGCTGAGTCTAATCAAGTGTTCATGTTTCCGTTCTCTCACTTTTTAGCACATTTCAGATGAATTATATTGCTCACTAATGCTAATGTTTTCCTTTTCGCTGCATGTGCTGGTGTCTTTTTAGCTCAATGAAACATGCTGTCGCTCTCGCTCTGATTAAACTACTGTCATTCCGAATGTGCAGGACATCAGCAGTGCTTTTAGAGAAACTGCAATTGCCGTGAGCTTAGCAGTTAGCCGTTAACACGCTGGTTATAGGACAAATGTTAAGCAAAACACACGTGCAGTTAGTTGCATTGAAAAGCTGAGGCTTATGAGATTATCAAGGGTTGAACCTAATGGTCCAGTTGAGCTGTGAGTTCAGATGAACATCAATATGACCGTAATTTCAATGATAAATAACTAACACTTTACTTGAAGGGGTTTATAAGATTTAAAAGATGCTGGGTTCCACGCAATTGATTTGTGTTGGGGAAACATGAATGAATTAAGTTAACATATTCGTTTTAATTAATTTAATTAGGTTAAACATAATTGCAAGGAGCTACGTTTTTTGCAGTTTTTGTTTTCACAAATCCACCAGAGGCCACTGTGTACGCTTATTCAGATCTCAAATATCTTTCATGAGTGCCATTCGATCCTGCTGTTCTCAAGTAAATCCACCAGAGGCCGCTGTCGACTGACTGACCGACTGACACACCCTCCTTCCCTAAACCCAACCAATAGTGTTTTCAAAAGCACCGATTGACCCGCCCACCTCTTCCCTAAACCCAACCAATAGTGTTTTCAAAAGCACCGATTGACCCACCCACCCCTTCCCTTAACCCAACCAATAGTGTTTTCAAAAGCAATCCAGAAAAAGAAAAGCCCTTGCCTGATTTTTACCATGTTTTCAGATTTTACCACATTCTCACCCTGTTGTTTACTTGTTTGTTTTATTTTTTAGCTTTTGTTTTTGTCTTATCTGCTTTCTGGAACCGTTCTTTGTTCGACTCAAACCCCGTCGTCGTGGTCAACTCCACTCTACGTCTCAAATGCACTGACGCATGTGGCAAGCTACTGAACAAACTGGGAAAGCGTGTGTTGTTTCAGTTCATTTTAAAGAAGTAGTCTGAACAAACAGCAAACATAATTTTTCGAGTCCGTCATGTGACCTTTATAATCAAGACATGACAAATGAGTGTGAGATTTTATGCATGTTTATCACAACTATCATTAAGTGTCATTCGCTCAGTTTTGTCATTTTAAATGCAAAGATGACATCATTTGTTATGACAACTTGACATTACTACAACAAAACTTGTCATGAATCTGTCATAAACATGATTTTTCATGAGGCATTATAATTGTGTCATGAAGATTTTTCTAATCACTTTTTCAGTGGAACAAACTGTATTTGGCAACACAGGCAAAATCTCATTCTGAAAACATAGCCCATATACATATACATTACTGGAGATCCCAAATTGCAAATTTGTCTTTAAAACGAATGCTATGGGGCCAGTATGTCACAGTTCCTTTTCGTGCTTACCAGCTGACTACTTACCTCTGTATGGATGGCTTTCCCGCTGTTACCAGTTTGTCCAGTAGCTGTATGTTGACAGACTTGAGACACAGAGGAGAATTGACCATGATGACAGGATTCGAGTCCAACAAAGAATGTTTCCAGAAAGCGGGTAAGACAAAAACAGAAGCCAAAAAATGAAATAAGTAAATAACAGTGAAACGTGGTAAAACCCAACACAATCTCACAGCAATTCCTAACTTTTTGATATAGTGGCTAATTCGTATGAATTCATACGATCTAATTCGTACAATTTAATGTGATTTGCTCATCACCCAATGAGGGTTGGGGTTAGGAGTGGGGTTAGGTGCCATACCTCCTTTTTAAAATCGTACATTTTCGTATGGCTGAACTCGTACAAGTAGGGGTGTGACGGTAACCGCATCACCGCCTTACCGCCATAATGAGATGTCAACCGCGGTGATGTGGTTATTACCGTCATCACCGCCCATTTTAGTTTATTATTTATTTTTGCTTGTGAATCTTTCAGGATCGTATAGAAAAACAGAATAAACTAAAAAGGAATAAAAGGCCTGCCCTAAGTATTTTCCACTTAAATTACAAATTTAGATTACAAAACGAAAACACTGAATCCTTTTTAATAACCAGCATAGGCTGTTTTTATTTGAAGCTTATTTTAATAAAACAGGCCTACTAACTCAAATCAATCGCTCCACAGAAAATAAGCATTTTTAACGCACCGCTGTAATTCTATATCCCAGTCCCTTTATCAACATTTTTAATACAAGTCATTATTTTAAAGATTATGACTTGAGAATATGATTTTACCTCAGCGCTGCACTTTTCTCCTTCTCCCTCGCGCTGAGTTCAGGTGACGGAGTGTTGTGAAGTAGTTAAACTCTCCTCAGTTTAATTTACAGTGTCAAACTGGCACAGGAATATCAGTATATTAATATAGGCTTTGCTAAAAAGCTGGTTAAATGTAGGTCTTTTTTTACAGAAGCTATAAACACACGCGCATGCTGCGACCACGGTGATGAGTCAACAATCGCAAATATTTTGACTTATTTAAAGTAGGCTATAGGCTATAGCATATAATAATTTTGTGTAAAGACATTTATAAAAAAATGTAGCTAATATATCACAGGGGGTTGTGTAGCAGCAACAGTGGAGCATTAATTAAATCCTTTTTTCCCGTGGAGCGAAACAAACACTGCACAGATGTGTAGCGGATGGAGACGCACAAAAATATACAATTCATACATTTTCGTCGGAAGAAAAATATTCTTTGAAGTAATTTTGTTTTGTACAATTTGTATCTTAGTTTTTGTCGGTCAGTTATTTACAAAATAAACAAGAATAACTAATAAACTTTGAGGTGAAGCGATGTGCCTCAGGGTCCGCTTATGCCGCGGCCAAAACACAAACCGGTTAAATACAATTAAGTACTGTAATATAAATAGAATAAAAGTTAAATATTCAGTTTCGAATATTGAATCTTTGTTAACTGTATGATCAAAATTAAAACGGCAGCCTATACTATCACTCTTTATGACAAACATCCATTGATCGGTCAGTTTCGCTATATTTAATCAAAGCGTTTGAACTTTTTGATATTTTAGGCAAAGTGGTCTGCATAACCAATGATCGAACTTATCCATCTGCGACCCACCCATAATTAAACATCATGCAGGCGAGCTGGCTTATTGATTACCTGAACCGTGTATTAACGGCTGCACCAGCATAATCGAGTTCTGCGTATTAATACCAGCACCAGCAGATATAAGAGAGTTTATTTAAAAGCCTATATTAATATACTGATATTCCTGTGCCAGTTTGATAGTTTAACTACTTCACACTTACTCATGGTTTCCGCTAAATTCATTCTTCCATGGCGGGGCGCCACGCCAGGATTCATCCCGCCACGGCTACATTACAGCTTCTCATTCAAATTTTTTTGTTATTTTAATAGCGCATGATAATCACACCAAAGCATAATAAAAAGGTAAGTGAATTATAACAGCGCGAACTTTTCTGTAACCCTTTAAGGTTACGTGCTGACTGACTGACTGTGACAGGTGCGTTATGCATGAGGCCAGCAAACACGATAGCCGTTTTATTTTATTTCAGGACACATTAATACCGGAGGCATTCATACATATTTATAGAAAATCTATTAAAGTCTGGAGACATACTCGTTACACAAACGCACTAAATCGCACTTCAGCAGTGTTTATTTGAGAGCGCACAAGAAGATCTGCGCGCTCTTAAAGCGGCTTATATTTGAGGGGGAGGCAAGAAGTTTTGTGCACGAGCAGAAAAAATCGGCGCGCAAGCAAAGAGATTCACATGCTGTAGGCTATTACATAAATGCGATCTCAACTTCTAATACTGCGCTCACGACATTTGTCATTGAAATAACACCACAGGTAGTTAGTAGATCTGTGTAAAAAAGGCCTGCCGCCACAGCTGGAAAAAATCCTATAGAGGAAACACTGTGTATATGTAAATATGTATGTGTATGTATGTGTGTGTGTGTGTGTGTGTGTGTGTGTGGGTGTGTGTGTGTGTGTGTGTGTGTATATATATATATATATATATATATATATATATATATATATATATATATGCATATATGCATGCGCGCGGTTAACCGACATACCGCATGATTTCTTGCTTCATCACTGCGGTAACAGAAAATCCGTTACCGTCACAGCCCTACGTACAAGTTTGTATGAATTAGCCACTAAACTGACAAAACGTAAAATACTAACGTTTTCTCATGAGATCAGGCTGTGAAATCTGAAAAAGTGTTAAAAATCAGGCTGCAGCAAGGGTTTTTCTTTTTCTGGATTGATTTTGAAAACACTATTGGTTGGGTTTAGGGAAGGAGGAGGGTGGGTCTGTAGATCTTTCAGTCATTCAGTCGACATCGGCCTCTGGTGGATTTACGTGAAAACAGCAGGCGTGAATGGCACTCACGAGAGAAATTTGAGATCTCAAAAAGCATACATAGCAACCTCTGGTGGATTTGTGAAAACAAAAATGCATTTATGTCAAGTTGTCATCTTTGCATTTAAAAAGTCATAACTGAGCGACTGACACTTAATAGCTATGTTTCCATTCACATATTTTTATGCGCATATTGGGTATGTGCATTAAAAAAATAGTTTATTGAAATGCCAAGATGTGCATAAAAACCATCTGCGCATAACTGAGTAGCATAAACTTTTTATCCGATAAGAAAAGATGCATATAAACTACGATAGAAACACTTTTACCAAACAAATTCCAGTATGCACATTTTAAAAAATCATGTGATTTAGATATAAGAGATCATGTGATAATGAAAATGTGTGTGAATGGATAAACCAGCAGGCTGAGCACAATGTAAAATGTTGTTTTGGTCAATCTAAAATCCCTTAACGGTTTCAGTATTAGTGTTATTATATTATTAATGACCTCCAGAATTGTCAAGAGCGTCTGTGCTCTGTGTCTGACGCCTTCAAACGCCACCATGCGTTCACTGCATGACAGCATTTGTTTTCTGAGGCGTAATTTATGAAATGAAGAAAAGATTCACGCAGCTTCTCCTACCGCAGCAAATTTAGTTTTTTACATTTGATATTTGGCACCAGATAATCAGGAAGTGACGATTTTGTTCTCTTTGACTCTTTGGATGGAAACGCTGCTTAATCACACATCTTTTATGCAATATTTCAATTTTGTTCATAAATTTAATTACATTTTTTTCTTTCTTTATTGTCACAAGTGGAAATTTATCTTTGGCTTCGCCACACAACCACATTAGCATTCACATTACATATATCACGGAAAAACAGGCAACACAAATACATTCAATTTCATCACATAAATCACATTAAAAACTCAGTTTAAAACCCTATAGATAATTAGAAGCCAGTATTTAAAATTGTAATGGCATTCGGCACAAAGGAGATTTGATACACATTTTTCTTTGCTTGAGATTGCCTAAAACATCTTTTTGATGGCAGAATCTGAAATTTTACATTTAAAGGGATGGGAACAATCTTCAATAAGGACAGGTGCTTTCTGTTTAATTCTCACTGAATACATTTCATTTGGTTGCCTTTGTGCTTTACCGCACTGGCATTTTTTACTACTTGGGTTTTTCAGTAATTCCCATTTTTGGATGGAAACATAGCTAATGACATTTTAGCTCACTCTGTTATGAAGCGGACAGGAGACAGAGGTAAGGAAACGTTAGGGTGTTTATTAAATGACAACAAGGAGCACATGAAGGATAGCCAGGAGGATCAGGAATGATGTTGGGGTCTTTTCCTCCGTGGCTGGGTAACAGGAATACACGAGGATGGACAGCACACACCAGATACAGCTGACAGAGGATGACACAGACTTGGAAGGACTGGAAGACAGGACGATTCGGGAGGACCAGGAAGACTAGGAGGAATACAAAGAGAACAGGTAAGTAAATCGTTTGTTTTAGCTGAGGATGACTACGCTGAGTGGTCGCTCAGTTGTCCGCTTTCGTCGAGACGAGCCCGGACAATGAGCGACTGGAGTGCTGTGCTTTTATCTGGTGCTCGTGAATGTGATGCAGCTGTGTGCTCATTAGAAGTCAGGTGATGGTGATCTTCGTGAGTGGGGGTCGTGAGAGCCTGACCAATCCATGACAGTACCCCCCTCCCCAGGGCCCGCTCCTGAGGGCCGACACCTCCGACGCCGTGGTGGTCTCCCTCTGCCTCTAGGCGCTGGGAACTCAGGGTGGCTCTCATGAAACTCCACCATGAGACTAGGATCGAGAATATCAGCTCTGGGAACCCATGTCCTTTCTTCGGGGCCGTACCCTTCCCAGTCCACCAGGTACTCCAACTGGCCACCACGACGTCGGGAACGCAAGATCTCCTTCACTGCGTAGACGGCTCCTTCTTCTAGGAGCAGTGGAGGAGGGGGTTCCTCTTCGTGGTCAGGCTCTGTGGAGGGAAGAACAGGATCGTGATAGGGTTTCAGGAGTGATACGTGGAATGTAGGGTGAATACGGTAGTGAGAGGGTAATTGTAGTTTGTAGGTGACGGGGTTAACCTGTTCCACGATGGTGAAGGGACCAACAAATCGGGGACTTAACTTGCGAGAGGGCAGTCGCATGCGTATGTCCCGGGTGGATAGCCACACCTTTTGTCCGGGTGTGTATCTGGGTTCTTCAGACCTTCTCCTATCGGCGGTTACCTTGCTTCGACGGACTGCCCTCTGCAGATGTTGATGAGCCTCGTCCCAGACTCTCTCGCTCTCCCGGAACCAGTGATCCACTGCGGGGACATCAGATGGTTCGCCATCCCAGGGAAAGAGCGGTGGTTGGAAGCCCAGGACGCACTGGAATGGCGTGAGTCCGGTGGAGGGTTGCCGCAGTGAATTTTGGGCATATTCTGCCCAGCCCAAATACTGGCTCCAGGAGTTCTGGTGACCACTGCAGAAGGTCCTCAGGAACCGTCCCACCTCCTGAATCTTCCTCTCTGTCTGCCCGTTGGTTTGGGGATGATATCCAGAAGAGAGGCTGACGGCCACACCTAGGAGCTTGAAGAAGGCTTTCCATAGACGTGAGATGAACTGTGGACCTCTGTCCGACACAATATCTTCTGGAATACCAAATGACCTGAAGACTTGATTAAAGATATTGTCGGCAGTTTCAAAGGCTGTGGGAAGACCTTTCAGAGGGATTAGTTTGACAAACTTTGAGAATCTATCTACTATGACTAGAATACAGGTATTACCTTCTGACGAAGGGAGGTCAGTGATAAAGTCCACTCCTAGGTGTGACCAGGGACGGTTCGGAATCGGCAAGGGATGGAGCTTTCCAGCGGGTAGATGACGTGGGCTCTTGGATTGGGCACAGTCCTTACAGCCCTGAACATATTGCCTCACATCCCTTGCCATGTTTGGCCACCAGAATCGTTGGGATACTAGCGAGAGAGTATTGTTGATCCCTGGATGTCCAGTGCCTAGCGAGGTATGTAAGGAGTGGATCAGATCTACCCGGTGTTCAGGTGGTATGAACTGCCGATGAGGAGGGCATCCCGGCGGAGCAGGGGCTTCCGGAGTGGCAACGACTGGAGGAGCGTTCCAGGTGATCGGACAAATGGAGATGTGTTCGGGAAGAATCTTCGTTGGGAGTTCTTCATGATCGTGATGCTCGTGTAAACGAGAGAGAGCGTCTGCTCTTAGATTCTTGGGTCCTGGACGATAGGAAATGGAGAAATCAAAACGTGAGAAGAAAAGTGACCATCTGGCTTGACG
The DNA here is from genome assembly GCF_903798145.1 of Danio aesculapii. Lineage (NCBI taxonomy): Eukaryota > Metazoa > Chordata > Actinopteri > Cypriniformes > Danionidae > Danio > Danio aesculapii. Next base: position 49,654,749 of record NC_079454.1, on the reverse strand, counting down.
TGGACATAGTCTCTTGGCCTCTTTGATGTATTGGAGGTTTTTGTGATCTGTGATCACCTGGAACGGATGTTTGGCTCCCTCCAACCAGTGACGCCACTCCTCCAAGGCTAGCTTGATTGCTAGAAGCTCCCTGTCTCCTATGCTGTAATTCTGCTCCGCCGGGCTCAACTTCCGAGAGAAATAGGCACAGGGATGCAGTCGGGGCGGTGTATCATGATGTTGAGATAATACTGCCCCGACGCCGGTGGTGGATGCGTCCACTTCCACCACGAAAGGAAGATTTGGGTCAGGATGAGTCAGGAGTGGGGCCCTTGTGAACTCCTTCTTAAGAAGGCGGAAGGCTGCGGCTGCTTCTTTGGTCCACTCCAGTCCTTTGGGTTTACCCTTGAGGAGATTAGTGAGAGGTGATGTTCTCTCAATGTGTGTAGGACCTCCGCAACGTGTTGGCGATGTTCGGCCTCACTCCGGGAGTAAATGAGGATGTCATCTATGTACACTATTACACAGTGGTGAAGAAACTCCCGGAGGACTTCATGAATGAAGTTTTGGAATACGGAGGGGGCGTTGACCAGACCGTAAGGCATGACCTCATATTCATAGTGGCCAGTAGGGGTCACGAATGCTGTCTTCCATTGGTCCCCCTCACGTATTCTTATCAGATTATACGCGCTGCGGAGGTCCAATTTAGTGAAGACTTTAGCTTCTCGGAGCTGTTCCAAAGCGGCTGGTACCAGAGGAAGGGGATATCGGTATTTTACTGTACCGTTATTTAGGACCCTGTAGTCGATGCATGGACGCAGCCCTCCGTCCTTCTTGGCCACAAAGAAGAAGCTTGAGGCGGCTGGTGATTTTGAGTGACGTATGTACCCCTGACTCAGAGCTTCCCTTATGTAATCTTCCATTGCCTGATTCTCTGGAAGCGAGAGCGGGTAGATCCTACCTCTTGGCAACTGGGCATCTGGAACTAGGTCGATCGCGCAGTCCCATGGCCGATGCGGCGGTAGCTGGGAAGCTCTCTTGGGGCAGAAGACATCATGAAAGGAGCTGTACTCCTTAGGAATGTGGATAGACTGCTTCTCAGGAGGGCTCTCGACCGATGTTGCAAACAAAGAAATGGGGTTCCGACCTTGAAGAGGGAGATTTGGAAAACAGGCAGGTGTACATCCAGATCCCCATTTCTTTATCTCTCCTGTGCCCCAAGAGATGATGGGATCGTGCTTCACCAGCCACGGGCGCCCTAGAATGATGTCCATATTTGCACCCTCCAGAACCAGAAATTGAATCCTCTCTTGATGTAACAACCCCACTTGAAGAAGGATGTCTTCGCATTGTCGATGGATACGGGTCGAAGATCGAGTGCACTGGGTTATCGGTTGTATCTGGTATATATGCGAGGACGCCTCAGTACGGAGGTGGAGTTGACGACAGAGGGATTGGGAGATGAAGTTCCCTGCTGACCCGGAGTCGATGAGGGCTGTGACAAGGAGAGAAATAGAGGCAGTAGTTATTTGTACGGTGGTAGTAAGTGGTTTACATTGTTCAATATTCGTACTGAATACACTCACTGAAGTCCGAATGGGACGAAGGGGACACTCCATACGGGTGTGTCCACTGACACCGCAGTATAGACACAGACCCCGGGTCAGCCTCCTCTGTCGTTCCGCTGATGTCAGTCTTCCAGACTCTATTATCATGGGTTCTGGTTCTGGAGAGGCTGTTGACTCAGGCGATTGGAGGAGTGCAGACGAGGGGGTGATGGTGTCCTGTTGATAGGAACGGAGACGATCGGAACATCGGAGAGAATGTTGGATGAATCTCTCCAGACCCATTGTATCATCTAATGTGGCCAGTTGGATTCGGAGAGTGGGTTCCAAGCCGAGCCGGTACGTGGTCAACAACGATCTCTCATTCCATCCACTTGCAGCTGCTAGAGTGCGAAACCGGAGAGCATATTCCTGTGTAGATAGAGTACCTTGCTTTAGATGATACAGCTGCTCTCCAGCGGCTACTTCCCCATCAGAACGTCCAAACACCTCTTTGAAATACTCCGTGAAGGTAGTGATGGAATTCATGACCGGCCCGGCTTGGTTCCAGATCGTCTCAGCCCATTTAAGTGCAGGTCCAGAGAGTAGAGATACGATGTAGGCGATCTTCGACTTATCTGTGGGATATAGAGAAGGTTGCATTTCGAATATGAGGGAACATTGTAACAGAAAACCATTGCACTCCCCCGCTCCGCCTGAGTAGGGCGCTGGTCGGGCCATGGGACTGGAAGGAAGGGCCGAAGAAGAAACTGTGGAGGCGGAAGTGCTCGGTGCTGGTGGTGCGTTGGAAAGTGGAGCTGGTGGCTGTAGAATCCGCTTCAACTGGTTCACCAGCTCTTGAAGGTGATCGGGGGTGCTCATGTTGTCGTCGTTATGGGTCCGGGCTTCTGTTATGAAGCGGACAGGAGACAGAGGTAAGGAAACGTTAGGGTGTTTATTAAATGACAACAAGGAGCACATGAAGGATAGCCAGGAGGATCAGGAATGATGTTGGGGTCTTTTCCTCCGTGGCTGGGTAACAGGAATACACGAGGATGGACAGCACACACCAGATACAGCTGACAGAGGATGACACAGACTTGGAAGGACTGGAAGACAGGACGATTCGGGAGGACCAGGAAGACTAGGAGGAATACAAAGAGAACAGGTAAGTAAATCGTTTGTTTTAGCTGAGGATGACTACGCTGAGTGGTCGCTCAGTTGTCCGCTTTCGTCGAGACGAGCCCGGACAATGAGCGACTGGAGTGCTGTGCTTTTATCTGGTGCTCGTGAATGTGATGCAGCTGTGTGCTCATTAGAAGTCAGGTGATGGTGATCTTCGTGAGTGGGGGTCGTGAGAGCCTGACCAATCCATGACACACTCATGCTCATGACTAGGCATGGGCCGGTGTGAGATTCTGATGGTATGATAACCTTGGATGAAAATATCACGGTTTCACTGTATTGTCTGGTTAAAAAAAAAAAAAAAATTTGCCCCTTTGAAAACAATATGTTTTATTTTTTTGAAGGATTTATATTAGTAAAATGAATCATTGACTTCTGCTGTTTTCATTAGTTTCAAAAACACAGATTTCTTTACAAATTAAAACACCATCTTTGGATATTTTTTCTGCTTGAGATACTGTTGTCCTAAAAAGTAAAAAATATAAATAAAAAATCTTACACATACCTGAGGAACGGTATTACAGAAAATTTAGCTGGTTTTAAAACCTTGACTTTTCCAAACTGATGTATACCTTGAAAACGGATTTATCGTCTCATGCCTACTCATGACGTCTTATGAACAATAAGCAGAATACAACAACATGTACAAGTTCATTGTATCACATTATTAATTGACATTTTCTACACAGTAGCTGAAGACATTTGCTATAAAATGTCCACATGTTCAGATATTTTAGGCTATAAGTTTAATATCTTTAATGATCAGTGTTCATAAAACATTCCTGCTTCATATTTTTGTGAAAACAGAGATTTCTTTTCTCTGTTTTTATAAATAGAAAGTTTTAAATGTAATGCATCAATGCTGAATACAAATATTAATTTCTATTAATTTTCTTTGGTTCTGTTCAAACAATAAGCCATCCTAATGAATATTTTCAGGGTCAGATGACACTAAAGAACTTGTTTTTTTGTGATTTCCTCTCGCCAGGCACCTTTTGCGCTGTACCACACAAACAGAAAACTGTCCATGGAGCCGAAGGTCACCATCAATGCCAGAATTGTGGTGGTGGGAGCATCAGACACGGCTTTAGCGTTTCTCGAAGCTCTAACATTCTGGTAAGCGTCTCAATTTTGGAAACACTACTTCAATCAAACGCTCAATCAAGCCCTAAATAGCATTTGCGATTTTCTTTTTGAAGAAACAGCGAGGTATTTGTGTGTGTGTTTTTTTTTTCTGGGGTGGAGGGCGATCATCTCAAGCGTGATTATAATTAGTGAGAGTGACCCTCAGGGATCTGAGCCAAACAATGATTGCATGAAATCTGAGCTTACGGCTTTATATAACAACACTCAGCCCAGCATGAGCCAATTAATACCTGTATTCTGGATCCGTCTGCCTCTGGACAGAGATCTCTTTGTGTTTGAAAGCCAGACAATGCAGTGGAAAAAAATCTTCAAATAAAATATTAGATTGTATTTATTAAGCAGTGATTTCTTGCATTGAGTATCTCTAAGATAATTGTGCATCTACATTTTACTGTACACTGTAAATGACCTACATTTTGTTTAACATCAGACTATTCATTTACAAGGAAATGTGCTGGCACTCAATGGATTTTCTTCAGCTCACCCACCATAAAGTTTCTATATATAAGATATATAAGCGATACAATTACTAACAACATAGGCTCATTCTGAAAACGTACCCCTATATACATTTCTGGAGATCGCAAATTATGTAGCTAGAAGTACGTATGACTGCATTTTGTCTTTAAACGAACGGGTGGTATGATGCTGTTCCTTTTTAAACTAGCAGCTGACCGCTTACCTCCGTATGGACGGCTTTCCCGCTGTTACCAGTTTGTCCAGTAGCTCGCCATGTACGTCGTCGGATTTGAGAGGAGTTGACTACGACGACAGGATTTGAGTCCGGTGAAGAACGGTTCCAGAAAGCAGATAAGACAAAAACAGAAGCCAAAAAATGAAATAAACAAGTAAATAACAGGGTGAGAATGTGGTAAAATCTGATAACATGGTAAAAATCAGGCGAGGGCTTTTCTTTTTCAGGATTGCTTTTCAACACTGTCAGATGCGTTTAGGAAAGTGGGTTGGCGGGTCAATTGGTGCTTTTAAAAACATTAGTGGTTGGGTTCAGGGAAGGAGGAGGGTGGGTCAGTCGATCGGTCAGTCAGTCAGTCAGTCAGTTGACAGCAGCCTCTGGTGGATTTACATAAGAAGAGCAGCTGCAAATGGAGGTAAAAAATTTGAGACCTCAAAAAACGTACACAGCAGCCTCTGGTGGATTTACACAAGAACAGGTGTAAAAATAAAATTTGAAAATAAAAAAATAAATAAATTTGAGATCTTAAAAAGCGTACACAGCGACCTCTGGTAGATTTGCAAAAACTGCATAAAAAACAACTCCAGGGACATATTTGGCGATCTCCAGAAATGTATATAGGGGTATGATTTCAGAATGAGACTGGGTTGATATTTGACATTTAAAATGTCATTATGCTGTTGAATAATTTTAAACAGCATCAATAATATTTAATGACATTTGAATGACAAATTCAGCTCGTACCACTGTAGTTGAAATCATGACGCTGTTATAAAATTCATGACATATTTCAAATGGCCTCATGACAATCATGTTTATGACAGATTTATGACAAGTTTTGCTGTCTCTGTAATGTCAAGTGTCATAACAGATACAAAGAGGTTGTGATGCATTTGTTTATGTCAAGTTGTCACAACAAACAATGTCATCTTTGCATTTAAAAAGTCAGAACGACAATAAATAGCTGTTTCACATGTTTTTATGCGCATTTTGGATATGCACTTTAAAAAAAAGTTGGATTCGTGAAAACAAAAACTGCAAAAATTGTACCTCCTGGGATGTATTAGGCGCTTTGCAGAAATGTATATTGGGGTACGTTTTCAGAATGAACCTGGGTTGATTAATAACATTATACTCTCCAAAAATGTAAATAAAAACATGAATATTGTGCATTATAATTACAACTTACATGATTGGTTTTCTATTTGAATGGGAAAATGTTATTAATTCCTGAAATTTAAAGCTGAATTTTCACCATCATTACTCCAGTCATCAGTCTCACACGATCCTTCAGAAATCTTTCTAATCTGATACAGTGTATCTGATAATCTGGTATTTTTTATTATAAATGGTAAAAACAACTGTGCTGCTTAATATTTTATATGGAAACGTTAATACATTTCTTTTTTAAGATTGTTTGATTAACAGAAAGTTACTCCATGTTATACTTGGTATATCCTAATTAGACCAGTATACTCGGTATACTAAATATATACTGACTTGTATATAATAATAGAAATGTCTTTACAGCCACCCTTAAAAAATGTCATGCAATTTTGCTGAATAGAATATTTATTTAAAGCCTAAATCAGAAAAAGTTGGGATGCAATTAAAAAGTAGTGATTTCTAAATTTACTTTGACTTGTATTACATTGCAGACAACACAACAAACATTATATTAACATATTCCAATTTTGGATCTAGCAACACATTTAAAAAAAATGTAGGGACAGAAGCAGTTTAGGGCTAGTAATCATGTTAAATAATGATGTGATTTGAAACAGGTGATGTCAACAGGTGATTGTAATTATGATTTGGTACAAAAAAAGCAGCATTCAAGAAAGGTCTAGTCCTTTAGGAGCAAAGATGGGCTGAAGATCGCCAGTTTACCAACAAACATGTGAGAACATTTTTGAATTGTTTAAAAACGATTTTCCTCGAAGAAAGAAAGACATTTGGATATTTCACCTTCAACAGTGCAGAACATCAATAAAATGTTCAAGGAATCTGGAGGAATTTCAGTGCATAAAGCACAAGAGTGCAAGCCAAAGCTGAACAACCGTGATCTCCGATCCGTCAGGCTGGGATCAAGAATCAAGATTCAGACTGCGTCAAGAATCCTCATTCATCTACAAGCGATATCACCACATGGGCTCAGGACTATTTTGGCAAACTTTTGTCAAGTACCACAATACGTAGTTACATTTACAAATGCCAGTTAAAACTACTGTGCCAAAAGGAAACCCTATGTTAACAGTGTCCAGAAGCGCCTCAGAGGCATCTGGGATGGACAGTCAGATGAATCAGTATTTCAGGTATTTTGGGGAGAAATGGACGCTGTGTGTTCCAGACCAAAGAAGAAAAGGATCATGCAGACTGTTTCCAGCAACAAGTCCAAAAGCCAGGGTCTGTCATGGTATTGGGTTGTGTCAGTCCCTTGGCAAAAGTAACTTGCACTGTGATGCACCATTAATGCTGAAAAGTACACAGAGATTTTAGAGCACAATATCCTGCCTTCTAAACAGGGACGCCCATGCATATTTCAACAATGCAAAACCACTTTCTGCACACATTACAAAGTTCTGGCTGAGGAGGAAGAGAGTACAGGTACTTGACTGGCCTGCCTGCAGTCCCGACCTGTCTCCAATGAAGAGTGTGTGGCGACGTGAAGCAATCTGCAGAAACACTTTGATTGACATTCTTCCTTTGTACGTGTCATCAGATGGGGAAAGCCCCGCCCACTAGTGACCATCTCTCGCTCACTAGCATAGGACGTTAGTCTTGTTTTTATATCTGCCACTATGCTGACACACAGATATCTGTAGCTCCACCCTCTTTTGAAAAGAACACAATCTCATTTGAATTTAAAGCGACAGTCACCATTTAGGATCAAAGCCTAAAAAGGGTCCATTTGAAAGAGTTATAAAACATTATTTGAGTGCTATTTTGATCTGAAACTTCACATACACACTCTAGAGGCTTAAGTTAATATACATAATAGGCCATAATAGGTCTCTTTTAATATTTTTCAATCAGTTTGATTGATCTAAGTTCAAGATGACTTTACATTTTTGTAAAAATTCAAGGAAGCAAGATTTTTTTACAGTGCTGACTTAACAGACAACACAAAAAACGTAATCTCTGTCACTTGACTCTAAAGGATTTCACTTTCAGGACATCATTTCTCTAGAGGCTATCAGACGACGCAGCGTTTGACCAAACAAAGCTGCGATTTAAGGCCGTTCTTGTTTCCTGAAAGCTGATAACCGCCTGGCAACCAGGGGTCACTCTCCGCTCATGTGTGTGTGTGTGTGGTTATATGTGTGTGTTTGGCAGGCAGCGCGGGCACGCAGCTGTCTGGAGCTGGCAGTGTGTGGAGGTCACGCTCTGGCCCTTTAATTAGCCCCGTCGCTGTTCTGCAGGCCGCAGTCGCTGTTTGCCGTGGCTAATGACTTGACTAATGAGGCAGTTAGTGTCCACTAAACTTATGGCCGCTCGGCCTCTGACTAATGGAGAAGGTGGAGGCCACGGCCGACAGCGCTTATCTGTCAAACCAAATCCGCACGCTCGCCCTCTCATCCTTTATCACCCCTGAGGACGGGCTGAAGCGTCGGGGCCACAGAGGGCCGATAAAGATGCTCGGCCCCTGCTTGGCCCCTAAACTTAGCAGTCAGACACCGGTCACAATAGAGGCCTGTCAGCTGCTGATAAGAGCAGAGCTGCTGTGAGCTGCTGGTCAAGAACTGACTGACGACACAAAACACACACACACAAGATTAACAAGCCACACACATTCAGGATGGTTTTGTTTCTGTATAAAAGATGGACAATTTATTTTTTCAAATAAAATATTAGACTGAATTTAATTCGATTCATTTCAATAGTGAGTCTGTACCAGACATTGGGTACCTCATAGATAATTTACAAAACACACAAACAAGATAAACTACCCAAACAAATTCAGGATGGTTTTGTTCCTGTATAAAAGATGGACAAACATTTTTTTTTTCAAGATTCTTCAAGTAAAATATTAGATTGTATTTAATTTGATATATTTCAATAGTCAGTCCTTGCCAGATGTTGATACCTCTAGGATATTTTACGAAACACACACAAGATTAACTATCTGCACACATTCAGGACGGTTTTGTTTCTGTATAAAAGACGGATCAGCTATTTATTTTTTCAAGATTCTTGGGATTAGATTGTATTAATTATCTGTGTTTATTTATGTATCTGTATTAGATTGTATTTAATTAGATGTATTTCAGTAGTGGTAACTCTGAGATCACTTACAAAACACACACACACACACACACACACACACACACACAAGATTAACTATCGCCATCCATTCTTAAAGGTTAAATGAACTATTTTTTTTTTCAAGATTCTTCAAATACAATATTATATTGTATTTAATTCGATATATTTCAATAAATATCTGTTAAACATGCAGCGCTGTTATTTTATATGTACATTTTTTCCATATACAGATGCAGACAAAATTGTTGGTACCCTTCCAGGAGACCTGTCCTGGAGAAAGAAAAAACTACAGTGCTCACTGAAATAACTTGAAACTGAAAAAAGAAATGACTAATGAAAAATGACTGGAAATAAACTATTGAAGATCAGCTATTGCACTCAAAATGTGAGGCAATAAAAGAGGCAAACCTATGAAACTGGCCTGGACAGAATTGAAAAGTACCAACAATTTTGTCCATGCCTGTATTTATTTGAGTTCTAAATATTTAATATTCTTTATAATATATCTGCATATTTATTGTAATGAAATACTAGGAATACAAAATTATAATGATAAAAAACGCCATATACTGACTAAATAAAACATTAATTTGAAATGAATTATTATTAATACACATTTTTTGACATTTTACGGTTAAAAGTCTGCAGTGTCATGTTTTACATGTGAACACTTGTCTGAAATCAAGGCAGATATCTGTAGATGACATTAGCTGTGTTTCCACCCAACTATTTCTATGCACATTTGGGAATATTGGATTAAAAATGCTTAATAGAAATGCCAAAATGGCCATACATTTTTTTAAACGCATAAAAAAATCTTTTGTGCACACCTGGGATACACTTTTTATCTGATAAAAAATGCATATAAACAATAATAGAAGGACGTTTACCAAATAAATGCATTTTGTTTTAACAGACCATGTGATGACAAAAACAAGCATTATGGGATGACATTAATGGGCAAACTAGTCAAATGAGCACATTGTAAAACATCGGAAATGTTAAAAATCCCTCAGCCAAAGTCTGTCATCAAAGAAAGTTGACATAAGCATTCATTATCATTATAAATATTTTTGTATTCCTAATATAAAAAATATGCAAAACATTTATAAATTCAAATATTTAAACTCAAATAAAGACAGACGTGGACCAAATTGTTGGAATACACTGCCTGACAAAAGTCTTGTGGTCGATCCCAGTTGTAAGAGCAACAAATAATAACTTGAGTTCTAGTTGATCATTTGGAAAAGCAGATTTTTTGTTGAACTGCATCACAATAATCAATAAATACTGCAGAAGACCTACTGGAACCCACATGGACCTAAGATTCTAACAGAATCAGTCAAGTTTGGTGAAGGAAAAATCATGGTTTGGGGTTACATTCAGTATGGGGGCGTGCGAGTGATCTGCAGAGTGGATGGCAACATCAACAGCCTGAGGTATCAAGACATTTGTGCTGCCCATTACATTACAAACCACAGGAGAGGGCAAATTGTTCAACAGGATAGCACTCCTTCTCATACTTCAGCCTCCACATCAAAGTTCCTGAAAGCAAAGAAGGTCAATGTGCTCCAGGATTGGCCAGCCCAGTCACCAGACATGAACATTATTGAGCATGTCTGGGGTAAGATGAAGGAGGAGGCATTGAAGATGAATCCAAAGAATCTTGATGAACTCTGGGAGTCCTGCAGGAACACTTTCTTTGCCATTCCAGATGACTTGATTAATAAGTGATTTGAGTCATTGCAGAGATGTATGGATGCAGTCCTCCAAGCTCATGATGGAGTCAGACACAATATTCATTCTGTTTCCACTGCAGCATGACTTTATATTCTATATTGGACATTATTTCTGTTCAGTGACAAGACTTTTGTCTGAGCAAAGTCAGATATTACTGTCCTAATAAAATGATTAAAAATCAAGGCATAATCATATTTTATTAGAAGTCAAATAAGTGTAATCTAGATTTTCATATAAGCCACTTCTGATACCAAAGTCAAGTTATTATTTGTCGTTCCTAAAAGTTGGATAGCCAACAAGACTTTTGTCTGGTAGTGTACACTTCAATTTTGTCCAGGCCAGTTTCATTAATTTGTCTTTTTTAATACTTCTTTTGAGCCAAAATTCAAAGCAATATCTGATTTCCATTCATTCAATTTCAGTCATTTTTCATAAATCATTACTTTTTTGAGGTTATTTCAGTGTCCAGTGTAGTTTTACCTTCTTCAATGGAAGGGTACCAATAATTTTGTCTACATATACAGTTGAAGTCAGAATTATTAGCCCCCCTGAATTATTACCACCCCCCCTCCCCTCTGGTTTATTTTGTTCCCCAATTTCTGTTTAACAGAGAGATTTTTGAACACATTTCTAAACAAAATAGTTTTTATAACTCATTTCTAATATTATTTTATCTTTGTCATGATGGCAGTAAATAATATTTGACTAGATATTTTTCAAGACACTTCTATACAGCTTAAAGTGACATTTAGGTTTAATTAGGTTAACTGGGCAGGTTAGGGTAATTAGGCAAGTTATTGTATGACGATGGTTTGTTCTGTAGACTATCGAAAAAAAATAGCTTAAAGGGGCTAATAATATTGACCTTAAAATGACTTTTGAAAAATTAAAATCTGCTTTTATTCTAGCCAAAATAAAACAAATAAGACTTTCTCCAGAAGAAAAAATATTATCAGACATACTGTGAAAATTTCCTTGCTCTGTTAAACATCATTTGGGAAATATTTTAAAAAGAAAAAAAATTAAAAGTGGGGCTAATAATTCTGACTTCAATATATGATAAAACAACCTATAAAATAACAGGGCTGCATATTCAGCCAAAATTAACCAGTCGAAAAAGCAGCGTTTCCATCTAATGTTTTATGCGATAGTCCAGATTTGCGCCTGAATCTAATTCGCATGTCAACTGGTATGATCTAGAGCGCTAGAAGGCAGATCTGCTCAGTCTGATCAATGCTGAGGCCTGATTTCCTCTCCGCTGCAGATACAGATCATGTCTTTCCACACACACAAAACAGGTCATTTACATGACAAGAGACCTTTTTACACTCCTGAGGGGACGAGGGGAGGCAGGGGGGGGGGGGGGGACCACTACACACACCACACAAAACAAGACAAAACAAAAGGAAAGGCTTTTACTGTGATGGCTGGAGAAGAAAGCGCTTTAATGCGGCCCAGAGCTGCGCTGGAAATTAAGGGATTTCAGCATCTGTCCGTCGAGTGTTTGCAGAATAACCTCACACACACCCGCATGCTTTTGTTACTGTCCTCTCCTCATTCAATGGCATTCATTTCTGCACAGAACAAAAAAGAAAAATTGGACTAAAATAGCCTCATTATCCAAAATGGACAAGATCTGTTCTACACACACTCAAATCCTCAGCCAGATGCGTTTTCTATACCTGAAACCAATCGACACCCGAGCATCAGCGATTCCATATAACATCTAGATGCAGAGAGTCGATGAAAAGGGCATTATTTGACTGTCTTGTTTCTCTTTTCTGCCAGTCCTCATCTGAGATTCAACAACCTGAGCCTCATCTCCACTCACGCTCTCCCAGATCACAGCTCTGATGACTGCAGCACATTTCTGGCCACGAGGTGAGAGATGCATTACGAAACCAGATTTACACTCCAGCAAAGAGCGCATTATTTCCATTTTGTCCCTGTCATACAGATGCATTTACACATGGTTTTTAAGGGGTAGTTCACTCAAAAATGAACGTTTACGCACTATTTACTCACCCTCAAGTGGTTCCAGATCTATATGAGTTTCTTACACTAAAGGCTCCCGTATACTTCAAATAAAAGTTCTTTTTCGTTCTTCATTTGTGGGCAAAATAAGTTGGAAAATGCGGTATACTGTTTTAAACCCCCCATCGCACCCGTGCTGCAGTAGTCATGGCTGTAAATGAGCAAAACCAGCGTTATGGATGTGGCATTTGCAGTAAAAACCTAAAACAGAAATACATAGGGAAAGTATGTGTTAACATTATATTGAACATCATTATATACATCTGTTTATATTTTACAAAACTACTAACCACAGGGTTATGGGTAGGCCCACACGGAATCTGCGCGCACAGAATTCCACAGATTTTCCGCATAATTCCACAGATTTTCCACAGAATTCCGCAGATTTTCCGCATAATTCCACAGATTTTCCACAGAATTCTGCAGATTTTCCGCATAATTCCACAGATTTTCCACAGAATTCCGCAGATTTTCCACATAATTCCACAGATTTTCCACAGAATTCCGCAGATTTTCCACATAATTCCACAGATTTTCCACAGAATTCCGCAGATTTTCCGCATAATTCCAGATTTTCCACAGAATTCCGCAGATTTTCCGCATAATTCCAGATTTTCCACAGAATTCCGCAGATTTTCCGCATAATTCCACAGATTTTCCACAGAATTCCGCAGATTTTCCGCATAATTCCACAGATTTTCCACATAATTCCGCAGATTTTCCACAGAATTCCGCAGATTTTCCACAGAATTCCGCAGATTTTCCACAGAATTCTGCAGATTTTCCACATAATTCCACAGATTTTCCACAGAATTCCGCAGATTTTCCGCATAATTCCAGATTTTCCACAGAATTCCGCAGATTTTCCGCATAATTCCAGATTTTCCACAGAATTCCGCAGATTTTCCGCATAATTCCACAGATTTTCCACAGAATTCCACAGATTTTCCACAGAATTCCACAGATTTTCTGCATAATTCCAGATTTTCCACAGAATTCCGCAGATTTTCCGCATAATTCCACAGATTTTCCACAGAATTCCACAGATTTTCCGCATAATTCCACAGATTTTCCACAGAATTCCGCAGATTTTCCGCATAATTCCACAGATTTTCCACAGAATTCCACAGATTTTCCGCAGAATTCCGCAGATTTTTAGCCCTTCATTAATTCTGTATATTTACTTGAGTAAATGTGTGTAAATCTATATTTATTCAGTTTTTTATTAATTACAGTAATATTATTGACTAATGTGAAAATGTTCATCTGATTTATGTACAATGCAGTAATAAAGTAATATTTTCTGTCTTTTAGTAAAGATATTATATATATATTGTATGAGAGACTTGCTTTGTTTACCAAATAAAGTGGATCTAATTGGATTTGCATTGTAAACATTAAATAAAAGTTAAAAAGGTATTATTAACATATCACATATTAAGGTTTTAGTTATGAAACTCCCAAAATAATTCTGCAGAAATAGCAAAAAACATCCGCAGATTCCGTCTGGCCCTAGTTATGGGATCAGAAAAATATGAATCTGTATTAGGGTCGAGCGGAGTCCACCAATGTGGCATCATATGATGTCTAATGTGAAACATTGCGATAGACGATGTCATCGTTATCATGGCTGACAATAATTAATTATTTATAAATAATTAATTTATTCACAATTAATTAATTATTTGCAGCCTACCGTTTCAATTACCTGACCCGCATGGTTTTGTTTAACCAAATCATAAATAAATTCTTGAGTTCACACTCACAGATATTTGACTGAATAGAATAAGGCGTATTTGTCGTGCTGTCCGGGGAGAGAGCTTTGAGCTCGGGAAGACACCCTAACTCGTGTTATTCCCCTTATCAGGATAAAGAGAGATAGGGTCCGAGCGCAGTGTCTAGCCCGGCTCCAGAACATTTTCCCCCTCAGATTTAAATAGGTATCTGGTTTAATAGTGTGGTGTTGGGGTGGTGGAGGGACGCTGAGGTCAAGAGAAAACGGAGGCATGACGTGTTTGACTATTTATAGGGGTTTGCTCTTGAGCTGATTGGATAATAGAATGATTGTGTGTGTGATGAATTAGCCTCGTCAAAGACTGATCATGCTCCTCCCGAAATTTGTTTATAAAACATCACTAAATATAAGTTACACACAAATTACCACCTGTCAATCACTTTTTTCTGGCATGAATAGGCAGAAGGATCTGTGTCGTTATAATGGCTTCGACAAACTTGGTTGGTAAAAAGGTGCTCAACCAACAGCAACCAACAGAATCTGAAATTACTAAGTACAAGTGTGAAAGTGAAAGATTGAAGCAGTGTACTGACGCTGTGACACGTTACCTGATAGATTTATATGACCGAAGAGTCATTAGATTAAGCATGGGCTAGTATGAGATTCTGACAGTATGATAACCTTGAATAAAAATATCACGGTTTCACTGTATTACGGTATTGTGACTACTCTAAAATATATTTTATTTAAATGTCTGGGTAAAAATCAAGAACTTTTTTCCCCTTTGAATACAATATATTTTAATACAGGAAACATTTAAAATAGTTTGGAGCAGTAAACACGTCAGGCTCAATAATTCAAATCAATCATTGACTACTGCTGTCTTCATTAGTTTCAAACACACTGATTTCTTCACAATTTAAAACCATATCTTTGGATATCTTTTCTGCTGGAGATACTGTTGTCCTATAAAACAAAACGAAAAAAAAACGTACATAAACCTTAGGAATGGTATAGCAGAACATTTTGGCGGTTTAAAGCCTTGACTTTTCTAAACTGCGGTATACCTTAATAATAATACCTTAGATAAAGACAAGATTAATTAAATATCATGTTTAACAACTATAGTTAGATGAAATCCAGCGGTACAACAGGGTTTATTAAAGAGGTCAGGTAAGCACTGGCCAACACAGGGGCAAACAGATGTATGTAGGCAATCCAGAGTCGTAGTCAAACACACAGGCAGATGGTCAGAAGGCAGGCGACAGACAGGGATAAACAGATAAACTTGGCAAGGATTAAAACAAGGCAAGGCAAGACAAGGGAAACGCGTTGTAATGTCACTATACAGCTAACAAGACTCAGCAACAGTAGGTCTTTCTGTGCTGTTTAAATAGTCCATGTAATCAGTCCGAGCAGCTTCAGCTGTGTTAGTGTTTGCAAGCACTGGTGACTTGGAGCAGGTGTGTGTGTGTTGCATGACTGAATATGTAGTCCATAACATGGTGTATTTGTATTTCATGTGAATGTGAGTGATTTACCAGCGATCTCCGGTTGTTAGATCGCTGGTGATCGTGACAGCGCCTTAACATGCCTCTTTTCTAGACCAGCACACCCATGAGTCCACAAAGCGGCACAAAGGATTTGCTATTTAAACGTAGCGCAAAACATGAAAATTAAAGTTGCGTTGGTCTGAAAATAGCAACAAATCGCATCAAACACATCTTGCGCCTTGTTATGAAAGTTATTTCAGTTCATTCTTCGATTTCGTTTGAAGCTAAACAGTTGACTTGAACTATTTTTGAAACCATTCAGCTTATTTCTGGTTCTGGCGTAGTGACTATTAGCTTAGCTTAGCATAAAATTAAACTGAAATTTAAAGCAAATTTCAAAAATAGCATCGAAATAAAAACTAATTTAAAAATGCAACAACAATTACTTTGCTTCTTAGACACTGACCCAGGATCTGTTCCTCCACAGTCACTGCTATAGTGATCGGGATCAGTGTCAGATGTCTCTGCGCTCTTGGATCAGCGTTGTGATGGGGAAGATGAAGGCCATCGACCGAGAGGACAAACACGTGAAGCTGATGGACGACAGCAGAGTGAAGTTCGACTATCTGATCCTCTGCACCGGCCTGCAATATCAGGTCACACACACACACAAACACAACACCATTCACAGCAGCAACACCAAACAGTGAAGTCTGTGCCAATGCAGATCACTGCTTATAAATGAATGCAATGCTAATTCATGTTTTCCTGCAGAGTTCAATAATTAGTACATGAGAATTCAGCATGCAGTCTGATGATAATACATTTAAATGGCTGCAGATACTGTTTATGTAGAAACTACCAATAAAATCAATGAATTAAAATGCTAATTTATACAAATTTTTATACAATAAATATGTATATGTCAATGTTTACCTATGTATTATACAGTTTAATAATAACAATACTACATAAATATGCAATACTACAATAACATGCAATAACTGAATGTTAGTAAGATCAGATAATTTAAGTAAATATTTTTTACTTTATTTTAAGATAATATTTGTTCAAAAGTGTTGCTAGAAATAAAGCTCCCCCACCAATCAATCAATCAATCAATCAATCAATCAATCAATCAATCAATCAATCAATCAATCAATCAATCAATCAATCAATCAATATATATATGTAATAAAACAAATTAAATTATATATAATTATAAATAAATAACTGTATTATTGTATTATACAATTATTATTCTAAATAAATAACAGAAACTAATCCTAAATGTAACTGGAAAACAATCTACAGACAGAACTGGAGTGATGCTAAGATAATTTAAAGGGCACCTATGGTGAAAAATCTACTTTTAAAGCTGTTTGGACAGACATGTGTGTAAGTATAGTGTATAAACTGTGAACTTTGTAATGACGTTGTGTGTGACTCGTTGCAAATCCACAAAAAATGCATCAAATACTGATTGTTAAAGTTCTTACTGTGGTATTTCTCACACACTTTACTTAAGATCTGCTTCCTGAGGCAGCCGAGGGCGGCGATTGCTGACAGGCACGTGGGAGTGGTGGGGCGGGGAGGACCAGCCTTAAAGGCCCAGTACAAAAAAACAGCAAAACCTTCTTTCCAGCTATAATATAGACACTTCAAACAGCTATAATAAATAATCTGATGAGTGTTTTGAGCTGAAACTTTACAGACACATTCTGGGGACACAAAAGACTTATATTATATATGAAAAAAGGGGTAACCTATGTGCCCTTTAAGAAATCTTTTGCATGAATAATAATTTCATTAGAATGAAATTGTATAGACAATTCTATCTGCTTGTTAAGTCGTGACGTATCAGTGAGGTGTGGAATACAATTTCTGGGTGTAAGCCGCTACTCATTTGACTTGAGAAAATATTTATTTATGACCACTTTTTAGTCATATCACACATTAAAGCGAGTTTTATATATAAATCAGGTGTACACATCAGTCTCTGGACTCACTGCATCACAAATACCAAAATTTTAACAATTTATAAAAAATGTATCACATATTGTGATCGTGATTTTTGAAAGTATTACATCGCTTTTGTAAACGTTTATTATTACCATTTGTTGAGCCTCCCCATACAGTTTGATATAGCGTTTGTTGCTTCGCGTGACGTGACACTTAACAAGCGGATAGAACACAAAAGATGTTTTATAGAATTATCTGTTGTGTGTTGTCTTAGACCCAACTCATGGCCGAGAATTTGGTTTATTAAGTCTTTCCTCCCTAGCTGACTCATTATCCCTCCTTTTTGCGTCATACAAAAAATGGATCAAGAGGCATGCTCAGTCAAAATAAGTTCATCATCACATTATTTAAACTTTGTTTTGTCGACTTGCAAAACTCACCGCGTGCCGACACCTGCGCATAAAAGACAGTTACGCCGGTTTCACAACACATGAACGGCGCGGCTATTTTTTCGGCATGCAAGTTTAGAACCAGGACTTACATCGGGAGCAGAGCAGCGCGTCAGCATCAAGCAGGAGCGGTGCGTGAGGCGCAAGGGTATGCTTTTTTTTCTGCACACATGCTCAGTTTGCTTTTTGATTAAACTACATTGCTTTCATCAGCGTTGGTTCGGTTGCACATATAGAATAACGTTCTGGGATTATCACTCTTAATAAATACACTTGCCTATAAAGTAAATGGGATCTCAATGCATTTACTGGGGCACTGGCAATTTTTACTGGGGCACGTGCCCCAGTAAATGGGGTCTAGCGACACCCCTGTTTAAGTTGCTTGGTAATCAAAGTGTACACTGTAAAAAAGCAGTTAGTCGCTTTACTTTAAAAATGCAGGTAAATCTGTTGCCTTAAAAGCAACTTTTAAATAGTGAGTAAAACCAAAGACTATAGAATACACAAGACATGTCACTTGTATAGTTTTGAATGGTGTAATGGCTAATATGGCGAATGAAGCCCTGCCTACTAGTGCAGGAGCCAATCATCGATCGCTATAGACTGACGATTCCCTGGGGTAGAAGCTCAGACCAGACGTGTGCTTTTACGATAGTTCGTGGTCAATAAACACACTGGAATCTCAGTGAATACTTGCTTCACAAACATAAGAAATATATCAACATAAAGCTTGAAATCTGTGCTTTTAAATGAACCAAGTGCACTTGAAAACAAAAGTTTGTTGGTTTTGTAATCTGTATGAAATGAATGTGAGGCACAGTCTGTCCTGTCAAACGCACATCACATGACAGCAACTACTCAAACGCCCACAAACTTGTAAACAAAGAGTCACTGTCATTTCTGGAGGAGATTCGCCATCAAGTTATGAGTTACTTCATAAGAGCAGTGTGAACAGACGATCATTAATCAGAGGATTATAATGTGTGACACAGCCATGAATGAGGTTAGTGCCGTGATCTCGTTCCTTTCGAGTGTGCATGCACATTAGCCCGGGCAACCTAAACAAATGCAGATTTTGTTTGATTCAGACGTTTAGAAATGAAACTCAAGAGATGGTTGTTGTTTAATGTTATTAGTGATTCCAAATATGTAATGTAATCGTAAGCTTGGCAAACAGTTTTGGAGAATTTATTGTTTCCCCATTCAGACAGAATGCCCGAGCATACTGCACAAGAAGCATTTTAAAGATGGCCGCTGAGTGAAATGACGTTCCTTAAAGGTTCAAGACACCCTCGAGTACTTTTTTTGAGATCTTAACAGATTTTTGTGTGTTGTGCATCAAGAAAATGTTAGCACCGGTTAGCTTAAATTGTGAGGAAAACTGGATAATTTTGAGCTTTTGTCAGCTAATTTCATCTTCCGGGTTTATAATAATTTTTGGGGCGGGATCAGATCAGTGACGTAGCGCAAATCTGCTAGTGGAGTGATGATGTGTCAGTTTCTCATTATTATTCATAGCGGTTTTCTTATCCTATGAGAAGAGCCTGCTTCTTAATTATTCATGAGAGCACGTGCAAGCACAAAGGCAAGGCAGACCTGCCAAGCTGTGAGACCCAATGACTGTGTGAGCGTACGGCAAGCAGTATTTAGCTGTTCATGAAGGGTCGTAACGTT
>NC_079454.1:49622348-49632348 GCF_903798145.1 Danio aesculapii | reverse complement strand
TTTTTTAAAAATATTTCCCAAATGATGTTTAACAGAGCAAGGAAATTTTCACAGTATGACTGATAATATTTTTTCTTCTGGAGACAGTCTTATTTGTTTTATTTCAGCTAGAATAAAAACAGCTTTTAATTTTTAAGCGCCATTTTAAGTTCAAAATTATTAGCCCCTTTAAGCTATATTTTTTTATCGTTTGTTCTACAGAACAAACCATCATTATACACTGTAAACCCTAATGTTGTCTTTACTTAAGTAAAGTTGACTGAACATAACTTAAAATTTAGCATTTTGGTCCTATCACCTTAAAATATGAGTTGATTGAACTTATGTACGATGAAAATGCATAAACTTAAGATTTCAAGTGTAGTGAGCTCTAAATCATAATTAATCCTTTAAAAAAATAGGTCATTTTTCAAATGTGGTCTTGACTATAAAATTCTGATATGTGAAACCTTTTAAGTGCAAGGTCTTTTTTTAAATCTGAAAACAAATGACTTCAGGTATAATTATTCATTATAATGTGAATAAATGGCAACTTACTTTTGTTTAAAATTTATTTAAACATCCGTGGTCAACTCCTCTCTGCGTCTCAAGTCAAGACATACATGGCGAGCTAGTAGACAAACTGGTAACAGCGGGAAATCAGTCCATATAGAGGTAATCGGTCAGCTGGTAAGTACGAAAAGGAATGGCATCATATCGCCATGTAGTGTTCGTTTTGAAGACGAAATGCAAGCATACGTACTTCTGGCTACATAATTCGCGCTCTCCAGAAATGTATATAGGGCTACGTTTTCAGAATGAGCCTATGTTGCATAAACCCAACCATCACTGGGGGATGAGTAAATCGTAGTAAATTATACGAATGAGATCATACAAATTCATATGAATAAGCCACGAAATCAAAACGCTACCAATTGCTGTATGATGGCGTTGGTATTTGATGTTTAGATGACAAAACAAAACATTTGAATGAGTAATTCAAAAACTATTTTCATAGAGCTTTATGTGGAAGCAGAGCAGGTAATATGAAGTAAATGAATACTTTACTCATAAAATTGATTGTGCTTGTTGGCTTGTTTCTATACTGTTGATAGGGGGTTCTGAGTGGTTGCTAAAGTGTTCTGAATGATTGCTAGGGTGTTCTAAGTGGTTGCTAAGGTGTTCTGAATGATTGCTAGGGTGTTCTGAGTGGTTGCTAGGCAGTTGCTAAGGTGTTGACAGGGTGTTTTTACTGGTTGTTAAGGCATTGCTAGGCGGTTACTAAAGTGTTCTGAGTGGTTGTTAGGCAGTTGCTAAGGTGTTGCAAGTTGTTGCTATGCGGTGGCTAAGGTGTTCTGAGTAGCTGCTAAGATGTTGCTATGGCATTTTATGTGGTTGCTATGATGTTGTTAGTTGGTTCTGAGTGGTTGCTAAGGCATTGCTAGGCGGTTGCTAAGGTGTTGCTAGGCGGTTGCTAGGGTGTTCTGGGTGGTTGCTAAGGCGTTGCTAGGTGCTTGCTAGGCAGTTGCTAAGGCATTGCTGGGTGGTTGCTAAGGTGTTGTTAGGCGGTTGCTAAGGCGTTGCTAGGTGGTTTCTAAGGCGTTGCTAAGTTGTTGCTAGGTGGTTGCTAGGGTGTTCTGAGTAATTGCCAAGGCGTTGCTAGGCAGTTGCTACGGTGTTCTGATTGGTTGATAGGTGGTTGCTTAGCGGTTACTAAGGTGTTCCATGTTGTTAATAAGGTGTTGCTAGGTTGTTGCTGGGTCATTACTAGGGTGTTGTTAGGTGGTTGCTAAGGTGTTCTGATTGGTTGCTAGGCAGTTGCTAAGGTGTTGCTAGGCAGTTGCTAAGGTGTTCTGATTGGTTTATAGGTGGTTGCTAAGCGGTTGCTAAGGTGTTTTAGGTTATTGCTAAGGTGTTGCTAGGACATTGCAAGGGTGTTAAGTGGTTGCTAAGGCATTGCTAGGTGATTGCTAAGGTGTTGCTAGGCAGTTGCTAGGTGTTTGCTTGGCAGTTATTAAGGTGTTGCTAGGCGGTTGCTAGGCAGTTGCTAACATAAATTGTCATGGTTCTAGTATGAATTTGCATGTTGCTAGCATGTTTCTAGCATAAATTAGCATGTTGCTAGCATAAATTTAGTATGGATTAGCATGTGGCTAGTATGTTTATAGTATGAATTAGTATGTTGCTAGTATGATTAGTATGTTAGTATGTTTGTTAGTATATTGTTAGCATGGATTGGTTTGTTGTATGTCCAATGTAAAGTCAATAGCAGTTTTTTTACAATGGAAGTCTATGGGGTAGTTGCTACTGTGCCATAAGTGGTTGCTAGGGTGTGGCTAGTAAGTTGAAAGGTCATCAGATTGGCAGATTGGTAGTCTGAGATAAATTAGCCCAACCTTAAGTCTGTATGACAGTCTGGCGCAAAGTTATAAGGTCATAAAGTTTGGTCCAATGTTAAGTCGATGGGACTTTTCCGAATTTTCCGGGTCAGTTTTCGGAAAACTGTAAGTCAGATCAGTTGGAAAAGACTGAGTCAGACCAGTTTGGAGGTTTGATGTTAGTTTGGTGGTTGTAGTATGAACGGTCTAGGAGGAGATGTGTATAGAAATTAGTCTCAGAAGAAGAAGAAGACGGAAGAAGAACACTAAGTTTATGTAGTATAACAGTATGTTAGCTTTCTCAAGACAGCATAACTAGACATGTTTCTTGAGCAGCATTTCTGAAGGATCATGTGACATTGATGACTGAAGTGATCATATGAGTTACTTATATTTTTACATTTATTCACACAATTTACTACATTAACTACTGTGAAATATCCCTTGCTCTGTTCAACATATTTGGGAAATATTTGAAAATTTAGGACAAATAATTCTGACTTCATTTGTACATCCACTGCCAATGATAATCCACTGAGTTACATTCCCTTCAATAGAAAGCAGCTTTACCTGACAGTAAAATAAACTCCAGGCCATTTATGCTCCACAAGAGTGAAGGGAAGCGATTTATTGTGGCCGTTTGGAGAGATTAAATCAGCGGCTGTGACACGCAGAAGGGTCACTTAGCAACCTGGAGAAGGTCCTATTAGAGGTTAAAGGAGGAGAAGGAAGGAGGAGAAAATGAAGGAAGTGCTGCTCTTTTACTGAAGCGTCACAGCAGCAGCAGCAGCAGCGCCGGATTGATTTAATTGAGATCTTTTGTGAAGAAGGCTTTGATGTTAACACAACAATCCTCAAGGATGAAAAGTAATCAGACGGCGCCGCTTACACTGAATGAATATAGAAATGACACCCGCCTAATATATAATGCACATATAGAGCGTGGCGAACACTTGGAGGAAAATTAGTTCTTGCTCAGTGTTTTAGAACACAATGGTATAAACAAGATACACTTAGACTGTAGAAACAAAATGCTGGTTCCACACAATTCCTTCATGTTGTCCCAACACACATCGATCAAGTTAACTTGATCATTTCTACCTATTTAAGTGGACTAAACATAAAGCAATTAGGTTACCCAGAAATATATGTAAGAATTGTGTTGTTTCAACTCATTTTAAATAAGTAGTTTGAACAAGCAACCATTTATTTAAGAGTGTACTTAAGAATCAAGAGGATTAATTGATGAGTTGGATTGTATGAAAGATGTATAAGGGATAAAGTGAGGTTTTGCTTAAAATATTAAAACATGGATTTAATTACATTAGAGGAATAATGTTGTTTTGCTCTTTGTAATTTAGCTTAAAGGGACACTGAATATACACTCACCGGCCACTTTATTAGGTACACCTGTCCAACTTCAACGCAAATTTCTAATCAGCAACTCGATGCATTTAGGCATGTAGACATGGTCAAGACGATCTGCTGCAGTTCAAACCGAGCATCAGAATGGGGAAGAAAGGGGATTTAAGAGACTTTGAACGTGTCATGGTTGTTGGTGCCAGCTGGTCTGAGTATTTCAGAAACTGCTGATCTGCTGGGATTTTCACACACAACCATCTCTAGGGTTTACAGAGAATGGTCTGAAAAGGAGAAAATATTCAGTGAGCGGCAGTTCTGTGGACGCAAATGCCTTGTTGATGCCAGAGGTCAGAGGAGAATGGCCAGACTGGTTCCAGCTGATAGAAAGGCAACAGTAACTCAAATAGCCACTCATTACAACCGAGGTCTGCAGAAGAGCATCTCTGAACACACAACACGTCCAACCTGGAGGCGGATGGGCTACAGCAGCAGAAGACCACACCGGGTGCCGCTCCTGTCAGCTAAGAACAGGAAACTGAGGCTACAATTCACACAGGCTCACCAAAATTAGACAATGGAAGATTGGAGAAACGTTGCCTGGTCTGATGAGTCTCGATTTCTGCTGCAACATTCAGATGGTAGGGTCAGAATTTGGCATAACAACATGAAAGCATAAATTCATCCTGCCTTGTATCAACGGTTCAGGCTGCTGGTGGTGGTGGTGTAATGGTGTGGGGGATATTTTCTTGGCACACTTTGGGCTCATTAGTACCAACTGAGTACTGTGTCAACACCACAGCCTGCCTGAGTATTGTTGCTGACCATGTCCATCTCTTTATGACCCCAGTGTTACCCATCTTCTGATGGCTACTACTAGCAGGATAAAGCACCATGTCATAAAGCGAGAATCATCTCAAACTGGTTTCTTGAACATGACAATGAGTTCACTGCACTCAATCCAATAGAGCACCTTTGGGATGTGGTGGAATGGGAGATTGGCATCATGGATGTGCAGCTGACAAATCTGCAGCGACTGCGTGATGCTATCATGTCAATATGGAACAAATCTCTGAGGAATATTTCCAGTTGAATCTATGCCACGAAGAATTCTGAAGGCAAAAGAGGGTCCAACCCGCTCCAGTACTAGTGAGGTGTACCTAATAAAGTGGCCGGAAGACAGACACACATGATTTTGTATGCCTGTGAGATTTTTATATAAAAGAGTATTAGCTTTGCTTCATTCTTAAACTAAAATATGACTTTTATCACATTACTGTTACAAGTAGTGTTTATTTAATTGTTGAACATGTCAGAGAAACCGCACTGGAAAACATTTACTTTCAAACTAACATTGACAATTTAGAAATTCTTGAATGGAACAATGTGAAAAATCAATTTTCAATCATCTATTAATAATTTAAGTGAATAATATCATTTTAAAGCTTGTGTGGAACAATATGAAACATTTTCAGTTATCAACTGTATTGTAAGTGAATTTTATAATTTATAAACCAATATAATATTATGAATATATAATAATTTTAGTTTTCTACAGCATGTCAGAATTCCTAATTCAATTATTAGTATCAGAAAATTATTCATTTCAATATGCATTATCAGTGGTTATCAGCTGATAAATATGGGCCAGTACTAGTGCCTACTAGTAGGCTCAGAAGGCTGTTATCATCCATCTACATGGTTAATCAGCTACAGATCATATATGGCTGCGGCCGGAAGTTATTGAGAATTATTTACATTATTTATTAAATTTCCCATTAAGTGTTTTTATTAACGTCTACCCCCCACCCCAACGACGCAGTAAAGTAAAACAGATCTGGAGTCTTCTCTATTAGTATAGCTGATTAACCATGTGTATGGAAGATAACAGCCTTCTGAGCCTACCAGTACTAGCCCATATCTTTCAGCTGATAACCACCTATAAACACCCATTCAATCAAGTGATAATATTTGAAGCGGGTGCTGAATGTGCAAATATTTTTGTTCATTATCAACAGTAAAACAGTAATATTGTGAACTATCATTACATTGTCATATCTCGGCCAAATATTGTCCCATTCTAACAAACCAAACATCAGTGGAGCTATAGAGTTGCATAAATCTTAATTTTCAAGAATGGACACTTACAGTATATGACTGGTTTTGTGGTCCAGGGTCATTCATCTTTTTACTTCTCTTTTCTTGCGTATTTTGATTTGAAAATAAGGCGAAATATTAGAATTAAAATGCAAAATACTACATTTTTTAGTCTTTTTTTGTCATCAAAGTCAACTGAGGGCATGTTTCTCAATGCATGCCTAAAGTAAACTTTCTTTTGTGTGTCTGCAGGTGATGTGGTGGTGTATGGAAACACTTTAGACGTGTTCACCTGTGTGGAGACTCTCATTGGTCTCGGTGTCAGTGGCCGCAGGATTCATGTAGTCCATCCTCCTGAAGATCAACCGTCCTCCTGTTTCCCCGACGCTTCGGTGGAGCTGGCAGTGAAACAGGCTCTAGAAAAAGAGGAAGTCCATGTTCATCACAACTGCCTGTTGCTGCAGATCAATGATGGACAACACACAGATCCTGTGACATCTGCCTCTTTCAGCACCGATGGAGAGACTCTACAGCTGGAGTGTGCGGTCAGGAACAGAAAATATTATAACCCTTGTGTAATATTCAAACGCACTCCCCTTTCGTTATGTTAGGGGCTGTTTTTGCCCCATTGACTTCCATTATAATCACATTTTTTTATTGCAAACCCATTACAGCATATATTCATGCATTCTTGATTGTTGCTGGTTTTCCCGTTTGGGAAGAGGTAAAACTTGTCACTTTTACTGTTGATCATATGTTGCCAGCATTAACTCTTTAGATAGGCCTGTGCAAATAAAGCTTAGTTTCTGGCTTTTATATGGAGTTCTATGGAGTAAAATTATAGTGTGCATGCACTTACTATGTTTACTATGTTCTGAGAACTGAGCTGCTTATTTTGATTTTCTCAGACATATAAGTGTGCAAAGGTCTCTCACACAGACACCAAATAATTCCATAGAAAATCCAGAAACTAAGCTTTTTTGCACTGCAACTGATGATCAACAGCAACAATTACAAGTTTTGCCTCTTCCCAACAAGGAAAACCACCAACAATCAATAATATGGTGTCATGATTTGCAATCAAAAAACTCCATTATAATGGAAGTCAATGGGACAAAAACAGCCACTAACATAACAAAAGGGTAGTCAGTTTGCCCAGAGTGAGTTTTTTCAAAGCATTTTCCCAAAATGTGTGTCAAAATAAGATTTGTCACCAAAAACCATTGCATTTGCTGAAACATAGAGAGAGTTGTGGACAAATTAAGACTTAAAATCCCCCCAGAGTGGATGAAAACATCCCCAATGGGCACACAAGGGTTAAAGAGACCGTTCACTCAAAAATATAAATTCCCTCACCATTTACTCACACTCAAGTGATTCTAAACTTCTATGATTGAAACAAATCTGTTGAACACAAAGGAAGATATTCTCAAGAGTGCTGCAAAAAAGACTTCCATAGTATGAACAAGAAATACTATGAAGGTCTATTTTTCCAACATTCTTCCGAATATCTTCCTTCGTGTTCAACAGAAGGAAGAAACATTTGGAACAAGTGGAGGGTGAAAAAATGATGATAGAATTTTCATTTTTGAGTGAACTCTCCCTTTAGGTGCTGTATGTAAGTTTTTGACTGTTCTAAAGTATAAAAATACCATAATATATTTGCAGATATTTAAGTAAGATGGTAATTGAACATTCTTGTTTATCTAAAAAACAATGCTAAAGTCAGATGGCCTGCTTTGAAACAATACATTATGTGCTGGAGCTTCTGTCTTTGTTTTGGTTCTTTTAACCCGCCCACTGCCACTTTAGCCAATTATATTTCAGCACCCCGGGTTGCCTTGGTGGAAAGCAGCGTAATTTATTCATTCATTCAATCAGAAAGACTCATATAGCATGTGTCCGTGACCGAAATGCGACCTCTGGTGGACTGTAGCAAACTCTGAAATGAGATGCAGCTTCATAGTTCCACATGAGGTTATTAATTAGCAAATAATATAAATAATACGAGCATAAACATTAGGTGAGCGTGTTGAAAACATTCCTTCTACCGAGTGCCGTTGCTTTTATTTAGAACACAGTTTAAATCAGTGTTTAGGCTCGATAGTTAGGCTTGCTCCTGTTGGTCCTCAATCTGGCAACCTGCGCTTGCATTTGTTTTGATCCAGGAATGCAATACCTAGTTCAACCACTGTGTGTCAAACTTTCATACTGCACCTTCAATAAATGAAATAATATAAGTGCTTATAACTGGGAGGTACTTTTATTGTTAGTAAGCACATTGCCTTTCAAACATATATATATATATACATAGTTGAAGTCAGAATTATTCTAATTATTGTATAATAATTCCCCTCTGAATTATTAGCCCCCCTGTTTATTTTTTTCTCCAATTTCTGTTTAACGGAGAGATTTGTTCAACACATTTCTAAACATAATAGTTATAATAACTCATTTCTAATAACTGATTTATTTTATCTTTGTCATGATGACAGTAAATAATATTTGACTAGATATTTTTCAAGACACTTCTATACAGCTTAAAGTGACATTTAAAGGTTTAACTGGGTTAAGTAGGTTAACTAGGCAGGTTAGGGTAATTAGGCAAGTTATTGTATAATGATGGTTTGTTCTGTAGACAGTTGAAAAAATAAAAGCCGAAAAAAAAACAAATAAGACTTTCTCCAGAAGAAAAAATATTATCAGACATACTGTGAAAATTCCCTTGCCCTGTTTAACATCCTTTGGAAAATATTTTTAAAAGAATAAGAAATTCAAAGGGGGGCTAATAATTCTGACTTCAACTGTATATCAAAAATAGAGTATTAGAAATAGGAATAGCTGTTTTAAAATTTATTGTAAAATGTTGGGAAAAAAGCTGAATTTTTAGCATCAGTACTCTAGTCTCTAATGTTAAGAGTCATATTACTATGATTATTTGCTCTGCAAGAAACATTACTCTTAATATCTGTATTATTTGTGGTTTTCCATGCACCTGTCGGTTTCATAACCTTGAGCTTTTGGCTTTTCATAAAGTTTTCTTTGATGGCAGAGAGTTAAAAAACATGTATCATTTTCAAAACAGACATCGTCTTTAACATTATAAATCTCTCTTTTGATCAATTTTATGCATTCTTGTTGACTAAGGGTGCTTTTAAACCTGTAGATCGATTATTTTGTTCTGAAACAGGGATTAAAATTGTTACAATGTTGATTTTTATTCTTGGTGCGGTTCGCTTTCACACTGCAAAGTTTCTAAACCGACCAAAATAGTTAAAACAAGTCACGTGTGAGTAAACTCTCCTCACATTGGTCAGAGTTTGAGTTTATTTTCCAGGATTCCGCTCAGCTGTCATGTGTCCTTATTTTAATTTATGACGATGAGCAATAAGACATTATAAGCAAAAAGGTGCACTTTAATTAAGACACCCACAGACATCGTAAGTAAGACTTTTTCATGCAGAGCCTCATTTCAGTTGTCAAGGGTTGTAAAAAACTATTAAATCAATCAATATATAAAAAAATTGCTGGCTAGAATTATGCATTATAGGCTCAAATTATAGAGAGAAATATGAAATGCACATTTTCCAGGAATGACATGCCCCCCTACCCATAAGTCTCTCTTCATATAGCCATATATATGCTTATTACATAGCCATAATACACTGTGATATAGCCTGGTTTGTTAGTTCGTTGAATTGTTTTGCTTTATCACTGCAATCAATAGGCTCCAGAGTTTGATTCAATCGAGCCGAGACCACCTCATTCAGGCGATCTCGGACTGATTGATTTGGCACGAATACGAGCACAATTGCGGGTTTCACATATGCCAAACGAACCGCATTAACTGGGCAAATGCGCCAGGTTCCGAAACAAACGTCTAGGTGTGAAAGCCCCTTAAAAGTGATCATTGATTTAGTTTGTGGGATGTTTAGCTCTTTAAAAAGAAAAAAACACTTAAAGGTCCCGTGAAGTGCTTTGAAATGTTCATTGATGTTTGACGTAATCTAAACTGAAACATGGAGAGGGCAGGACAGAGTAGCTCCTCCCCTTTTTAAAAACCAGCCAATAACGTTTTGTTTATACCACAGCTCTGCCAGTGAGAGTGGTGGAGATCAAGAGCATCACATAAAAAGCAAATGAGAAGGGGGCGGGGCATGTCAGATACTAGAGAGCATTTGATTGGT
>NC_079454.1:49592348-49614848 GCF_903798145.1 Danio aesculapii | reverse complement strand
TAATTGTCATGTTCGCAGGGGGAAGGTTACCAGGAGGATACCATTACCTTCATGTGGCAAAACCAGCCTCCAGAAAAACTCCATCAGCTCAGAAAGTATGTTTCACTTCTGCAGTACATTAAAAACCAAGGCCTGTATTCACAAAACATTTTATTTCGACTCGAAGAGTTCTCCTAACTAGCAGTAAACCATTATTAAATCTATAAATAAACAATGGAAAGAGGTCTTAAAGAGACAGTTCACCCAAAAATAACATTTCTGTCATCATTTACTCTCATTTTAAACCTGTTTGAGTTCATTCTTCTGTTGAACACAAAAGAAGATATTTCGAAGAATGTTGACTTCACTTTTTTGTTCCTTTTATGGATGTCAATGGCTGCTTTTTCACAGACATTCATCAGAATATCTTGTTTTGAGTTCAAATGAAGAAAGAACCTCATACAAGTTTGTAACTAGTTGAATGTGAGTATATGGTGAGGACGTATCTCTTTAAGTAGAGATGATGCCAGCATGCTAATTAACTATGCACACCATGACTGGCTGATAGGGGAGGGATCTCTGTAAGAGATTTATTCATAGAAATATTGATATTAGGCGGCACAGTGGCTCAGTGGTTAGCACTGTTGCCTCAGAGCAAGGTTGCTGGTTCGAGTCCCGGCTGGACCAGTTGGCATTTCTGTGTGGAGTTTGCATGTTCTCCCTGTGTTCGTGTGGGTTTCCTCCGGGTGCTCCAGTTTCCCTCACAGTCCATTCTAGGTGAACTGAATAAACTAAATTGGCCGTAGCGTATGTGCATGAGTGTGCATGGGTGTTTCCCAGTACTGTGTTGCAGCTGGAAGGGCATCTGCTGTGTAAAACATACGCTGGAATAATTGGTGGTTTCCGCGGAGGGGACTCCTGATAAATAAGGGACAAAGCTGTTGGAAAATGAATGAATATTAATATTATGTTAACCACATTCACATGTAAACATTTTAAAATGTAGGCTAAGTGTCACTAATTAAACGTGTGTACGTTCAGGCTTATTGCTATTTGTGCTACTCGTAAACAATTAACAGATATGCATATCAAGAGCCTTTTAATTAACTGCAGGATAATCATCATGGCTCTTAGTAAGACATGCTAATGTAACAGAAAGCCAAGCTGGATGTGGGGAATGTTTCTAAAATGTTTACGTGCGTGAGGTGATTTGACGGCAGCAGGCATTTTAGGATAGTTTGTGATTGGTCACAAATATAGTACCTACACATGTATGTGATTTTGGATGCAGCTTTTGTTTAGAATTGAAATTTAAGAGACATTTAAGTGTTTAGAATTGAAATTTAAGAGACATTTAAGTGTTTAGAATTGAAATTTAAGAGACATTTAAGTGTTTAGAATTGAAATTTAAGAGACATTTAAGTGTTTAGAATTGAAATTTAAGAGACATTTAAGTGTTTAGAATTTAAATTTAAGAGACGTTTAAGTGTTTAGACTTTAAATAAGAGACATTTAAGTGTTTAGATTTTAAATAAGAGACATTTAAGTGTTTAGAATTTAAATTTAAGAGACATTTAAGTGTTTAGAATTTAAATAAGAGACATTTAAGTGTTTAGAATTTAAATAAGAGACATTTAAGTGTTTAGAATTTAAATTTAAGAGACATTTAAGTGTTTAGAATTTAAATTTAAGAGACGTTTAAGTGTTTAGAATTTAAATTTAAGAGACATTTAAGTGTTTAGAATTTAAATAAGAGACATTTAAGTGTTTAGAATTTAAATAAGAGACATTTAAGTGTTTAGAATTTAAATAAGAGACATTTAAGTGTTTAGAATTTAAATTTAAGAGACATTTAAGTGTTTAGAATTTAAATAAGAGACATTTAAGTGTTTAGATTTTAAATAAGAGACATTTAAGTGTTTAGATTTTAAATAAGAGACATTTAAGTGTTTAGAATTTAAATTTAAGAGACATTTAAGTGTTTAGAATTTAAATTTAAGAGACGTTTAAGTGTTTAGATTTTAAATAAGAGACATTTAAGTGTTTAGAATTGAAATTTAAGAGACATTTAAGTGTTTAGAATTTAAATAAGAGACATTTAAGTGTTTAGAATTTAAATTTAAGAGACATTTAAGTGTTTAGAATTTAAATTTAAGAGACGTTTAAGTGTTTAGATTTTAAATAAGAGACATTTAAGTGTTTAGAATTTAAATTTAAGAGACATTTAAGTGTTTAGAATTTAAATAAGAGACATTTAAGTGTTTAGATTTTAAATAAGAGACATTTAAGTGTTAAGATTTTAAATAAGAGACATTTAAGTGTTTAGAATTTAAATTTAAGAGACATTTAAGTGTTTAGAATTGAAATTTAAGAGACATTTAAGTGTTTAGAATTGAAATTTAAGAGACATTTAAGTGTTTAGAATTTAAATTTAAGAGACATTTAAGTGTTTAGAATTTAAATTTAAGAGACGTTTAAGTGTTTAGATTTTAAATAAGAGACATTTAAGTGTTTAGATTTTAAATAAGAGACATTTAAGTGTTTAGAATTGAAATTTAAGAGACATTTAAGTGTTTAGAATTTAAATTTAAGAGACGTTTAAGTGTTTAGAATTTAAATAAGAGACATTTAAGTGTTTAGAATTTAAATAAGAGACATTTAAGTGTTTAGAATTGAAATTTAAGAGACATTTAAGTGTTTAGAATTGAAATTTAAGAGACATTTAAGTGTTTAGAATTTAAATAAGAGACATTTAAGTGTTTAGATTTTAAATAAGAGACATTTAAGTGTTTAGAATTTAAATAAGAGACATTTAAGTGTTTAGAATTTAAATTTAACAGACATTTAAGTGTTTAGAATTGAAATTTAAGAGACATTTAAGTGTTTATAATTGAAATTTAAGAGACATTTAAGTGTTTAGAATTGAAATTTAAGAGACATTTAAGTGTTTAGAATTTAAATAAGAGACATTTAAGTGTTTAGAATTTAAATAAGAGACATTTAAGTGTTTAGAATTTAAATTTAACAGACATTTAAGTGTTTAGAATTGAAATTTAAGAGACATTTAAGTGTTTATAATTGAAATTTAAGAGACATTTAAGTGTTTAGAATCGAAATTTAAGAGACATTTAAGTGTTTAGAATTTAAATAAGAGACATTTAAGTGTTTAGATTTTAAATTTAAGAGACATTTAAGTGTTTAGAATTTAAATAAGAGACATTTAAGTGTTTAGAATTGAAATTTAAGAGACATTTAAGTGTTTAGAATTTAAATAAGAGACATTTAAGTGTTTAGAATTGAAATTTAAGAGACATTTAAGTGTTTAGAATTTAAATAAGAGACATTTAAGTGTTTAGAATTGAAATTTAAGAGACATTTAAGTGTTTATAATTGAAATTTAAGAGACATTTAAGTGTTTAGAATTGAAATTTAAGAGACATTTAAGTGTTTAGAATTTAAATAAGAGACATTTAAGTGTTTAGAATTTAAATAAGAGACATTTAAGTGTTTAGAATTTAAATTTAACAGACATTTAAGTGTTTAGAATTGAAATTTAAGAGACATTTAAGTGTTTATAATTGAAATTTAAGAGACATTTAAGTGTTTAGAATCGAAATTTAAGAGACATTTAAGTGTTTAGAATTTAAATAAGAGACATTTAAGTGTTTAGAATTTAAATAAGAGACATTTAAGTGTTTAGATTTTAAATTTAAGAGACATTTAAGTGTTTAGAATTTAAATAAGAGACATTTAAGTGTTTAGAATTGAAATTTAAGAGACATTTAAGTGTTTAGAATTTAAATAAGAGACATTTAAGTGTTTAGAATTGAAATTTAAGAGACATTTAAGTGTTTAGAATTTAAATTTAAGAGACATTTAAGTGTTTAGAATTTAAATTTAAAAGACATTTGTTTCCTTTTTTTATTAATGGTTCCAAATATTAAATTTAATTGTAAGCATGGGATTACATTTCCGCCAAGCATTGACATCACGGATTTAAAAAAACAAGCTCAAGTAAAGAAATTAAAAACGTGAAAAACTATAAAGCACAAAAATAAAAGCTACATGCAGTTTACTGAAAACTGTTGAAGTACACATAAAAATCTAAACTGACCATATTAATTTTGTTAGCCCACATTGTGAGTGAACAATTCATCTGTGCATGTCATTAGGAAAAAAAAATGCTTGTAATCTAAAATTGACTTCATTTCCAGTCTGAGATATTGGGCGTGGCTAACACTTAACCACGCCCATTCAACTGAATGTATAATGGTGAACGTATTGTCTGTGCGGTTTGTAAACTGAGTATCATTAGTGATCTTTCATAAGATTTATGTTAGTAGCTACATGTTTGGTTTTATCCATGCTTGACCTGTAACGTTATATGGCACAAAATAATTAAAGACCGTTCAAAAATGTGAAGCTGTAACCTGAGAGCTGAAATTATGTGTGGGACGTCGATCACAGTAACTTTTATTTCCTGGTTTTGTCTCGGAGATAATTCATTTGCAAATTAAGCACTGATAGACGTCAAGTGAAATTCCTTTGGTTTTAAGATGTTTTGTGAGCACGGGCCTGAGTTTAGGTGTCGCATTAAAGGTTGACCTTCATTAATGGTGTCCTGCAGGGTCGTGATCTGGTGACGGGCTGTGCTGAATCGGGGAACTACTTTCACATCCGCCTCAGTCAGTTTGATGTGGTGGAGGAAATCACGTGTCTGTCTAAGACTCCACTTCCTGTCTCCAACCTGCAGAGTCTCTACAGTAAACACCAGCGGCTGCTCAACAACATCTGCTCACGATACGATGAGGGATTGATCCGGGACATGTACAGGTGCAGCTTCCCTACAGAAACACTACAGTCAATCATTCAATGATGCATTTATACTCGAATCAGAACTCCGCTTTCAGTTCAGAGACTAAATCTGGATTACAGTTAAACTACTTTAAATATACACATACACAGTTGAAGTCTTCAGCTGCTCTTCAGCTGCTTCAGAACGCAGCAGCACGAGTGGTCTTTGATGAACCCAAAAGAGCACATGTCACTCCGCTACTCACCCATTTGCACTGGCTGCCAGTTGCTGCTCGCATCAAATTCAAAGCTCTGATGTTTGCTTACAAAGCGACCTCTGGCTTTGCTCCTTCTTATCTGCTCTCACTTCTGCAGATATATGTGCCCTCCAGAAACTTGCATTCTGTGAATGAACGTCGCCTCGTTGTTCCATCCCTAAGAGGGAAGAAATCACTTTCCCGAACTCTCACATTCAATCTGCCCAGTTGGTGGAATGAACTCCCTAACTACATCAGAACAGCAGAGTCACTTGCTGTCTTCAAGAAACAACTAAAAACTCAACTATTTAGTCTCCACTTTCCTTTCTAATCTTAACTGCCTCTCTGGCTATACCACTAACTGTACTCTCTCTCAAAAAAAAAAAAACTTTACTAATGCTTTGCTTCTTAGACTTTACACACCTGAAACTTGTCTATAGCACTTGTTCACTGCTGCTCTTATAGTTGTGGATATATACATACATACATACATACATACATACATACATATATAAATATATACATACATACATATATATATGTGTATATACTTATGTATATGTGTGTGTGTATATATATATATATATATATATATATATATATATATATATATATATATATATATATATATATATATATATATATATATATATATATATATATATACACACACACACATATACATAAGTATATACACATACATACATACATACATACATACATACATACATACATACATATATATATAACAATTTAACCCAGCAGTTGGGTTTGTACACGTATTACCCATATTTGTCTTGAAATAAGCATTTTCACAAGTCTAATAAACATTCTAAAAACAATCTTAAAGACATTTTTAAAAAATGAAAACCTATGACATATTATAAATGAATGTTTTTTAATAATATTGATTAACATAATAAAATATAATTTAATTATTTGAAAAATATTATCTATTAATATGATAATCATAATTTATCATTTAAAGCAAAATGTTGGTAGAGCAGTTTCTAATTATTTTTCACCTTTTTTTGCATAAAACAAAAAGGGATGCCATGTTTTCAGATGTGTTTTACAGACATCACAGTAATGTTAGAACTTTGGAGAAATTGAAAAATCCATTTGGTGGAAAAACACAGATTTTCAATCACAACGAACGACAACAACAGTTTTTCTGACATATTATTCACCATAAACCAATTCAATTGTTCAGTTCAAAGCCTTAAATTCCCTAAATAATGCACAGGACAATTTATGACACTCCAAATCTGAATCATATCTGTCTTCATCTGGCCACATTATATGCTGAATCATTTGACCTCTGCTCCTGCAAGTGAACAAACACACACACTGAGCCGTCGCTGCTATTGTCCTTACTAATCTGTTTGGCTCAGCTCATATTAAACACTCTTCACTGCTCAGTTTTGATGGCTGTGAATGCGTCCATTAATGTGATCAGAGCCGTCAACATCACTGATGTATGGAGGATATTAGATCAACGTGCTAACAGAAGAGTGTGTGCTGAAGGTTAAAGACAGTTCACGCTAAACTCAAAGTTCAGTCGTTGTTTACTCACCCTCGTTTGATGATTTCCTCTCAATGCACAAGGAAGATCAATCTTTATTCAGCTCAATTAGACAAGGAGCGCATCTGTCAAGATATAAAAAGAGCATCGTTAAAGAAACAGCATGTCTAGCTAGTCATAAACATAATGACAGAACACCGATCACAAGTTCTGCAGTTATTAGATCACAAATATCAGAGGAAGAACAGAAATATTCTCAAATATTATTAGTTTAACATAGCTGTTCTTCATTCGTTCATTTTCCTTCATCTTAGTCCCTTTATTCATCAGGGGTCGCCACAGCGGAATGAACCACCAACTTATCCAGCTTACTGCATGTTTTACGCTAGATGCCCTTCCAGCTGCAATCCAGTACTGGGAAACATCCATACACACTCATTCTCACACACACTCACACACCACGGCCAATTTAGCTTATTCAATTAATCTATAGTGCATGTGTTTGGACTTGTGGGGGAAAACGGAGCACCCAGAGGGCCAACACGGGGAGAACATGCAAACTTCACACTGAAATGGCAACTGATTCAGCTGGGACTCGAACCAGCGACCTTCTTGCTGTGAGGTGACAGTGCTACCCACTGAGCCACCATCCCACCCCTAAATAGCTGTTCTATTCATTCATTCATTTTCTTTTCAGCTTAGTCCCTTTATTAATCTGGGGTCACCACAGCTGAATGAACCGCCAACTTATCCAGCATATGTTTTACGCAGCGGATGCCCTTCCAGCTGCAACCCATCACTGGGAAACATCCATGCACACTCATTCAAACTCATATACTACGGACAATTTAGCCAACCCAATTCACCGGTACCGCATGTCTTAGAACTTGTGGGGGAACCGGAGCACTCGGAGAAAACCCATGCGAATATGTGGAGAACATGCAAACTCCACACAGAAACGACAACTGACCCAGCTGAGGCTCGAACTAGCAACCTTCTTGCTGTGAGGCGAACGTGCTATCAACTGCTCCACTGTGCAGCCCCTAAATTTGATGTAATTGAATAAATATATAAATTTGGTTCTACTTTAATATATTTTGAAATGTGATTTATATATATATATATATAAACAGTAGTGTGAAAAAGTGTTTGCCCCCTTACTGATTTCTTATTGTTTCCCAGTGATGGGTTGCAGCTGGAAGGGCATCAGCTGTGTAAAACATATGTTGGATAAGTTGGCGGTTCATTCCGCTGTGGCGACCCCAGATTAATAAAGGGACTAAGTGGAAAAATGAATGAATGAATGAATGAATGATTTATTATTTTGCATGGTTTTTCACACTAATGTTCATCTAAGGATCTTAGACTAAGGATCATCAAACAAATATGAATAATAGTCAAAGATAACTCAAGTAAACACATCATGCAGTTTTTAAATGAAGGTTTTTATTATTAAAGAAAAACAAAATCTAAAAATACATAGCCTCATCTGAAAATCTGTTATTAAAACATAACTTAAGGTTAGGTTTATCAGAAACCTGAATTCAATTTCTGTAGAGATCCAAAAGATCCTCAAAAGCTAGACATCATTCATTTACAGCTGAGGTCAAAATTAAATTGGTTTTTCTTTTTCAAATATTTCCCAAATGATGTTTAACAGGGCAAGGAAATTTTCACAGTATGTCTGATAATATTTGTTCTTTTGGAGAAAGTCTAATTTGTTTTATTTCAGCTAAAATAAAAGTTTTTTTAACACAGTTTTTTTTAACACAATTTTAAAGTTTATATTATTAGCCTAAAGCAATATTTGTTTTCGACTGTTTACAGAACAAACCATCATTATACAATAACTTGCCTAATTATCGTAACCTGCCTAGTTAACCTAATTAACCTAGTAAAGCCTTTAAATGTCACTTTTCATCATGACAAAGATAAAATAAATCACTTATTAGAATTGAGTTATTAAAACTATTATGATTAGAAATGTTTTGAACAAAAAATTCTTAATTTTGTAAAACAAATATGGGGAAAAAATAGACGGGCTAATAATTCTGATTTTAACTGTATAGTTACGTTCTCTTATTTTAATTTATTTATCTATTTTACATTCAATCTATTTATGTCTTTAATCTGTTATTAATCCATCTCATCATTAACCACTGTAACTGTACCTTTATTAAACATCAATATGACAGATTTTGAGACGTGGTTTGGGGTTTTATAGTCTTTTATTTTGCTAACTGTTTAAGAAGGAACATCCTGATATTCAATGTATTTTTGCATAAACAATGTCATGTATAGTCGAAGTCAGAATTATTAGCCCCCCTATGAATTTTTTTTTCTTTTTTAAATATTTTCCAGAAGATGTTTAACAGAGCAAGGAAATGTTCACAGTATGTCTGATAATATTTTTTCTTCTGGAGAAAGTCTTATTTGTTTTATTTCAGCTAGAATAAAAGCAGTTTTTAATATTTTTAAGAACAAAATTATTAGCCCCTTTAAGCTATATTTTTATTCGATAGTCTACAGAACAAACCATCGTTATACAATAACTTGCCTAATTATCCTAACTTTAACCTAGTTAAGCCTTTAAATGTCACTTTAAGCTGTATAGAAGTGTCTTGAAAAATATCTAGTCAAATATTATTTACGGTCATCATGGCAAAGAGAAAATAAATCAGGTATTAGAGATGAGTTATTAAAACTATTATGATTAGAAATGTGTTGAGAAAATCTGCTCTCCATTAAACAGAAATTGGAAAAAAATAAATAAACAGGAGGGTTAATAATTCAGGGGGACTAATAATTCTGACTTCAACTGGATATTAATTTTGTCATCACAACAGTTGTGATCCTCTCTTTTATTTCTTTGTATTTCTTTTTGGAAACCACCATGACATTTTTTAAGATTCTAACCAAGAAAATTCCACAACAAGAAACAGCATTATAAAAGACTTAGTGTCTCTTTCAAAATCATGTCATTTCCTCTTTTCACAGTTATTTTAGAGAGAACTGGTGCTTGGCTCTGTATCATGATCGTTTCGCTGACTTTGAACAGGAAGTACGTCAGATCATGGACTCGGCTATATTACAGGTCAGTATCCACATCTACATCACTCTATTTATTTATTTTCATAATTGATTAATTGCTTGCATTTCCCTAAGAATTAAAAAAAAATTTGCAAACATTAGAGAAGCTAAAGCTCTTATTGTTTTTTGTTTTTTTTTGAATATTAGTAGTACACAAAATGCATTTCCCTAAGAATAATTGCTCAGCCCCTGCGACCCGGCCCCGGAAAAGCGGAAGAAAGTGAATAAATGAATGAATGAATGAATAATTACATAAATATGAAACATCAAAAATAAATGACATAAAATAATTACATTGACATCCAATAGTTCACACTCAGACATGCTTGACATGCTGTCTCGGGAGAGAACCCTGAGCTCAGATAAATACAAGGGCTCCCGCCTGGTCAATAATCATACAAGGCGGTCCGAGATCAGGTAGGTCTCGAGAGCTCCCCCTGGTAAAGGGAGTAAAAGGAGGAGATGGGGTGGAAGGGGGGATTCTTCCAAAAAGAAGATTTATTGAAAGCTTGAATCACTCTGATTGGATTATTGCTGATTATGCACTGTAAAAAATGGCCGTGATTTCAACGGTAAAAAAACTGTAAAAGTGCTACAGTAAAAATCTGTAACCTGGTTAACAGTATGTTTCCTTAATACATACGGCGAATAACCGTAAATGGACTTTCCCAGAATTCCCTGTACAGCACATCCTTTTTATGCTTTTTGTTGACATTACTCTGGATCATTTTAGTTGTTTCCCCATCAGTTATGTACATTAGAGATTTATGTTATATCTAATGTTGATAAACAATGTTTATTTCCTGACTTTAATTTTATGCGTGTTACCATACTGGTGTTTAGTAGCTGTGTGAATGACACTGAGCCCCTTCTATACACTGATACACTTTTCTGCTTGTGGGAAAAGTTTGTTTGTGATGAGCATTGGTTCATTATATAACTTACTCATCAACACCTGCATATGGCTGTGTTATCATATCTGTCTGTGAAACAAAAGATGTGTAGATGTTGGTAATTTAAAATACAGACATATTACCTCTATAAATTAATAAAATACACTAGTTTACTGTAAAAATGAGAAATTACTTTTACGGTTTGTACCGTATTTTTAACGGTAAAGTACTGGCAACCACAGCTGCCGTTTTTTACCGTAAATTTTACGGATATATTTTTTACAGTGCGGCTGAGAGGCCAGCTGCGATCAAATCATATCACGAGCTCCTCTCGAAGTATGTTGATATACTTCCAACTGAAACGAAATATTGAGTAGAGGCAGAGCTTTCTTTTTTGTGCATCATTCTAGAGGTCTGCACAAGACAAATTTTTTAGTCCTGCTCCTGCCAGGTATTATTCTGCACCCGATCACTCCCCCCGTATGTTCAGCCTTTGTTCACCCACTGCCCACTTAGAATAATTTTATAACAGACCCAACTGTTATCGCTAAATTTAGATCTGAGTTCTACCAGAAGAGAGAGATAACAGATAAAAGCATAGGTTGTGCAAGGATTGTTGGTAAAATGTCAGTTTTGTTTGCCTCTTTGTGATGAGCCATAAGTGCCGCCTTAAATCCCCGGTGCCAGTCTTGTGACTGCTGAAGGGAAAAACTTTGCACAGACTGTACGAAAAAAGCATGTGCAGAAAACACTGGTCATGCATAGGGCCAGACAGAATCTGCGGGCATTTTTTGC
The DNA here is from genome assembly GCF_903798145.1 of Danio aesculapii. Lineage (NCBI taxonomy): Eukaryota > Metazoa > Chordata > Actinopteri > Cypriniformes > Danionidae > Danio > Danio aesculapii. The sequence continues at coordinate 49,603,515 of NC_079454.1, read as the reverse complement.
TATTTCTGCTGAGAATTCTGTTAAAAATCTGCGGATTTATGCAGAATAATATTGGGAGAATCATAACTAAAAACTTATTATATGAAATAAAAAATAATAAATTTTTAACTTTTACTTCATGTTTACAATGCAAATCCACTTTATTTGGCAAACAAAGCAAGTCTCTCATATAATATCTCTACTAAAAGATAGAAAATATGACTTTACAAACTTTATTGTAAATAAATCATATGAACATTTTCATGTTAGTCAATAATATTACTGAAGTTAATTTAAAAACTGAATAAATATAAATCTACACACATTTACACAAGTAAATAAACAGAATCAATGATGGGCTTAAAATATGCAGAAATCTGTGGTATTCTGTGGTATCACAGATATGCTCTTCTGAATAAGGACTCAGGAACGCTATATCGGTAGACTGCCCGCTCCTGTTCAAATTACACCAGAGTTACCGACTGCTACAGTGTATTAAACAGAAATTTATTTATTTATTTGAAAAAATCTGGTCGGGTCCAGCGGCCCCCGCTGTACAGCCATGAGAATGCAGACCTCCAGTGGCGAATTTAAGCATGGGCAATATGGGCGATCGCCCAGGACGGCATCTTGTCACGGGCAGCATGGAGACACCCCACCCTTTCGTCCGCGATAACACCCCACCCCCCCTCTTCACTAACGTCCACGAGCAACCCCCACTCCTCACCCCTCCACAGTTCTGTTTGGTCCGTGACACCACCTCCGACCGCCGCACTCTTCACTTGCGTGAGGGCGGCATGGTTGTCATTTGCCTAGAGCGTCAGTTAGGCTAGCACCGCTGCTGCAGACTACTACATCATTTCCTCATAGCAAACTACCGGTAAAAGGGGCGTGGTTATAAATATTGTGTCAGAAGCATCACACTGAGGTCAACAGAAAAGGACGGCCATTTTAAATACTAAAGCAAAAGTTCAGACTTTAATTAAAGACTAACATTTTTTTTTCAGTGGATTAACTTGCATAGATTAATTGTTCACCTAAAGAATAACATTGTGCGCTAGCAACGAAAAAAAAAACATTGGAAATTTCTGACTTTAATGCAATGCGTTTAGATCACTTCTAGGTAGAAAAATGAACAGATCTGGTGCTAAAACATTTTACATAATAACAAAAATATAAATAAATAATGCAATTAAATCACAATAAACAGTTCAAATAAATCAATAAAAATATAATAAGCTTCATGCGTTCCTCTGAAAGTGCATGTAATAGTAACCCTCTGCAGCACAGCGTTGCCCTCAGGGTCCATATTGTATCATTTTTCATTTAATTTTTGTAACATCTTTTGACAGAAAAATAGATGTAAGCTTGTTTTATGGAAGTAAAGAGCAGGATCCCAGAGAAAAGAGCAAATCCCATCTGAGGACAATAAGATAGACTGCAGTGACAAAGAAGGAGAACAAGGTTTGAGCAGAAGTGTTAAAAATATCTTCAGAAGATCTAAAAGTAGCTCTGACTATGATTTATAAGTGATCAGTTCACACAGCAGGCAGCACACAAAATAGGGGTCAAATTAATAAGCCAGTAACAAACCACTATATACAGTGCTCAGCATATATGAGGAGTACACCCCTATCAAATCTCTCATTTTAATGAATATTAGATCTAGGGCTAATCTGACCAAATAATCTATGATAACCGTCCAATATTAGTTCACCTACATTGATATGTCAGAGAAAAATATTGAACAAAAAATGTAAAAGAGCAAAATTCAACAGAAACAAACAAATAATTATAAACTTTAGTTGAAATTTTGTAGTTTGTACTTTTTATCCCAATATTTTGCATTAATTTAATTGTATTATCTTCTGTTTCTAAAGATGTTTGGTGAATAAATATTATTGTAATAAATAGATCAGTTTAATAAATCTGTTTTGTTCAAATGCACCAGAATATATGACCTATATTCACAGATAATGGATAAAAATAATCATTTTCAAAATGTGGCGTACTCAGTTATGCTGAGCACTGTAGATATTGTATCTGTTCTTCCCTATTTCCTTAATGATTCTGTCACAATTTGAATAAGATTAGTAAATTATTATTGCTCTCTGATCACTGACTCGTGATATTTGATATATGATATGTGAAGAATTTTCTCTGTGATTTTGTACCATTGTTGCATAACGTTGGCTTAAAGCAACAACAAAATATTTGGGGTTTGGGTTGGGGGGGAGGGGAGGGGGTCAAACCAAAAACAACTTTTAACATTAAAATGTTCCCAAAAGAACCAAAAAATCATGTGGAAATATTTTTGTCATGTCCCATTCAAATATGTGCAGTAGCGGGCTAAAATAAGATGTTCATTTACTACCTCTTTTCAGAATCAACACAAGCTTAGCATATTTGAAAGCTAAAAACCTTGCATTGTGTTTTATCCCTATAGGATGAGAGCGGTTCAGTGTCACTTGAAGAGGCTCTTCAGCAGATCGCGGATGATCAAGCAGAGTCTGATCAGCTCGTGAGCCTCAGCCAGACGTTTCAGAAGAGCCAGGCTTACTCTGCTCTGAGGAACAGCGTTCTGGATTATCTCAAGTACAACAGATACCATCTGAGCATGTACGCGCGCCCGGGACTGCTATAATCAATATCCATTTCATATTAGGAGCATTTACACGCTGCTTTATCTTGTGCTTCCTCATTTCTTTGCATTTGCTGCACCATATGTTTAGGGGGTGGAGGGGGGGGGGGGGTTGTGGGGGGAAGGGCTCAAACTGAAGAAAAAAAAAAGAAAATAAAGAGTCTGGTTTTGTCATGCAAGAAAGTATTTGGTGATAATTCACAACAAATCCGTGCCTTTGCTCTTTTGAATGCTCCATGTATGAAATGTGTGGTGTTATACGTTATGTGTAGATGTAGAGAGTGCAGATAAGAGCAGAGAGAGAGGCAGTTCTGAGGCCTGTGAAGACAGACAGCAGCTGTATGATAATGAATGTGCACCAGAAAATCACAGACGCACGTCATGCAGCACGGTATACATCAGACCTGCTGCACAGGCTACACCACAAACATTATAAAACACTTAGCAGATATCAGATGCAACAATTGCCTTTGTTCAAAACCGGCTCACAATAAAATTTAGGGTCCTGCACGTATGTAGTCGAAGACAAAATTATTCACCCTCCTGTGAAATGAATTCATTTTCAAATATTTCCCAAGTGATGTTCAACAGAGCAGGACATTTTTGCAGTATTACCTGTAATATTTTTTTCTTCTGGAGAAAGTGGTATTTCTATTAGTTTATTTATATTTTTAAATTAATTTATATAATATTTAATTTAAATTAATATAAGATATACGTTTAAATATTATATTGTATATTATTAGCCCATTTAAGAAAGGATATTTGTCCATTGGTTTCAGAAAAAAACACTATTGTCCAACGACTTGCCTAGTTAACCTATAAGTAAAGCCAGACAAAAATCTGTGGACATTTTTTGATATTTCTGCAGGGAATTCTGTAAAAAAAAATCATTGGATTTATGCAGAACCGTAACTAAAAACTTAATATATGAAATAAAAATGAATAGCTTTTTAACCTTTAATGTTTACAATGCAAATCCAATTATATTCACTGGTTTGGTAAAAAAAGCAAGTCTATCATATAATACAGTTAAAGTCAGAATTATTAGCCCCCCTTTGATTTCTTTGGTCTTATTTAAATATTTTCTAAATGATGTTTAACAGAGCAAGGAAATGTTCACAGTATGTCTGATAATATTTTTTCTTCTGGAGAAAGTCTTATTTGTTTTATTTCGGCTAGAATAAAAGCAGTTGTAAAATTTTTAAAAGCCATTTTAAGGCCAAAATTATTAGCCCCTTTAAGCTATATGTTTTTTTCGATAGTCTACAGAACAAACCATCGTTATACAATAACTTGCCTAATTACCCTAACCTGCCTAGTTAACCTAATTAACCTAGTTAAGCCTTTAAATGTCACTAAGCTGTATAGAAGTGTCTTGAAAAATATCTAGTCAAATATTATTTACTGTCATCATGACAAAGAGAAAATAAATCAGTTATTAGAGATGAGTTATTAAAACTATTATGATTAGAAATTTGCTAAAGAAAAATTCTCTCCGTTAAACAGAAACTGTGGGAAGAAATAAACAGGGGGCTGATAATAAAAGGAGGTTTAATAATTCTGATTGCAACTGTATATCTACTAAAAGACAGAAAATATGACTTGTAAATAAATCAAATGAACACTTTCATATTAGTCAATAATATTACTGAAATTAATTTAAAAACTGAATAAATGTAGATTTGCACACATTTACACAAGTAAATAAATTCTGTGTGGGCCTACCTGTAAGTTAAGCCTTTAAATGTCACTTTAAACTGAATACTATCTTGCAAAATACCTAGTAAAATATGATGTAATGTCATCAATATACTAGTTATTAAAACTATTATGTTGCAACTTGAGAAATATTTTAAAAAGCAAAACAATTTCACAGGAGAGCTAATAATGAATATCTTCAACTGTAGAAATTAACAACACAAGATTCTACGAAGAAGATAATAGTTGGCCATTGCTTTTGGTATGTTTATTTCTTTATTTATAACAATTAAAAACTGCATGTTTTACTTAAATGCACATTGAGTGTAAAAATTATAGGTGGGCATAGATACATTTTTTAATCTATATTGATCTCTGGATTAATCTAGATTAAAACGGCTCATTTGAATTCTGCTAAAGGCATTCAGAATATGTGTGCTACCCACATAATAAGTCTTTAAGAATGGGTTTTTCAAGCCAGGTGGTGTATTAGACCAGGGGCTCATCTCCTGTTTCCAAAATGCATCACAAACTGCTTGAGAAACTATGATAATTGGTGATGAAAATAAATTCATAAGCTCGAAACTGTGATTTTTGATCACCTTAATGCGACTAAAGTCATAACTGAACTAAACAGAAATGGAATTAAGACATGTGAAGTGCATATATTAGTGGCATTATTGAAGTAAACACCGCGATCAAACTATTTACTACTACCGTTATGTTGGGCTTTTCACCATATTTTCATCATATGATGCACTCTCAGCTTGCATCATAAAGGCTGCATCCAGATACTACTGAGATTTTCCGACAAGATCCACACACGGCAGTCAGTAAAGGATTTTTTTGTTGTTGTTGTTTTTTTTAATCGCACGGTAAGAGTCTCGCGTTTATGCTGCACATTAACGCCGATAATGGCCCACCACTAGTAAAAATTCAATAAAATGAACACCACTTGTGTGTGGAATCAAATTAAATCAAATGACTGTAATAGATCTCTCTAAATTGCAATTGTACTAAAATAAATCAAACGTGTAAAAAAATAATTCAATCAAATTAAGCTTTATATACAGTCAGGGGCGGATTTAACAAATAAGCAAGGTAAGCGGCCGCTTAGGGCCCCAGGAAATCTGAGGGCCCCCAAATAAATATCTAGACATATAAATGATCCCTATAAATTATCTATAACATTGTTTTCTATCATATTTTGAATGGTGAGGGTCTAAAATTTTTCATTTGAACAGATTTATCTGCGCAAATTTCTCCCCCACCTTAAATCATGGACCAGTCCAGCAATCAAATGAGTAAAGAGTTAGTTTTAAAAATGAAAGACTTCATTCATTTTCTTTTCAGCTTAGTCCCTTTATTAAACAGGGGTTGCCACGGCGGAATGAACCACCAATTGATTCAGCGTTTGTTTTACATAGTGGCTGCCCTTCCAGCCGCAACCCAACACCGGGAAACAAAAGAGTTTATTTATTATATTTAGTTGTGAATTCAAATCGTTTCAAATGTTTTACAAGATGCTTTACATGTTGTTATTATTTTGCATTGATATAAAAAATAGAAAAGGAGATTGAATGACATAAAAAACAGCTAAATAATAATAATAATAAAAATAAAAAGGTGCATTAAAGAACTTTTGAGGTCCATGGCTGGAATTGCTTAATGCCCCAAAATTACTACATCTGCCCCTGTGTACAGTATGTGTAAGCAGTCCAGTAAAAGACATGCATTTAAGACTATCAAACAAAGCTCTGACAGACGCAACAAATGTGGTTGTCAAAGTTAGGTCATGAAGCCATCTGGCATGGAAAACGGGTCTTGTTGTATGTAGAAATCAAACTAAAACGCTCATTAGGAGCTGTTGAATCACATGCAACAAATGTGCGAGTCTGGAACTCAATTACGCCATTTTTCGAACGCTCTCTTCTCTCTCACAATGATTGCGATGGAGATGACCAGAAATTCCGCTATGACGAGACCGTTGCATTGGAATGACATCATGCACGAGCTCGGCGCTGACGGCACGGGTGAGTCTGAGACCGAGATGAGTCCGTTTGAACAGAAGGATGATGTGCGTCTGTCGCCGCGGCGCGCGCAAGCGTGTCTTTTGTGATGCAAACGAGAGGAGCCTCTTTTATGAATTATGTATGCGCGCGATGAGTGATTAATACGTCCCGCATTCAACTGTCGCACATGTCCCGAGCCTGCGGGCGTCTGATTTATACATTTAATTAGTTTGCAGACAAATTACGCATGCAACTCGCAGCCGCTTTCCGCGCTGCAGAGCGACTCCGAACCAGGGTCGCGTTAAAAGTGAAGGCGCGAGCATTAAAGCGCACTTCTTTGTTGCCGTTTCCCCCCTTTTAATTTGAAATTCTGATGCTCTGAGAGTGAAGGAGCCCCTAAAGGATGCTGACAAAGGCAGGGCACGTGCGCATTGACGGGAAGCATCAAAGCGTGAAAAGAGGAGGAACCAGCGTGTGCCTAAAGCATCCTAATATAATAAAGCTCAGGTACATCTGCCCGAGCAATCTGCAGACCCTCCCATCCCCAAATCCATAGGGATTCAGCTCCATCTGATTGGACGATGCGGCGAGGGGCGAGAACAATGTCATCATTCCTGCTTAAAAAGACTGCCGCTATGCTTTCGTGATGGAAAGATCACCGCGCGCGTCCAAATATAGTACCAGGTGTGCCTCTGATTCCAACCCGACTGAAGTGCCTTTCAGCTGGCGAAGATGCCCAGAGGATTTTTAGTCAAGCGAAATAAGAAAGCGACACCTGTTTCGTACCGGGTCCGCTCGGAGGAGGATGAGCAGGGCGCGTTTGTCGCGCAGGATGTTCCGAGCGCGCGCCGCCCGGTGTCACCCGTGCAGTTTGGGAACCCCGAGACAGTCTACCGGGCTATGTACAGCCCGACGCGTCCCGTCAGCAGAGAGCACGAGAGGGCGTGCTTGGAGCGGCGCTTTAATCTCGGCTCGCCCATCTCAGCGGAGTCTTTCCCGGCGGCGCCAAACTGTTCCGACCAAGCGCCGGTGGATCTTAAAATCGGCTCCAGCAACAGCAACCGAACAGGCACCACATTAACCACTAAAAGACCCGCGTCTGACACAGAGCGCAAAGGCAAAACGGCATCCAAGAAAGCCAAAGCCATGCGGAAGCTGCAGTTCGAGGATGAGATGACCACCTCTCCTGTGCTCGGACTGAAGATCAAAGAAGGTCCGGTGGAGCAAAAGCCCAGATCGCAGTGCGCAAGCGGAGACAAGCCGCTCGGAGAGTTCGTCTGTCAGCTGTGCAGAGAGGCATACGCGGACCCCTTCTCTCTAGCTCAGCACAAATGCTCCAGGATCGTCAGGATCGAGTACAGATGTCCCGAATGCGACAAGCTCTTCAGCTGCCCGGCGAACCTCGCCTCACACCGGCGGTGGCACAAACCCAAGCAGAGCGCGGAAAGCAATAAAACACCCGCGCCCGAGAAAGAGGAGACTTCCAGCGACAGGGACACTCCTAGTCCTGGGCTTTCCGAGAGCGGCTCGGAGGACGGCCTGTACGACTGCCAGCACTGCGGGAAGAAGTTCAAGCGTCAGGCGTACCTGAAGAAGCACGTGACGGCGCACCACGACGCGCCCGGAAAACCCCAAAGCCACGCGCCTCTGAATCTCAGCGCCTCCGAGTGTCACCTGTGCCCGGTGTGCGGGGAAAACTTCCCGAGCAGGATGAGCCAGGAGCGCCACATCCGCCTGCAGCATTCGGCGCAGGTCTACCCGTGCAAATACTGTCCGGCCATGTTTTACAGCTCGCCGGGACTTACGAGACACATCAACAAATGCCACCCGTCGGAAAACAGGCAGGTGATCCTGCTCCAGATGCCGGTGCGTCCAGCCTGCTGAAAACAAGCTGTGCCTTAAACCAGTGCTTCCCAGCCCGCGACCTTCTAGATTGGATTGGATGGCAGGGGGTTTGGGAAGCACTGCCTTAAACCACAGAATCAACCTGGATGAGCATCACACGCGAATCCTGCCATTTTCTAATCTACAACTCTTAAAGATGAAAGGAGTTTTTCCGAGTGATGTCATTGAAGAATCAGTGTTCGATTCTGCGAAAGAACGGCGAACGTTCTAAAATCGAAGAACGCTTTACGCAATGGAAACACTCCAACGCTTGATTTTTTAAGAGGGTAAAGTAGTTGATCTGAAGGTGGTACAACAGGTTAGACTGTTCGCTTCTTTTTCTAGGATCTCCGCACAAGTGCTTTTAGCTTTTAGACCTAAGAATCCTAGAACTTGCCTTTGAATTCACAGGCTGTACATACATTTTTCCATCGTTTCTAGCTTTAATAGAGCTTGTGAATCTGTGGACGTTTGACTGTAGCTTTGAAAATAACCTGCTGACATGGGTTTCTCCCTTTAGTGTAGCCAGAAATGCCTTGAATTAGATCTCGACATGCTGTAAAACTGCCTTAATCATGTAAATGTCGGAGTGATTGCGGTTACTGATGATATTTTGTTTTTTAAATACTATTGTTGTTATTATTATTATTCGCATCAGTGTGTGTGTGTGTGTATATGTTCGTGATTATTTATCCAATTATTATTATTATTTATTTATTTCAAATGTTTTATTTAAATTATTCCTTTGCCTCATTCGTTTGTGATTGATTTTGAAATTTGTCTCGACAGCCAAATGTTTCTTTTATTGATCTGAAGGTCGACCTTCGAGTCTGAAATCCACCTTGCATTAGATACAATCCTTTATATTAATTTATTTTTTATGTTACGTCTGACATGCTCAGCGCTTGTGTGTGTTTCTGCAGTTCTGCTATTTGTCCAAAAATTACTTATGATAATAATAATAACAATAAACCGTCCAAAAAGTCTAATGGGATCCACCTGATGTGACATTCCAGCAATCTGAACACGTGTGTGTGTGTCGACATGTGGAAACCCAGACACTGTGAACACTTACATCTTCATCATCTTATCTTCTTCTACTTCTTATAATGAAATGTTTCCGTCTGGATTCTGTACCAAGATACGTCTGCACTTAATAAAACACGTCAACTTAAAATGATCTGCTTGTCTGTGAATAAATGCATCCACAAAACAGCACCACACACACGCACATCTCAAATTGATATTCGGTGTTTAAAATGCTGGAATCGATTTGTGTTGGGACAACATAAAGGAATTAAGTTTACTCATTAGTTTTTACAAATTTAAGTAGGTTGAACATAAAACAATTGAGTCGTCCCAAAGAAATCTCAAGAATTGTGTTGTTTCAGCTCATTTTAAATCAGAAGTGTGAGCAAAATATTTCTTGAGTAAACTTTATAGTGTTTAAAACAGAAACGAGCTGAATTAGAGGAGCAAAAACTGATGCTGTTCTTCATCTAAACTATTTTTAACTCTTTAATTCTTTATTAAATTAATAAGAGCAACATGTAATAATTTAGTGAACAATATTTTCCTTCTCTTTAATATTTAAAACTCCCAAATCCCAACCAAAGAGGCCGCTTTAAAAAAATAATCTAATAATGAAATTAAGAATGCCTTTTACACATTTCCAGTGTAAACCAAAACATAATGAGCTGATGATACTGATGGTAGATTGTTTGGTTTGGCAAGCTGTCTGTACAGTGTACAAGTTGATGCATCTCTTAAAGACAGAATGGAAAATTGTCGGGCACGATGAATATTTCAATCCTCACGTTTTATATGAGAATTGTGTCCTTAATCAGGTGGAAAGGATTCTGAATGGTCCAACTCATTTTTTGTTTCTTCATTATGAACTGCTTCCCTCATGTAGGAGATATAGAGTTACTACTAAGTGTAGGTTGAACTGATATAAGAGATCCTTTGTAGCTGTTTCAGTGGGTTTATTTAACAAGAGTTTATCTTAATTGTTATTATAATTATTGTAATTATGGTATTTTGTATTGTTTTTATTGTTTGTTTTTATATACAGTTGAAGTCAGAATTATCAGCCCCCTGTTTATTTTTTACTCCAATGTCTGTTTAACGGAGAGATTTCTTATCATAACACATTTCTAAACATAATAGTTTTAATAACTCATTTCTAATAACTAATTTATTTTATCTTTGCCATGATGAGAGTAAATAATATTTGACTAGATAATTTTCAAGACACTTCTATACAGCTTAAAGTGACATTTAAAGGCTTAATTAGGTTAAGTTAGGGTAATTAGGCAAGTAATTGTATAATGATGGTTTGTTCAGTAGACTATCGAATAAAAATATAGCTTGAAGGGGCTAATAATATTGACCTTAAAATGGTTCTTAAAAAATTAAAAACTGACAAAATAAAACCAATAAGACTTTCTCCAGAAGAAAAAATATTATAGGAAATACTGTGAAAAATTCCTTGCTCTGGTAAAAATCATTTGGCAAATATTTAAGAAAGAAAAAAATTCAAAGGGGGGCTAATAATTCTGACTTCAACTGTGTGTCTGCAGCAATATGCTGATGCCTATAACACATTTCCTGTCAAGGACAATAAAGTTTACTTACTTAGATGTTTGCCATTACATTCTACACAACAGATTACACACTAAAAAAACATAAATACAGCACCTCAAACGAGATAAACAGACATACAAAATCACTGCAGAATTTATCACACGATAAAGAGACTGAATGGAATATTTATATATTATTTTCAAACTATCCGATTGAAATCTACAGCTATTTTAATATAACAAAGAATAATCTAATTACACTCAGAAAAGTATTTTTGATGCTTGTTTAAACTACTTTTTTAAAATAGGCTGAATAAACAATTCTTAAGGGTTTTTTTAGGGACAACTTAATGATTTTATGTTCA
>NC_079454.1:49537348-49587348 GCF_903798145.1 Danio aesculapii | reverse complement strand
AGCCCACACTAACACACTCACATGAACACTAACACATACACAAGCACAAATACACACAAACACACACACACACACACAAACAAGTGCACAAGCACACTAACACTCACACCAACACAAACAAACACTACCACACACATACACTCACTCACTCACACACACAAGTTCGATCGTTCACATTCACACAAACACACACTAACAAACACCCTCTCAAGCACACACGTGCTCTATCACCCACGCACAAACGCACACATGCTCACTCACTGAAACACACTCACATGAACGTTAACACATACACAAGCACAAATACACACAAACACATACACACACACAAACAAGTGCACAAGCACACTAACACTCACACCAACACACACACACACTACACCACACACAATCACACACACATACACTCACTCACTCACTCACACAAACACACACACGTTTAATCGCTCACATTCACACAAACACTACACCACACACAATCACACACACATACACTCACTCACTCACTCACACAAACACACACACGTTTAATCGCTCACATTCACACAAACACACACTAACAAACACCCTGTCAAGCACACGTGTGCTCTATTACTCACGCAAAAAACGCACACATGCTCACTCACTCCCACACACTCAAACATACACACACACACACACACACACACACACACAAACACATGCTCAATTACCAACTCACACACAAACTCAATCACTCACTGAATCATTCCCTCACACACTTCTACAAACTCACACATACCTGCTCCCTTTCTCACACACACACCTCAGTACAGCAGCTCGTCCTGATGCTCCGTCAGCATTAGTCGAGCCTCATTGACAGCTGGATGTAAACTGGACCTTAGTTTGAGTCCTGATAGTCCACCGGACACTCTTCAGCTGCTCTCCATCATCTGAGCTCTGATCCAGACCACTGGTGCATGCTGGGAGACAAAAGAGGACTAGTTCACAGCAACGTCTACAATAACGTGACAATACCAACAATTACTATGCAGGTGCCGTCTCTCGCCTTCATTTCAGAAGGCAGTCAAAGTGTTTTGTGGACTTTTTGGTGGCATGCTAATCAGATTTTAGCATGTCATTTCTTTTTGTGATTTTTTGCTATAGTTTGTGGCGGTAATTCCCAGTAATTTGCGAACAATTTTGCAATTAAAAATATATATAAATACGTCGGCGCAACAGCCTAGTGGTTAGCGTGCTGACGTATGGTGCAGTAGCACTTCAGGGCGTCCCCAGTTCGAATACCGCCTCGAGGACATTTCCCGTCCCTACCCCCTCTCTCTCTCCCACTTCACTTCCTGTCTGAAATACTGTCCTATCAACTTAATAAAGGCCAAAAATAAAAATATTAAATATATATATATATAAATATATAAGGAGTTCAGATGCAAAAGTCGCTAAACACCACTTCCGCCAAAAATAAGAATGACATCGAGCGAATGCTTTAGGCACGTACACCATCAACAAATAGACTTGCTTCAAATCGCAGCATCAGCTCATTCAGAAATAACAGTTTGATAGCAAAAGCCTCTAAACGCCACTTGCCTTTGACAGCAAAAGCCACTATCTCCCGAGAACCAATCAGAAGGTGGAATCGAATCATGTTTTTAATGTAGCAGAGCGCTGATACGCCAGCCTTTATGAGGAGACTGTTTTATTCCGCTTTTGATTTTAAAAGACGGAGTTTGATGAACTGGATGAGCCTGTCCGACTGTCAGTAGATGGCAAATGAAAACGCCCCTTATCTCAAAACTCTATGCATTATAAGAAAAAGAAAACACACTGTACAGTCGGAAGTGTAACATGAACTCATAACGTTTGTTTGCGCAGCGACACTACTTTGAATGAGTCTGACTTACTATGCATTAAAGAGCAACTCCATTTCACGAACGACGAAGTTAAGATGCTGTTCTTTTATCCCACATGGATGCTATGAGGATAAACAAGAGACCAAGACGTCGAGTTTGGTGAGAATGAACGAAGGACAGCTTCTAAAAGTGTCTGAGAGGCAAACTGAAATCAATATAATCTGATTATATGGTTTGGAATTGGATGTTTTATGAGATTATTTACATGTTTTGTTATTATTTTGCATTTCAATTAATATTGCGACTTTTTGTTGATTTTGTGTTCAAGTCAGCGATGGTGGAACCCAACAAACTAGGGGCTCTGATATATCCTATTGTTCTACTATAATTCTTGGACACCGTATTGTTTGGTTCCTGGATAAAGTATAGAAATGACACCAGAACACACAATTCAAAGTTTGTGGAGTAATTTTTCTTTTGTTTAATCAGTCAGCAAGGTGGCTTAGTGGTTAGCACTGTCGCCTCATAACCAGAAAATTGCCGGTTCGAGTCCGGGCTGGGTCAGTAGGCATTTCTGTGTGGAGTTTGCATGTTCTCCCTGTGTTGGCGTGGGTTACCTTCGGGTGCTCCGGTTTCCCCCACAGTCCAAACACATGCGTTGTAGGAGAATTGGATGAACTAAATTGTCCATTGTGTATGTGGGTGTTTCCCAGTACTGGGTTGTGGCTGGAAGGGCATCTGCTGCGTAAAACATATGCTGGATAAGTTGGCGTTTCATTCCACTGTGGGGACCCCTGATAAATCAGAGACTAAGCCGAAAGAAAATTAATCAATTATTAATCAAGGATTTAATTAAATTAATCAAAATTGACATTAAAAAACATTTGTGATGTTACAAAATATGTCAAATAAATCTTTGTTAAAAATCTGTAATCATAACAAAATTAAATATAGTTGTATTAAGGTGTTTATAAAAATATTAAGTGGAAAAATCAGCACATTAGAATACATTTTATGGATTATGTGACAGAAAACTGCTGAAAATCCTTTCAAAATATATATAAAGTTAAAAACTGTTTATTTTAAAGTGTGATATTAGATTTAGTTTTTATTTACTGGATTTTTGCTGGATTTAATGCAGCATTGGTGAGCAAAAGAGCCTTTAATTTATTTATTTTCTTTCGTCTCGGTCTTATTCATCAGCGGTCACCACAGCGGAATGAACCGCCAAGTATTCCAGCATACAGTATCTTTTACGCAGTGGATGCCTTTCCAGCTGCAACCCAGTACTGGGAAACACCCATACATACACACACACACACACACACACACACACACACACACACACACACACACACACACACTACGGCCAATTTAGTTTATTCAATTCACCTATAGCGCATGTCTTTGGACTGTGGGGGAAACCAGAGCAAACCCACGCCAACACGGGGAGAACATGCAAACTCCACACAGAAATGCCAACTGGGACTCAAACCATCGACCTTCTTGCTGTGAGGTGACAGTAAAAACCCCTGAGCCACCATGCCACCCAAAAATATTTTATATTATAATTATATAAATATAAATATAGAAATATTTTACAATAATATGTTAGTATTCCCAACTTTTGGTATTTATAATGTTAATAATAGAACTTTTTAAAAGCCAACTCAATGTTTCTCAAGAGAAAAACAGATTAATCTCATTTTGAGTTTCATGATGTCCCATTTTTTTTTTTTTTTTTAGATTTGCCAAGATAGAAACACCTGAAAATGTCTCTCCCAGTTTGCTCACAGTCCTATTCGAGATTATTTCTAATATTGAATGTTTTATGTTTAACATACGTACGTTTTTTGTCTTGCAGTTTGCTCACTGTCTTATTTAAACTCATTTCAAAAACACAAATGCTTCTGAAAACTAAATCCTTTAAAGGATTGTTGAGCTGCATTAAATAGGGCAACTGGCGCCAGGAACACTTCCCAAAAGACATTATAATTTAAACGGCATCTACGCTTATGCTAGTCTGTTTTTCATTATCTCAAGGTCTCCATAATCCTGGACCAGGCCGTATCCTGAGCAGATACTCAGAACACCTAAGCAACCGCCTAGCAACACCTGAGCAACCGCCTAACAACCACTCAGAACACCCTAGCAACCAACTAGCAACACCTTAGCAACAACCTAGAACATCTTAGCAATCGCCTAGCAACACCTTAGCAACCACCTAGCAAAGCCTTAGCAACCGTCTAACAACCAATTTGAACACCCTAAGAACACCTTAGCAACAACCTAGTACACCTTAGCAACTGCCTAGCAACATCTTAGCATCCACCAAGCAACACTTTAGCAACCGCCTAACAACACCTTAACAACCACCTTAGCAACCATCTAGCAATGCCTTAGCAACTGCCTAGCAACCAATCAGAACACCCTAGCAACACCTTAGCAATGAACTAGAACACGTTAGCAACTGCCTAGCAACACCTTAGCTACCACCTAGCAACCACTCAGAACATCCTAGCAACAACCGCGAACACCTTAGCAACCGCCTGGCATCGTCTTCGCAACCACTCAGAACACCCTAGCAGGGAAAACATTTTATACAGGGTACTTTCTTCATCTGTGTGTGCTAAACATGGTTGGATCCAATGCAAAATACTCTTTCGTTCTCATTGGACTAAGGTCAAGCTTTCAAAAATTTACTCTGATGTTGATCCTCTCTGTGACCGTTGTCGCCAGGCTCCTGCAACACTGGCACATATGTTTTGGTTTTGCACAACTCTATGTGGATATTGGTCAGAAATATGAGACACATTGTCAAGTAGTTGGGCAAGCAATTAAACCTGTATCTACAACAGCACTGTTTGGTACACTTCCTTTGTCAGTTCACTGTTCATGATACAAAGCAGATTTTGTGGCTGTTGTGTCCCTACTGGTCAGACGCCGTATTTTACTACATTGGAAGTCAACTGCTCTGCCTACTCACTCCATGTGGATTAATGACATTTTTCTCTTCATAAAACTGGAACAAATTAGACACTGTCTGAAGGGTTCTTCCAAAAACTTTGATAAAATTTGGGGCTCTCTCCTTGAATATATGGAAACGTATACTCCCTGCATACTGGATGCTAGTTAATTTTTACATTTTTAACTGCTGTGTGACATCTCGAGTGACATCATGACCAGGCTTTTAGTTTGGTGTATAAACAATTGTTCGGGTTGGTTGGTATTTTATTTTGATCTGTTGTGGTTGTTTTATTTTTATTTGTATTTTTTTTTAAATATATAAATATATCTGGGGATCAGTAATTGTCATAATCATTTAGATCCTTGTTTACTTCTCTCTCTCTCTCTCTCTCTCTCTCTGTCAAAATGTACAGTAATATGTGTGTAAAAATGTAGTATAAAAAAGTAGTATAAAAATGTGTGATATTTGTAAATTTTTGAAAATTTCTATAAATAAAGTTGGGGGAAAAAAAAGAACACCCTAGCAACATCTTAGCAACCACATAAAGCACCACATAGTGACACCTTAGCATCTGCCTAGCTACCCCCCAGAACACCTTGGCAACTCCCTAGCAACACCTTAACAACCATTCAATACACCCTGGCAAGGCCTTAGCAACCACTCAGAACACCCTAACAACCATTCAGAACACCCTAGCATCCACTTAGCAATCACTCAGAACACCCTAAGTGAAGTTTATTTATAAACTAATTTCGAGAGGATCACGCGCTTATAATTGCTTGCGGCTGGTCCCACATTATTCAATTTATGATTCACCAATCAGACGATTTCTAAGCCACTATATATACCCTAAGTTCCATATAACAGCCATCTTCGTTTTGAAGAATCCCCTCTTCCACCCCTAATCCACCTCTTTTCCTGGATGGGTGGCACGGTGGCCCAGTGGTTAGCCCTGTTGTCTCACAGCAAGAACTTCACTGGTTAGTCCTTACCAAACCAGCAGACGTTTCTGTGCGGAGTTTACACGTTCTCCCCGTGCTCGTGTGGATTTCCCCCGCGTTCCCCGGTTTCCTCCCACAGTCCAAAAACATGCAACTTAAGTTAATTGACTAATCCAAATCTGCACCATAGACATGCTCCTAGTAAGTAGTTATCTCTTAAGAGTAATCACTATCTGTTCATTAGCTACTACAGCAGCATGTTCTGACCTTTGCCAAGTTTATCTTTTTGTCCGTCTGCCGCCTGCCTTCCGACCTCTCGCCTGTTATACTACGATTCTGGACTGCCTATATACATCCGTTTGCTCCTGTATTGACCACTGCTTGTCTGACCATTCTAATAAACCTGCATGTGGATCCTCACCTCTGTTGTCAATGTCACTCTCCCCGTTACAGAAGACTTCTCCCAACATGGATCCAGCAGCCATGCAAGCCTTAACCTGCTACTACAGCAGGGCAGTTCTCGAGATCTACCTGAGCTCAAACTCCCCTATCGCCTTGAAAACGGGAGGGAGCCCCAAACACGAGGATCTTATGAGCTCAGGGCTCTCTCCCGGGACAGCATGCCAAACAAGCTTTATAATCAATCATCAGCAAGAAACATGCCAATCCATATCAGAAACATGCTTACCTATATGTAGTTATAACTGTTTTAGACTACTTAAAACTACTTCAGTTATTTAAACTTTTAACTTTGGCTACTTCAGACTTTCAGACGAGGCTTCCTCAAGCCACCATAAAGCTTGTCCATGAACTTTACCTTACTCATTTTATTTATAATGCGCTTTTTCAAAACCCAAGGCGCTAAAACAACAGAAAAAAATCAAATATGCAATAAAATGTAAGGGTTCAACACAGAAAATTGATCAAATATAAGCATTATAATTCCCCTGAAGAGTCTCTGTATAGTAAAAGTGCTACGTCATGCTGCTGAGCAATGAAGGAGTATTCAAATGCAGATGTTTGTGTTTGGTGTGTCACAACAATGTGTCATTATGAGAAGAAATCTCTCTGTTGATCTGAGTGTGTCACCTGCCGGTGCGGTGTGTGTGTGTGTGTGTGTGTGTGTGTGTGTTTGTCCTGCTGTGTTTCCTCAGAAGTGAGCAGTGCTGGACGCAGGCGTGCGCTCGGGTGTGTGTCAGCTCTTATCTGGCCTGCGCTCACACAAAGACAAGCAGAGGAGAGTAAACACTTGCACTTTCAGGCCCACAGCAAAGCACACAAACCTCAAGGCATTTTCCAGTATGGCAGGTGTTGCTGTCGTGGAGTAACACACACACACACACATGCAAGCACACACATACAAATGCGCGCGCACACACACACACAGACATACACAATCCCAATGTTGACATGTTTTTGTGACATAAGGACACCAATGTGTATAATGATAAGGCACAGAGACACACACACGCACTTACGCACACAAACACACACAGACACACACAGACACACATGTACACATGCACACCAAAACACAAACATATACAACTTTGTTTTTGTGAATAACGGGGACATTTCATGTTTGGATTGTTTGTATACAGCATGAAATATATTTTGATCACCCCAACCCTGTCCCTAAACCCAACCCTCACAGGAAACAGTGCATTATTACCTTCTGAATAAACTCACGGTGCATCCCAAATTGTATATTTTGCATACATCCGGAAAATCACATGTACATCAGTATTCACAGCCTTTGCCGTGAAGCTCTAAAGTGAGCTCATTGTACATTCTGTTTCCACTGATCATTCTTGAGATGTTTCAGCAGCTTCATTGGAGTTCACCTGTGGTCAATTCAGTTGATTGGACATGATTTGAAAAGGCATACACCTGTCTATATAAGGTCCCAGGGTTGACAGTGCATGTCAAAGCACAAACCAAGCATGAAGACAAAGGAATTGTCTGTAGATCCCTAAGAAAGGATTGTCTCGAGGCCCAAGGCTGGGGAAGGTTACAGAAAAAAGTCTGCTGCTCTGAAAGTTCTAATGAACACAGTGGCCTCCATCATCCATCAGTGGAAGATGTTTGGAACCACCAGGACTCTTCCTAGAGCTGGCTGTCCATCTAAGCTGAGTGATCAGTGGAGAAGGGCCTCAGTCAGGGAGGTGATCAATAACCCGATGGTCACTCAGTCTGAGCTCCAGCGTTCTTCTGTGGAGTGAGGAGAAACTTACAGAAGGACAACCATCTGTGCAGCAATCCACCAATCAGGCCTGTATGGTAGAGTGGTCAGACGGACGCCACTTCCCACCTGGAGTTTGCCAAAAAGCATCTGAGGAACTCTCAGACCATAAGAAACTAAACTCTCTGGTCTGATGAAACTAAAATTTAACTCTTTGGAGTGAATTCCAGGTGTTACATTTGGAGAAAACCAGGCAGCGCTCATCACCAGGCTAATACCATCCTTACAGTGAAGCATGGTGGAGGCAGCATCATGCTGTGGGGATGTTTTTCAGCAGCAAGAACTGAAAGACTAGTCAGGATAGAGCGAAAGATGAATGCAGCAATGTACAGAGACATCCTGAATGAAAACCTGCTTCAGAGTGCTCTTGACCTCAGACTGGGGCGACGGTTCATCTTCCAGCAGGACAATGACCCAAAAACACACTGCCAAAATATCAATGGAGTGGCTTCACAACAACTCAGTGAATGTCCTTGAGTGGCCCAGCCAGAGCCCAGATCTAAATCCTATTGAACATCTCTGGAGAGATCTGAAAATGGCTGTACACCGTCGCTTCCCATCCAACCTGATAGAGCTTGAGAGGTACTGCAAAAAGGAAATGGGCAACAATTCCCAAAGACAGGTGTGCCAAGCTTGTGGCATCATATTCAAAAAGACTTGAGGCTGTAATTGCTGCCAAAGGTGCATCAACAAAGTATTGAGCAAAGGCTGAGAATACTGATGTACATGTGATTTTTCAGCTTTTTTATTTTTAATAAATTTGCAACAAATTCAAAAACTATTTTTTCACATTGTCATTATGGGGTATTGTGTGTAGAATGTTGAGGAAATAAATGAATTTAATCCATTTTGGAATAAGGCTGGAACATAAACAAATGTGGAAAAAGTGAAGAGCTATGAATGCAAGACTTACAGTACATAAAAGCAATTTGGTTAACTTAATCGACTTGTGTTGGGACAACATGAAGGAATTGTGTGGAACCCAGCATGTATTTTGCATATTAAAAAAACAAACATCCATTTGCACTGCACCATTTATAAGAAGGCTGAAATTCTTGAACATCAGTGGTAGTAAAAACCATCCTCTCTCTTTCTCTCTCTGTGCGTGTGTGTGTGTGTGTGTTAAGTGTGGGTTGGTTTGGAGTGTCAGTTAAACGTGGCACATGTCTATTGTGTTTTGGGACCCCGGACCCTCGGCACAATTCAGCAGGAGGTTTGCAGACGGCTTTCAGCGGCGGGGGGAACACAGCTGATCCACACAAAAGGCTCGGACCTCCTGTTCACAAGCAGCACACAATACCCCGACCCTAATGCTTGTAAATCTATTCACTGATCAGAGCGCATGGCAGCACGCCGGCCCGCCGCTTTTTCCACAAAACCCACACCACAAAACACACTCCAGTGTTTCAACGGGACACACACTTTAGATTAGAAGCGTCTTCAACTGTATTACCTTCAATATTTGTTCAATATAAATCAACTCTTATGTTTCTGTCGGTTAATGTTAGTGGTATGGAGAGGTTTAAGGGATAGTTTACCTAAACAATGAAAATGTATTCACTATTTATTCTGCTTCAAGTGGTTATAAACCTTTGTGAATTTCATTCTTCTGTCGAACACAAAGAACGATATGTTGACGACAGCTGAAAACCTGTAACCATTGACTTCCACAGCAGGAAAAAAACAGATACTATGGAAGTCAATGGTTACAGATTTTAAGCATTCTTCAAAATATCTCCTTTTCTGTTTAACAGAAGAAAGAAACTCTTAAAGGTTTATAACACGCAAAAGTGTGCGTAAAGGATGACAGAATGATTTTCATTTAAGGTATACGTGTTAGTCTGGAGATATAATAATACCTACAATAACACCTACTTTTATTGATATTAATGTATGATATTTTTAACAGTTAAAAGAGGTTTACTTTAGAATGGTTTCATTAGGGTATTTATTTTTGAGTTTACTTTTTAGTATAGCTTCCATATATTTCTAAAAGCTTTTATTTAAAATAATTAATTATTATTACATTAATTAATTGATGAATTCGCTTTTATTAACATTTCATATTGGCTTCTTAAAAGATTTTCTACACATTATATGATCAGTTAGTCATGACATATGTTCATTGTAACTTTGTAAACGAAGTTAATCATGTTCTAACTTAATTTTATAAGTTACGCAAAGCTGTTTTAAGTCAGTTTAACATAATATAAGTTCAGCGGACACATACGGTTAATTTGATTTAGCTTTAAAATAAAATTAAGGCAACCAGGATTTTTATTTACAGTGTATTTGCTTTATTTACAGCTTAGTATTTTTGTGGCGCACTTTAGTTTTTAATTGCCAAGTTAAAAATAAACTCAAAATTACTTAAGTTAGTTTATAATTTTCTAACAAACTCCATCTAGCATGTGCATTTTAATTTATTTCGGCTCTGTCTCAAATAGCAAAACCTTTTAAAGTTTCATTTAACATATTAATATTAATTTAACATTTAAGTATTAATACAAAAGTGCAATGCCAAATGTGTCTACATAATGTGCACATTAAGTCAATACATTGAATTGATTCCTTTAAATGTCAATGGAAAAGAAAATTCATTATTATCAGAAGTTGATTATAACACTAAAAATGCAGTGTTGTTTTAACCCAATGTTGGGCGATATATGCACAATAAACCCAACAGTCAACCTTATCAAATGAAATGAGTGTAGTTAACTCAAAATTGACTGAAAGTTGAAAGTTATTTCTACTCATTTGAAAAGAGTTTTGAACTCAGTGTTGAAGGTAATGGGTTAATTAAATATCTCATTACTTCAACTTAAATGGAGTAAGTTCAGAGTACTCATATAGATGTGTTTTTTTTTACTCAAATGATTTGTTATAATCTGGTTCCTTAAACGGTTTGAGTTGCTTTAACTTATTGGGTTTTACAGTACTCCGTTGGTTTGAGATCTCTTCATTTATTGGGTTTTACTGTGCTCAGATTGATTCGTTTGCTCAAATGGATGAAGTTCACAGTACTCATTAGGATTAGTTTTTAAACTTAAATGGTTTGTTGCAATCGGTTTCCTCCAACAGCTTGAGTTACCTTAACTGTTTGGGTTTTACAGTGTGGACAAACCCTACTGTTGGGTTAAAAAGTGTTATTTGAATGTTACAACACTGATATTTTTGTATGTACAGTAGTATGGTAGGGTCTGAATATTTTCAATTTAGTTGACATGACATGTGTTGACGTAGTTGACATGATGGTGAACAGTTTATATAACAGTAACTGTTAAGGTAACAGTAAGATTAGTTAAAAAACTATTTTATTTCATTACAATATTTGTTCATCTTTGTTAACATTAGCTCATGTTACTTAACGTTGACATAATATTAATAAAGGTCACTATATTAACGAGCAATTGTAACCAACAAACCATCAACAGTGACTTTTGCATTAATAAACCTCTAATGTGTTGCTTATTAATAGTTATTAAGGTAAAAACATTAGGGATGTACAATTTGATCCTGCAAATTTTGTACATTATAAGTACTAATAAACAACCAATATCTTAATAGGCATGTAATACTAGTAAATAGTAAAAATTGGTGGTTAAACCAAAGTGGGTTAGACTGTATTTGAAGGTGTCCTTGTTATGAATTTTAACTACTGATTAATATTAATTAATTACATGTACTTGGGGTTAGAATGTGGATTAGGTTTAGGGTTATTTGCATGTAATTATCCATAATTGTCATTACTATAGTGAGCTCATGGAGCATGTGTAATAAAGACATCTTAAAATAGTGTTGCCTTAATAAATGCCATCAGCTCATGCTATTTAATACTGTTAACTAATGTTGAATTTAATCTTAATGTAAAGTGAATAAGAAAATACCGTTTAGTTCTTCTACTTTATATTTAATTAAAGGTTTTCCTAAGGAACTCCTATAAACTCAATTACAGAGGAAAAGTGGTTTCAACACCTTAATTCTCTGCATTAATAAATGTGAACCTAAAATGAATAATTAAATGTAAATTAAATCTAAAAGAAACTTTCTGATTTAATGCTAATAAACTGATACTCATCGTTATTATATTACCATAAAATACCATATATATATATTATTAAATGAGATTACATCTGCTTCGGTTTCCCCCAGTCCAAAGACATGCGGTATTGGTGAATTGATTGAGCTAAATTTGCCATAGTGTAAGTGAGTATGTGCAAGAGTCTGCGGGTTGCAACTGAAAGGACATCCGCTGTGTAAAACATATTCTGGATAAGTTGGCGGTTCATTCAGCTGTGGCGACCCCTGATTAATAAAGGAACTTATAAAGTCGAAAAGAAAATAAATGAATGAATGAACAATTATATTATATCTGCACAAAAGTGACCAAAACAAACAGCTGAACTGAGAAGAGCTTGAGAGGAATCTACAAACATGAACACACACACACACACACGCACGCACACACACACACAGACACACACACACGCACACACACACGCACACAAACACAGAGAGCTGATCAGTATTCGGGTTGAAGAAAGGTCGTCGGTGGGCGGGGTTGTGTTTTAGGAAGCACGACCATAATTATGCAAATAAGCTTGGCCCCACCCCCTCCTCACATCACTGTCAGACTGCGCACACACACACAATGAATCTCCCCAAAGTGCCTGAAGAGATTACATCAGACTATGTGATCTATGACATCAACCTGTGTGTGTTTCATCTGTTTAATTTTGCTGAACATGCAACACGGGCTGAAATGCATGTCGGAGGACAAAAAAAATAAATTAAAAATGTAGAGGACAAACTACTAATTGACGTCTTCTGAAAGTTGAACTGCGGTTTATGCAGATTAAACGTATATACAAGACCTTTTCATGCTTTTATATACATTTAGAGTTGAGGTTTGGGCTTGTTGGCTAAGTCTGGTATGTCCTAATTTGCATTCCTTAGAAATGTGTGTGTGTGTGTGTGTGTGTGTCTGTGTGTGTGCGTGTGTGTGTGTGTCCTTTTCTCCAGTTCAGTTTCAGCTGCTGTTTAATGAATCCTTGGAAACAAACACTGACCCCCCTCCTCACGAATTCATTACTCATTTACTGTAAGAAAGGAAGAGAGCGATAGATAGAAAGAAAGAAATATTCAAACGGCTTTAAAATGCTTATTTTCTTATTAAAATTAACGCTTTAACTGATTTAATATGGGCGTTTTTCACAGTTACTTTAATGGTTTTATTTGTTTTAGGGTTTTCTGCCATTTATCATATACAGTGGGGGAAATAAGTATTGAACACGTCACCATTCTTCTCAGAAAACCTAATTCTGAAGGTGCTGTTGAGTTGAAATTTTCACCAGATGTTGATAACTATTAAAGTAAGATGACTGGATGGGCTATTATACAGCTTGATTTTCTTTCTCTGAAAGCATTTGAGAGTTTCCTTGGCTGTGTTTTGGACCATTGTCTTGCTGAAATGTCCACCCTGGTTTCATCTTCATCATCCTGATAATGTTGGACTGAAGCAGCTGATATTCATTTGCACTGAGGAAGGGCAGTGGGTTGCTGAAGGACTACAAAGAGATTTCAGCTGCTGTCTGGGCTTTCACTGCCTTTCAACACCTCCCTTTCTTCATGTGTTCAATACTTTTTCCCTGTGTCATTTCATTTCATTACGGAGAACCTCCTTTGTAAACTAATTAGATTAGTTTTCTTTGCATATATGGATTTCTTTGGTTGTTACCAACATCTGGTAAAAATTTCAAGTCAACAGCTCCTTTAGAAATATGTTTTTTGAGACAAATAGTGACGCGGTATTTCACCCACCATATATATTAAGATTTTTTTAACACTTTAAATTGGTTTTTAAAGAATTCTGCTTGTCATATTTAACTTAAATCTTAGTATTTTTTTTGGCGATCTTCAGTTTTTAATTACCAACTTAAAAGGAACTTAAAATTATACTTAAAAGATACTTAAATTTGTTTATAATTTTCAAACAAATTTCATCTAACGTGATTTTATTTTATTTCAGCCTTGTTTCAAAAAGCAAAAGTTTCATTTAAGATTACTGCCACTTGTTTACATGTTTATTGTTATTAGAAATCAATAAACATTTATTTTGCATTAAAATATTTTGCCATAGCAACTTGTTTTGAAAACACACATTGTTAATAAGTTGGCCAATCGATTTGTGTTAGGGCAACATGAAGGAACTAAGTTAAATTATTACAAATTTAAGTGGATTGAGCATGAAACAATTAAGTTGTCACCCCAAAAAAACCTCAAGAATTGTGTTGTTTCAGCTCATTTAAAAAAAAAAAACAGCCTTGGTCGTTATTTGTTAGTGCATGTAGCCTATTTTCAGATACTAATACATGCATGAACAAGTAAATGTTTGTAAGAATTAAAGTGTATGAATGACTGCATTTAATAGGATAAATCACCCAAAAATGAAAATTCTGTCATCACTTACTTCATTCAGAATCTGTTTGAGTGTTGAACACAAAAGAAGACATTATGAAAAGAAAATTCTGGTACTCTCAAAAATGATGTTTTTTAATTTGTTCGAGCTACTTATTTAAAATGAGCTAAAACAACACAATTCTTGAGGGTTTTGGGGAGGACAACGTAATTGTTTGTTGCTTAATCCACTTTAATTTGTAAAAATGAGTAAGTTAATTCTTTCATATTGTCTCAACACAAACCAATTGTCACCCATTGACTTTCATAGTATTTTTCCTACTGTAGAAGTCAATGGGTGCCAGCAACCAGCATTCTTCAAAATATCTTCTTTAGTGTTCAACAGAGGAAAGAAACTCATAAAGGTTTAAAACCACAAGGGAGAATAAATGATGAGGACATTTTCATTGTAGGATGAACTATTTCTTTAACAATGGACTTTTTTCACAAGTTTAACCAGCCTGATCTCACGAGGAAAAGTTTGTATTTTACGTTTCGTCAGTGTAGTGGCTAATTTGAAATCATGGCTAAAATGAAATCGTAAAAATTTATACGAATTAGCCACCAAATCAAAAAGTTACGAATTGCCGTGAGATTGTGTTGGTTTCAAGGTCATCATCTTCTTAAATCCTTGAAAGTTCTTAATATTTGGGGTTTTTTTTAACATATGAACATTTATATGTATTATGCGAGGCGTTTGATATGTAGTGTCTATGGGGACAGGACAGTACATTTGACGTTATTCTCTCCTCTGCCTGCCGTTATCAGTCTCACACGATTTTATTCATCTTTCTGAAAGTCTTGACACCATCGTGGAGATTTTCTTGTATTATTTCAGCAAATGCAATTGCAAAAAATGTAGTTGTACTCTCCCATTCACTGTGCTCTAAGTTTACCCAACCAGTCCCTCCAGGATTTTGCGATCGCTGAATTTATCACAAAATCAAGCAAATTCCGCAAAATTTTGCGAATCTTGCATTTTTCTGAAATGCCGTTGATTTCCCGCAATTTCGACATCTATACACTATGACATAATCGCGACAGATTTACCCAAAACAAAGGCCATGTAGACGCAAACAACCCTTGCTAAGCATTGATTTCACACACATCATGATTGTAGGTGGCAGTATATACCTTTACGCTGGTCTGTAACTCGCTTAACCAGACGAAGAAGACAGCGCACGTTAAATATGAGTAAACATACAGAGTCGCATTTACCTACAAATATTACTGCGAAGGACTTGAGGTGGGTGAAATTAGATAAATAAAGACTTGTTGCGGGCACAGCGCATAACACAGGCATTGTGTCACACCTTTTTCCACATCATTAAAGTTAACTAGGTTAAATAGGCAAGTTAGAGTAAGTCATTGTATAATGATGGTTTGTTCTGTAGAAAATCGTACAAATATTGCTTAAGGGGGCTAATAATATTACCTTAAAGTGTGTTTTATAAAATGTAAAACTGCTTTTATTCTAGTTCAAATAAAACAAATAGGTTTAATTAAAATTTTCTCCAGAAGAAAACATTATAGGAAAGTATTTACTCTGTTAAACATCATTTGGAAAATATTTAAAAAAGGAAAATAATGTTTAGCGAATAATTTTGACTTCAAATATGTAAAAACAACAACAACAACACTTTTCTATTTTGTTTTTACTGGGATGGCCTTCACGAGAGACTACCTGTGCAATGATTTAGTGGATTTCGATCTTTGAGCTGTTGCATAGATATTTACATTAGATGTCGTCTACGCTATTGTTGTCTATTGGAAGGAATGTGTCAATAGAGACGCCATTTTGGGTAGTGCCCCTTTGAAATGAATGCGGGACCAAGGTGCAGTGAATAGATGTACACACATACTGTATATGCATATATCTATGATCGGGAGTTTTCCCGGTGGTCAGTATGCAAATATTTTTTTAATTTACATCACTTTCTCATCATTTCTACATCGATTGAGCTCCAGCTCCTCCTTCCTCGCACTACTTCTACGAGTGATGTCACTGGGGTGGGTGTAGGCATTAAAACAGCTTATAGGAGGAGGAGCTCAAGCTCAAGCTCCCCCTCGCTGGAGCTCAAGTGCCTCTGCAGCGAGCAGTGCCTCCTTTATTTTGATGGTCCGTTTGTTGAATTTTACATTGCAACAAGTTACATTGCATCTACACGCCATCTAATTCTCATTAGATTATAAGTAGACTGTTAGGTTGGGTTTAGGGTTAGTGTAAGTTGACATGTACAGTTGAAGTCAGAATTATTAGCCCCCTGTTTATTTTCCCCCCAGTTTCTGTTTAACAGAGAGAAGATTTTTTTTTTCAGCACATTTCTAAACATAATAGTTTTAATAACTCATTTCTAATAACTAATTTATTTTATCTTTGCCATGATGACAGTAAATAATATTTGACTAGATATTCTTCAAGACACTTCTATACAGCTTAAAGTGACATTTAAAGGCTTAACTAGGTTAATTAGGTTAACTAGGCAGGTTAGGGTAATTAGGCAAGTTATTGTATAACAATGGTTTGTTCTTTAGACTATCAAAAAAATATAGCTTAAAGGGGCTAATAATATTGACCTTAAAATGTTTGTTTTTTCTAATTAAAAACCACTTTCATTCTAGCCAAAATAAAACAAATAAGACTTTCTCCAGAAGAAAAAATATTATCAGACATACTTTGAAAATTTCCTTGCTCTGTTAAACATCATTTGGGGAATGTTTAAAAAAGGAAAAAACAATTCAAAGTGGGGCTAATAATTCTGACTTCAACTGTACTTGCAAAGTTTCTTATAGTCAGTTCAAAATGTTGTTTGAAGGAGCAGTATCAACAGATATTAAGCAGAGAGTCTACTAATACGCAAATGAACCATCAAAATAAAGTGTAACAAAAAGCCGCTACAAAATCAATCATTTTAGGCCGCAAAATTCAGGAAAAAGTCCTGCAAAATCCTGGAGGGACTGCCCAACTATGATGACTTCTGCTGCTGAGGAACCTGTAAATGTGAAAACGGTCCATAACAGAATTTTTTGATAAAATGCAATCCTGAAGATAAAAAGATACTGCGCAGAGTAAAATTTATTCAGTTTAGACAGTATTTGGTCCCTCTTTAAACTGAGTTAAAGTTACACAGGTTAATGAGACAATGAAAGGACAAATTAGTTGATGATTGAGCACTGATGATGAACACCTGCTGCTAATAAACAGAAACACAGAACAACGACTGACTTCAGTCACAGCCTTAAGCTGCGGTCACATTGGGCTTTTCCTCCCATAGACTTCCATTCATACGCACGCGAATGCGTCAGACCGGAAACGCGGGGTCATGCGTCAAGTTTCGCATGTTGCTGCGGTGCAAAGTTTAAGCTTGGTGAACTCTGACCTGCGAAATCGCATCACTTGACTGCGTGAGACCAATCGAGGATCAAAACAGCACCTCTCTGAGCAGAAATTTAAAACATGGAGCGATCGCTCGCTTTTTTTAATGTCTAATCATCTTGTTTAATCCCGCCCCTTTTCGCAGTGCCGCACGACAGAATTTCGCACACGCAAAGCCCAGTGTGACCACAGCTTAAAAGTTACACAAGTTAATGAGACAATGAAAGGACAAATTAGTTGATGATTGAGCACTGATGATGAACACCTGCTGCTAATAAACAAACACAGAACAACGACTGACTTCAGTCACAGCCTTAGATGAAATCAGCTGAAATATAACACATTGAATCTCTCAAAATCTCAGCAGAGGATCATTAAGCAATGCAAACAGCAGCTTTACTTATTACCAACCTGTTTGCCCTTATTTAAAGAGGGACCAAATACTCTCTGAACTGAGTATATTTTACTCTGAGGATTTTGCTGTGTGTGTGTGAATCTGATTCTGACCTTGTCTCGTTCTGACTGGAGCAAATGAACAGTCTGCAGAGCTGCAGGGTACAGTGTGTCTGTGTGTCCTGTGGGGGTTTCTGTCTGGCCCCTGTGCCTGCATCTATTCTGGGTCGGGGCTGTGCCTGCGCTCCTGTTGCCAGGGCTGGGTGCCGGTGCCCGGGTGTGGGGCGGGTGACAGCAGTGGTGGGCTGTCAGGACGACGAGAGGCCGTCTGGCACACAGGGAGAGCTGGCACGTGCCCACGCAGCAGGGCCCGACACAACCGTGACAAATTGCTGAAAGAGGCCGATTCAAGAGCGCAACACCACGCACCTGAGGACACTGTCAGACACACACACACACACATGTCAGAATTCCAGCATCATTAACACACGTGCACACACACACAGTTGAAGTCTAATTTTTTTAGCCCTCTCTTTGAATCCCTCTTTTTCAAATATTTCCCAAATGATGTTTAACAAAGCAAGGAAATTTTCACAGTATTTCCTTTAATATTTTTTCCTCTGGAGAAAGTCTTATTTATTTTATGTCAGCTAGAATATAAGCAGTTTTACATTTTTTTAAATCATTTTAAGGTCCAAATTATTAATGAATTAACCTAGTTAAGCCTTTAAATTAGGATTGTGCGATTAATCGAAATGCAATCACAATTTGAAATGTTGCGGTTAGCTAACCGCAAGAGGCTGCGATATATAATATACATGTATTATTTAATTTCCAGAGCAACCCAGAGCAAATGCGTGACTACCATCTGTGTGACAGTCTTACTAGCCAATTGAATAAGCACACTTTCGTTCTGCCCAATCAGAACTTTTCAATCTGCCTCTTATCAGCCATGTTAGTTTGCTGAGTGTTCTGTATTTTTATAATTAATATTTTGTTTGGGCAACACAGTAGGTAGTGCAGTCGCCTCACAGCAAGAAGGTCGCTGGTTCGAGCCTCGGCTGGGTCAGTTGGTGTTTCTGTGTGGAGTTTGCATGTTCTCCCTGCGTTCGTGTGGGTTTCCTCCGGGTGCTCCGGTTTCCCCCACAGTCCAAAGACATGCGGTACAGGTGAATTGGGTAGGCTAAATTGTCCGTAGTGTATGTGTGTGTGAATAAGAGTGTATGTGTTTCCCAGTGATGGGTTGCAGCTGGAAGGGCATCCGCTGCACAAAAAAAATGCTGGATAAGTTGGCGGTTCATTCCGCTGTGGCGACCCCAGATTAATAAAGGGACTTAGCTGAAAAGAAATGAATGAATGAATGAATATTTTGTTTGTATAATAAGCTACACTATCTCCCTATTTGAGTTGAACTTTAAGAAAGGTACGGCAATTTTATGTGTGCATACCATTTGCTTTAGAGGAAAAATTAGTTTACTTTCTGAATATTTAAACACAAATTTTAATAAATGTTGGAGTAAGTTAATATCTCTTCAGTTCCTTTTTTAACTACCACTCACTGCATTTTAGCAGTAAGAAGCTACAATACAGATTATTGAGCTGAAGCTGAACTACAAAATTAAATCGCAAATCAAATCACAATCGCAATATCTTTCAGAAGAATTGCAATTAGATATTTTCCCCAAATGGCACAGCCCTACTTTGAATGTCCTTTAAGCTCAATACTAGGATCTTGAAAAATGTCTAAATTTGTAAATTAGCTTACAAAGTCATGTAAACAGCGAATACATCATGGCGTGACCCAACTCACTGTGAAATGATACTCTGATTGTTTTAAAGGGCACATAGTTTACCTCTTTTTTAGGATTTAATATTAATATTATGGTTCTTCTGAGTGTGTCAGTTTAGGTTCAGTTCAAAACACAATTCAGATTTTTTATTATAATGTGTTAAAAAGTGTCATGTTGGGGGCGTTTCCACAGTTCGCTGATTTATGGGTGTGTTGCTTCACATGTAGACTAGTTTCGGCTTCCCGCCAACGTAACAAGGGGGCGGGGCCATGAGCTCACCCGCTCTGCGTTTCCAACAGAGTCTGACAGGCAGACGGAGAAGGAGAGAGAGGATCACCATTCAGTCGTACATGTATGACTCGGACACAGACCAAGCAGAGAGTACAAAATCATTTGTGTCTTTGTACAGTTTTACAGCCAACTTTGTGCTAGTTTCAAGTGCCGAGCTTGTACACAGAAACTAAGAACCACGCACACTGAATTAACTTTGACTGAGGCACCGGATGCGCCGCTCGAAGCCGCGACACGGCACACCAGACACTCTCTGTGGCGCACCAGAAGCATGAAGTGTCCCGAATCGTCGCCCCACGCATTTTTGAATTCTAAACATAGGTTTCTGCAGCGGTCCGCAGCGCCCAGCCGTCGACTTGTGTACCCTGATAGAAACCGATGTTTAGAATTCTAAAATGCATAGCACAGCGTCAGGTGAAGCAGCACCTAGTTAAGATCACAGGGAGTTTCTGTGATCGCGAGAAATGCAAACGGCTGAAGTGTAAGGTAGACTCAATGAGAGGTACACATGTTTGCAAACCTACCTAAAGATACAACCAATAATTCCGATTAGAGCGATAATGTGGAGAATATTGATCTTGTGTTGAGCCCAATGAGCCTTGCATCTAAAAATAGAGCAAGGGTGTTCCTTTAGTGATATTGCTTCGACTCACGCTGAAAATGGCGGACGTGAATCAACAAACTGAGGATATGATGACGCGCCAGTCAATTAATACTGGTGGGCGGGCGGACCGCTCTCCTACGTCAAGTAGCGGTCGATTTGAAAACAGCTCCAATTGGTCCACCGTTTTTTATGTTGTTAAATTGAAAAAAAAGCACTGGGTGTGCTTATATCACCCCAATATGACAGTCTATACACCATACATGCACATATGTCTGTCCAAACAGCTTGAAAAGTAGATTTTTTACCATAGGTGCCCTTTAATGCATATTACGCCTCAAAACACACCCATAACTCATTAAGAGAATAGGGGCAACCCGTTTAGACCATGCACCTGGTGCATCAAATGTTTTTCCCATCCTTAAAATAGCAATAATGGATAAACGTTTTAGACCAAGGGCTTACATCATTAAAATAGAGCCCATATCGCTTCTTTACAAAGTGACACTGCCACCTACAAGACAGAATACAGAATCTTTAGTTATTTTAGTTATTTAGTCTGAACAGCAATTGTTTCAACAAAACGGTCATCTTGTATCCTTTTCAAAAACCTATTTTATCACACTTTTGTTGTGTACACATACCTGTAGTATTCCTCACACATCCTACAATGTGAAGCCAAAACATTGTTTAACAGAGCAAGGACTTTTTCACAGTATTTCTGATATTTTTTTATTTCGGCTAGAATAAAAGCAGTTTTACATTTTTTAAAAACATTTTAAGGTCTATATTATTAATTAATTAACCTAGTTAAGCCTTTAAATGTCTCTTTAAGCTGAATACTAGTATGTTGAAAAGTATCTAGTCAAATATTATGTGCTGGGCTAATAATTCAGTTGCGCTAATAATTTTGACTTTAACTGTACATACGCACACACACACACGATACAGTAATGTATTCTGCTTAAAAGCACACAACAAACAAACAAGATACAAAAAAGCCAAAGTAGATTCTGTGCAATGCATTTCTTTTTCATCATTGCTCAGAAGCTGCTCTGGAGATTTAATTGCACTAAGTTTTTACTAGATCTTTCTCAGAAGAGATCTTTCTCCGAACTCACCAAAGATCAGCTGGTCTGTGTATAAACTGACATACAAGCGATCCGCTGATGAATTGACTCATCTTCGCGGCTTTAAAAGGCTCCAGTGTCCCTGTATCTTTGTTTATACTCAGTAAACAGCGCTGATTTCGGTGAACTGATGACCTTAATGGCTCTGTGGGGGCACCACAGTAAAATTTAGTTTAGGGCATCCCTTTTAGCCAGCACCGGCGCTGATACTATTCGACTATACTAGAAACGTCAGTCTCCATATACTCTCAAAAAAGTAAAAATATCTCACTTGTGATTTGTCTTTCCTATAGACATACACTCAATAGTGTGTCCCGGACAGATACCCAAACAAACCTTTCTTCTTTACTAGCCGGAGGAGAATGGAATATCTGCGACCCATTGAGGACAACAGAGCAGACCTCCCACCTAAAGCAATTTCATTAAAAATATGTTGCGTTCTGTTGGCAGTGGGAAGTGTATCACTATCCATGCTGCCATAGCAACAAGGACCATGTCATAAAGGGTCATTTCCTGAGTACCATGGTATTCAGCACAGAATACAATGTGAGCACAGCTGAAAGGGCTCTCACCACCACAAAAAAGCAACGCTCATTTGTTGATTTGCGTCTTTGTTTTGACTATTATATATTTATTTATGCATTTAGTCGCTATGTGAGTGAGACTGAAAACAACATCAGAGCTACCCCTGGATAAGTTTACTGATGATAAATCGATGTTTTTAACTGTGCAATAAGTGAAATTTTATTTGTTAAATTATCAAATAATTTAAAGCCCCATCTAAAACCATTAATTAAAAAAGAAAAACATTAAGTGAAACAATTACCATGTGAGTATTGTTGTATCATTGTTGTAAACTTCTCAGCATAACCACAGGCAGTCCATTGCATCATTCATCATTCATTTTCTTTTTCGGCTTAGTCTCTTTATTAATGACCGACCAACTTATCCAGCATATGTTTTACGCAGCGGATGCCCTTCCAACTGCAACCAATCACTGGGAAACACCCATACACACTTACATTCATACACATATACTACAGCCAATTTAGTTTATTCAATTCACCTATAGCGCAGGTCTTTGGACCCAGAGGAAACCAACACCAACACGGGGTGAACATGCAAACTCCACACAGAAATGCCAACTGACCCAGCCGAGGTTCAAACGCGTAGCCTTCTTGCTGTGAGGCGATCGTGCTACCCACTGCGCCACCATGACACCACACTGCATCAAACTTATGATTACTTTTTAATATTAAGATATTTTCTAAAATGAATAATTTATTTATTTTTTGCTATAATTTACAATGTTGCTATTAAACACTTCGCCTGAACATGCTTGCAGCAGCTGGCTTTGTATATTTTTCTTGGAAAAAATATCATTTTGAAACGAATTATGTTTGCTATAATTTGTATCTTAATTCTTTTGTATTTTTCGTTGGTCAGTAAACTACAAGATAAAAAAGAATAAAGAATAACCTTTGAGGTAAAGTGCTTCAAAGTCCGCTTTATGCTTCAGCACCAAAACACGAGTTGCCGTGAGATTGTGTTCGTTTATTTAATTAAATAATAATCTAGCCTAAATAAAATTCACGTGAAATATTCAGTTTCAGAGAAGCCTATATTAGCTGTTTTCACTGTTAATTACAAATTTGAATAAGCAAACAGGCTTTTACAATGTATTAGAACAAACTGTGTTGGAAGGATGAGAGCAGTGGTGCCTGCAGCCATACGGCTGTACGCATTGTGCATACAGTACCTACCATGAGAGGGTGTGAATTAATACAGCTTATTTATTAATTATTTTTTGCATAATTTTTTTATGTACATTTAAAAATATATATATATGATAATGTGTAATGACAATGTAATGACACAAGGATAATGTACTGAACTAATGAAATGTATTTATTATATATGTATTATTTAAAAGTGCGACGCAGTGCACAGTTGGTAGTGCTGTCGCCTCACAGCTGGGTCAGTTGGCATTTCTGTGTTTGCATGTTCTCCCCGTGTTGGCGTAGGTTTCCTCCGGGTGAGAATGTATGGGTGTTTCCCAGTGATGGGTTGCAGCTGGAAGGGTATCTGCTGCGTAAAACATATGCTGGATAGGTTAGTGGTTCATTCCGTTGTGGCGACCCTGGATTAAAAAGGGACTAAGCCAAAAAGATTTTTTGGTGATGGCAGCTTAATTACGCCTCTCGTACGGAGAATGAAGTCACATGCATTGCTCAGGTGTTAGTTTTTCAGACTTTAACAGAGTGTAAAAATCTTGATGGTTCTGTGGGTCTCGTCTATCAAATCTGAGCTTTAATTTGTATTTTCTATTGGATTCAAGTCAGGTGATTGGCTGGGCCATTCTACAGCTTGATTTTCTTTCTCTGAAAGCATTTGAGAGTTTCCTTGGCTGTGTTTTGGATCATTGTCTAGCTGAAATGTCCACCCTGGTTTCATCTTCATCTTCTTGTTAATGTAGATGTTGGACTGAAGCAGCTAATATTCATTTACACTGAGGAAGGGCAGAGGGTTGCTGAAGAACTACTAAGAGATTTCAGCTGCTGTCTGGGATTTCACCACCTTTCTACACCTCCCTTTATTCATGTGTTTTTTCATACTTTTTCCCTGTGTCATTTAATTTTATTATACAGAACTTCACTGGATAAAATGTTTAGAGTCAGGATCAATTTTAAAACTACTCAGACTGTGTTCATCTGACAGAAAAAAAAAGTCCTATAAATCAAGGATGGCTTGAGGGTCATGGGGAAATTATCATTTCTGAGTGAAATATTCCACAAGCATACTTTTTGAGAGATGCACATGGAAAATAAGTATACATTTGGACCTTCACATACAGTAATCCATCTTATAACGGATAGATAAAGAAAAGATAGTTGCTTCAAGACATTGCATGTTCACAAAACTAAGTGCATCAGTTGAGAATAGGGTCAAAATGTATCAGGTCTATCTTGGATCAGGTTTTTTTTAAATATTTATGCATGACAGGTATAGACAAGAAGTGATTCTGGTCTTTTCGGTTAGGGTACAGATTTCAGGGACTGTCAGAAAATGTCAACGATGGCTTAAGGACTTGATCAGTTTTGGGTGAACTATTCCTTTAAGTGCTGAAATATCAAATCACACCTCACTCACCAAAAACTCATTACATCTATTAACTTTTTAATCTCATCATTGGACCTGTAACTTTCCTCCGACGTTTATATTGATTGATCTGAACACAAAACACATGCCAGAAATTCTGAGTCAGTTTAGTAATTACAGCTCTTAACCTGCTCAAACCAAACAAGTATTTGTTTAAAAACGCATACAAATTACAACCTATTTATACAACAGAACAATGCATTTGTAAGGTACCGAAATCCAAGCATCTGTTCACAATTAGTTTAAGTCATATTACCAAGCAGGCATGCAACGTTTCAAAGTACCATGGACAGCGCAAATCAATGATCCCATTTAGAGTTACCATTGACCATATTTCAGCTGAGGAAAGCCCTTTGAATTCATTGTTCACTTCATATTGTTTGTCCTTTTGGAGATGGATGGCATAACGTTAGTGCGGGTCATGAGGGGTCAGCAACGGACTATTCTGACATTCAGTGATGTCTAGAGTGGGTGTGTTGACCAGAAGCACAAGCACATGCACAAGCACAAGACCCTACAAATCTATTATAGATGCATGTTAGTTTAACACTGGCACCATTCGGAATACAAAGACAGAGAAATTGATTCAAACAAACCGAATTTATGATAGGAAGGTCAGGACTAGGTCTAGAATTAGTGTTGTCGTGATTACTAGTTTCATAGCAAACCACAGTGTATGTTCAGATGGCTATTATTTAAAATTTAAAATTTTCATTGCCATTAAAACTGTGGAACCATTCAATTTTAAATTCTATTCATTACCATTAAAATCAGGATTTTTGAAAACTCACAATACATTCTTTAACATATATACTGTTGCGGGCCCTCCTGTCAAATATTTATCCATTTTCAAATATTTCTCAAGTGATATATAATGGAACAAGGACATTTTCACAGTCTTTCCGCTAGGGATGTCCCGATCAGGTTTTTTTGCCCTCGAGTCCAAGGCATTTGATTTTGAGTATGTACTGATATCGAAACCCGATCCGATACTTCAATAATACATGAAAAAAGAATAGAGAAGAGGAAAGAAACAGATCCTAATTTGATA
This sequence comes from Danio aesculapii, assembly GCF_903798145.1. Classification (NCBI taxonomy): domain Eukaryota; kingdom Metazoa; phylum Chordata; class Actinopteri; order Cypriniformes; family Danionidae; genus Danio; species Danio aesculapii. The sequence continues at coordinate 49,561,124 of NC_079454.1, read as the reverse complement.
TTTAATTCACCTTATTTTAACATTCAACAACTCTGTTAACAGACAGAGCACTTCTGTGAGATAGCTTGCACAATCAAGTAATAAATAACATCAATTCTTCACTTTTGGACTTTAGTGCAACAGTTAATATAAATAAAATCTAATATAAAAATAAAGAGCACCTCAACTTAAAACACCCAGCAGGCAATCCCAAGTTTACATAGCTCACAGTTTGCTATGGCAATGTTGTCGTCATCAACTTTATAATACCTCCAGACCGCAGACATACTCGCGCTTTCCGCTTCAAACTGCTTCCATGTTCTACTTTGCTGGCATTTAGCCCATAGCATCTCGGCAACAAAGTGATGTCATGCCACACGTGTTGCTGTTTATATTTGTATACATACATATTCGAGTCCTGATCGGGAGGTAACAGTCCGATTCCGATCGAGTCTGAAACCGCGTGATCTGGCCTGATATCGGATCCAGACATCCCTACTTTCCGGTAACATTTTATTCTGTAGATTGTCTTATTTGGGTTGTAATAACAGCAGTTTTTAAAAATAAAACATTTTAAGCTCTGACAGATTTGACAGACGAGACCCACAGAAACATCAAGATTTTTACACTCTGTGAAAAACTCACACCTAAGCAATGCATGTGACTTCATTCTCCATATGAGGCGTCTTTAAGCTGCCATCACCAAAAAATGCTTTTATATATGGTATTAAAAACGTTTCAGTAGTTCAGCACTTTCTCCTTCTGTCATTTCATTTTCATTACACATAACTCATGTTTCAGATTTTTGTTTTGATGTTTGTATTATTTCTAATCCCATGTCAAAAGCTCCATTAGAAATATTATTCCCAGAAAAAAAACATGACTTGTGTTGAATACATTTTCCCCCACTGTATAAGAGAATGCCAGCATCACCTACTGCACATTTTGTTGACTATAAGTTAGATTGCAACTACATGCCAACTAATTCTAAATGGTTTCCCCCACAAGTCCAAACACATGCGCTATAGTTGAATTGGATGAGCTCAATTGGCCGTAGTGTATAAGTGTGAATGAGAGTGTATAGGTATTTATGCTGGATAAGTTGGTGGTTCATTCCGCTGTGGCGACCCCTGATTAATAAAGGGACTAAGCCGAAAATAAAATGAACGAAGGTCAATTTACACTAACCCCAGCCTTACAGTATAATAACACTCTGATGAGAATTAGAGGTCATGTAGTTGCAATGTAACTTAGAAATCAAGAAAATATGTTAAAGGGACCATCTAAATAAAGTGATACCAGAATGCCAACTACAATGTCCATGCAATTACTCAAAAGCAACAGTGCCTAGCGCGTAATAAAGCACCAGCTACCTTCATAAGTATGTGAATGAGGTTAACTAATTAACCTCTACGGATCAAGATGACCTTCCCTGGCGCCCCTCAACTGGGCCGACCTGAATCCCTGTGGATAATTGCCTCCTTGACATTCAGCCAATCCCAAAATCCAAGCCTATGACAATTCGGCCCGTGAGGACGTGCCGTGCGTTCTGCCTGTTGCGAGATCTGCCCCTTCTTCAAGTCATTAAAGCCACGTTCAAAGACTCCAATTAACCTCATCAGCTCCAACTTCTTAACAAGGTGCTAAAAGCGGACAAGAAAGCGCACCTGCCGTCACGAGGAGGATGAAATCAGAGCCCCGCTAATCCAATCTCACCTCCATTACTCAAAATAAGCACGCTAATTACATTTTCATATGCATTTCAGAGCTGCTATAGATCAGTTTACCTAGCAGCTTGATTATGCAGAGAACACTTTGGGGTTTTTTTTCTGGATGAAGTCCACGTTGAGTCAATATGAGGGTGAGTGTGTCAAGGTAAATGAATGCTGTTGAAGTAATTATGCCGGTGAGTAATCGCATTGGAGCTAAATAAATCTGACATGGACACCGCATTAGTCGGGGAAAGATGCTTTGCGCTCATACCTTAAAACCTCATGAAACGTCACAACTCTATGAGTCACTTTCTCACTGGAGTGGCAAGATGAGGTTTCCTAGGAATTCACTTCACTCTCTGAAAAATAAAGAAATTAAAATCTGTCACTGTGCTGGCACCATTTTAATAAGTACATATTTGTTCAGATGAAGATGTAGACCATTTCAATGTGGTCATGTCATTGGTCCATGAACATTTCCTGCTTGTTGCCAAACTATTTCATAACTGTAACAAGAGGCAATTTAAACATATCTTAATGTTAAAACAGCTTACATAACATCTATCAATATGAGGACCTTTTTGGATTCCTGGGAGCTATGGAAATTACAAATATAGTACAGGAAGTACATTAGGACCATTATTATTGTTTACATCCCTCAAAATGATCTATATCAGGGGTCGGGAACCTTTTTTCAGCGAAGAGCCATTTCAGATTTTTTTTATCAAATGCATTTATTTAAAGAGCCATTGCGGGTGGGGGTGTATATAACGAAATCTTTATTTATGACCATGCACAATTAAAAAATAAGCAAATATAATGACTCACAATTTATTAAGAAAGGACAGTTTATAATTATTTTCTTTTTGCCATCGCCACTTATGAAATGTTGTTTAAATTTAAATGCGTGAGGTTACCATAGAAATGTAAGTTGCTCGCCCTTTATTGGTGTCATGTTTCAAGTTAAACCACAGCGCCACACATGTGCATTGATTGAAACATCCTTTTATTGTAAAGTCCTAAAAAATACAATATAAAGGAAATTGTCATTGATTTTTAGTGACAGTTATAATTTTTTAAACTTTATAATATTATTGAAGAAAGACAGTTGGAGAGCCACATATTTTTGGTCAAAGAGCCACATTTGGCTCCCGAGCCATAGGTTCCCTACCCCTGATCTATATCTTACAGGTGGAACTAGTCCAGATTAATGCAGAATGATTTTTAAAGTACATGAACTGAAAACTTTAAAGTGCAAAAGTTTTTTTAGCAATAAAAATGACTGATTTTGTGGTGGTAAATGCCAGAAATTTGGATAGAAATGTATTATTTACCATATTAGGTAGCCTACTATGTTAGGTGTGCAATCTGACACAATGATAAATGACACAAATCATAAAAATAAAGCTTCTTTATTTTGGTCTCTTATCAAGAAAAGATTTAAAACAGATCTAAAACGGTAGGAATTAAGCCAAATGAAGGTTGTATAACTCTTATTTTTATTGACTATCTTAGTTTCTCTCAGATTTCACTTCTCAGATCTGAAATCAGGTACCCCACTCATGAAATGCGTTAGGGCTTCCCCTATCATAATACACCTAAAATACGGATTGCCGTACAACTCCGCAATGGCAGGGAAGCGTTTTCTCTCGTTAGCTGCAGGGAAAGAGTTAAAGGAAAACATTTATCAATTTTACGCAGATAACAATATCAGCCCTACAGGTAAAACACAAATAATTCGGTCACGTCCAGCGGCTGTCATCCTTGAAACAATCTCCATCATTGTAAGCTGCTTGCTGTTCTGTCTGTTCCACTGCTCCGTTTGATTGATGTTCGCTCACACTTTATTTTGCAGTCTGACGCGCATCAAACGCCCAATTAATCCAATCTTTGCATTGACTTCACATGTAAATCACTTGTGCTTTATTCACGTCTGCTTACTGCACAGGCTGCAAAACAATTCCCCCGCTCTCATGTAATGCAATGATTGTGAGGGCGCAGGTGAGACGTCATTTTTCGAGAGACCCTCAAATACATGGCCTGTGCTGCGTATGCAACGTCTATAAGTCATGTAAAACAATTAATTGCAAACTGAAATAAAGATATTTTGATTATATGGTTTGGAAATTGGATGTTTTATGAGATTATTTACTTTTTTTGCGATTATTTAGCGTTTAAATTAAGAATTTTGCAGGATCAGAAAAATTTGCAACTTTTTGTTGACATTTGTGTTCGATACAGCAATCTTGGAATCGCGAAAAACTAGGGGGCCTGCTTATTTCAAGAGTTCACACTTAGCTGATGATTGATAAGTAAGTTTGGCCAGAGAGAGCCCAGAGAGAGCTCAGAAGATCCTCGAACCCAGGGCTCCCTCCAGTTTCATCAAGTGAGAGGGGGGGTCTGAGCTTAGGTAGGTCTCAAGAGCTGCCCCCTATTTCGTTAAGAAAAAGGGGAAGGAGTAGGGCTGTTCTTCAAGACCAAAATGACTAAGGTAAGGAAATCTAGCTATTTATATGTATTCTAATTCATCTGATTGGTGTATCATGTGATTGCCAATGCAGGACCAACTGTGGTCAATCATAAGCACAAGATCCTCTAGAAACTTCACTTAAGGTACAACTCTCACTATTGATAAACCATTAACTATGATTTTGCTTCAATAAACTTATAATTTTTTGCTTATTAATAGCCATTATGGTAATAATTGGGTTTAGGTATTGGTTAAGATTAGAGATGTAGAATAAGATCATGAATAAGTACTAATAAACAAATCCTTAATAATAGGCAGATAATAAGTCACTAGTTAATAATGAAAATGTCTTCATAGTAACTCGTATAATCAAATCAACAAGACAGGACATGCGCAAAGCAACTGGGATTAAAAGATCTGTTCAGCTCTGTGTGATCATCAGTCATCAGATTCTGAAGTGTGTATCTGATGGACACTACGCTATCCCATGACGCCACATGAGTGAAGTAATGAATTGGACTAAAGCGACGCAAGTGACATAAGTAGGTCATGTTAAGATGACAAATGACGGATGTAGTACATCCAAGTTCCATTCACTCTACTTACATTCATACTTTATAGCAGCAGTCACCAACCTTTTTATTAATGGAGAAAATTAAAAAGCACTGCAGTGTTTGGGTGTTTTGTGTTTGTCTGATATAATTAGTCTGCCAAAATGTATAATAAAGTTTAAGTCAGAATTATTTGCCCCCGTTTATTTTTTCAGCACATTTCTACACATAATAGTTTTAATAACTCATTTCTAATAACTGATTTATTTTATCTTTCCCATGATAACAGTAAATAATATTTGACTAGATATTTTTCAAAACACTTCTATACAGCTTAAAGTGACATTTAAGGCTTAACTAGGTTAATTAGGTTACGGTAATTAGGCAAGTTATTGTATAATGATTGTTCTTTAGACTATCAAATAAATAAGCTTGAAGGGGCTAATAATATTGACCTTAAAATGGTGTTTAAAAAATTTAAAACTGCTTTTATTCTAGCCGAAATAAAACAAATAAGACTTTCTCCAGAAGAAAAAATATTATCAGACATACTGTGAAAATTTCCTTGCTCTGTCAAACATAATTTGGGAAATATTTAAAAAAGAAAAAAAGTTCAAAGGGGGCTAATAATTCTGACTACAACTGTATATATACAAAAGTATAAAGCTGATTGGTCAGTTCTTTTCATGTGTCTTGCGTTGCTCACGGCCTTCTGAAAAGTTAAGATGTTTTCAACTGGGACGCGTCACTCCCAATATGCTCCATTGGAAATAACGAACTTACACACTGAAAAGATGCAATATGTGAACGACCCCTCACCGTCATCTCCAGCAATCGATTTTCTTTTTGCACACACATGCTGGATTCACCTGATATGTTGACAAATGGTTCCTTGGCAGTTCGTGCATCCTTCACTGGACCTTTCCCTCTTAGCAAAGAAACTTTCCAAAGATTCTGTTTCTTACTCCTTTTGCTGCTTGTGGATTACATTTCAGCACTCAATAGACCGAGATGTAAGCGAGAGAACACAGTCATTTATTAAAATGAAAGATTTTTCAAAATGAGACTCTGTGATAAAACGGAAATAGATAATGATTTCTTGTGTGGCCCAGTATCAATTTTTTTTTTCGGGGAGATTGGGGACCACTGCTATATAGAGCACACATTTCTAACGGTCCTGTAGTAAATTAAAATTCAAATGTAGTACCTACTCAAGTAGTAGACGATTTCGGAAGCAGCCTTAAGGCTATTGCACAATGAATCCGAAATTTTCATCTGTAATTTTCGCACATTAAAAATAAATTGTATTGACACACTTAGTCAGTTGTACTGACACACTGCCTTCAAAACTTCCATTCGTCATTAAAAAATTTCTAACCGGTCTCAATTTTTTCTGCTTTTCGCATTCAAAAAAGCGCTTTGAGAAGTGTTTCGACAGATCCACCATTCAAGCGAAAAGCTAAATACAGAATGCCGTCATTTGAGCCACAGATAACTTTATGACCAATACAGTGCATAAAATAAGGACAGAATGTGGCGGACAGTTGAGAACCCCTACATGCTGGATTTAGTGACTGGCACACTTCTCACCTGCTGCTGTTTGGTGTGGGTGTGTCCATACATTTGACGTACTGCCCATAGACATTGTAATAGAAAGCATGATCGTTTTTTGCACTGTTGCTTCAACACGTCAATGCGGCCGCCATCTATTATAATGTCTATCGATACTGCCAGTCTCTGTTCTAGATTTGTTTTCATACGTGAATGTGTAAAGTATCACAAGCAATGCATCAAAATTCCACTGATTTCCTGAAATAAACTTTGCATTTGGGGATAATCCAGCTCAGCTCTTTGATAATGAGCTGAACTCTCCTTCATCTGTATGCAGTATTGGATCAACACAATATGCAGCCTATTCCTCTACTTTGGAGATGAGAGAGGAGAACAGAGTATCACTGCTTGAACTGACTCCGAAATGTTGTGTTTTCATAATGGATCATAATTGTTTACGTGAAATATTTTTCGGATATGAACAACGCAAACAAAAATTTCGGACTTCAGAACTTTAGTCTCATTACCTTGAAATGAGGTGCAGCAATTGGGGGTTAGTTACAGTACTTGCACTGCTTTGGAGGTGGCATCAGTGGGCAGCAGTGTGTATGAAGTGTCCCGCGGCCCCGGCTGCAGATCTTGCGACGTCTCAGCACTGTGCTGGCAGGCACCGGAGCCATCTAATTAACACAGGGAAAAGCGAGCGCTGTGCTGGCAGGTTAATTGAGCCTATGGGGCATTCTCTTACAGTAAGGGCTGAGAACATTTCCCAGAACGCTGACTCTGCAACGCAGGTTTTAGACCTGCTTTACAGGCTGCATTAAGGGGAAAGTACTAGTTATTCTAGAGATGCTTGGTCTGAAACCCCAGTCTAATGAGGTATATGCACAGCTAGAGTTTTTCAGCCAATGATAGACTTCTGGTGAAAGGTTTATGCGTTTCATAAGGTTACTTTTACAGTATCGATGTTGTAATGTAATTAAAATACAATCAGTTAAATAGAGTTAAGCATTCATTTAGTTGTTCAAGTGTAAAACGTGATGAAAAGTCACTTAAATGCAGAAACTCCATTGAAAATACTGGGGTAAAATAAATTTCCTTATTTTAAAGACATGGCAGGGATAATGAAATTTAATGCAGTGCTTCTTGTAAGGTCTGATACACTTTACATTGTATATCAATCAGGCAGTGAAGATCACTGATTTGTAAAAACAAATCTGATCTTAAATGTTGTAATTTAGTGTGCATATACCCTGTTCAGGTCACTACAGGTGTTTTTCCTGCTATATTATCTGGCCATCATGGTACTCTTGTGTCATCAACCTAAGGCGCCACTATTGAGCACCAGCTGTTTGTTACTGTATCTAGGTAACAACTCTAAAGGGGAAGACAACAGAATCCCATGGTTTTTTTCCCCTTTGCTTTCACTATAGCAAAACATGCACAGAACAGAACTTGCACCTGCTGTGGAAACAATAAAAAGAGATGCGCTGTAATAAAATATACAAATAATGCATCTTAATAGCAGTTTGCTTCCACAAATTAGCACAAAATTGCCTGCGTGTGTTTGAAATCAAAATGTAGCGTGTTTATTTTGCTAGTGCATTTTGTTAGTCTTTATACTGAATAATTAATCTGTGCAAGCTAATCCACTGAAAGAAAATGTTGTTACAAGTCTTTTGGTCCTGCTACGTTGACGTCAGCTTGATGGCTTCAGACACAATATTCTTAGCCACACTACTCTTACGGTTACTGTAGTTTGCTATGAGTAGGCCCACACTGAATCTGTGCACAGAGAATTCCGCAGATTTTTAGCCCATCGTTGAGTCTATTTATTTACTTGAATAAATGTGTGTACATTTATATTTATTCAGTTTTTAAATTAATTTCAGTAATATTATTGACTAATATGAAAATGTTCATATGATTTATTTACAATACAGTTTGTAAAGTAATACTTTCTATCTTGTAGTAGATATATTATATGAGAGACTTGCTTTGTTTACCAAATAAAGTGGATCTAATTGGATTTGCATTGTAAACATTAAATAAAAGTTAAAAAGGTAGTATTTTTTATTTCATATATTAAGTTTAGTTGATACTCCCAAAATAATTCCGCAGAAATCCACAGATTTTTAACAAAATCTGCACAGAAATAGTAAAAAACGTCAGCAGATTTTGTATGGCCCTAGCTTTGAGGGAATGATGCGCAAAAAGAATGCCCCGCCCCCTACTTAATATTCCATTTCAGTTGGAGGCACATCAATATACTGAACTAAAAATCTCAGCAACTTCCGGTTCACAGGAACATTAAGAGTCTACTAAACTTGTGATTCTCATTCATTAGCAGGCGTCAATGTTACTCTGGGTTCCCACACTTTGATTAACTTTAAATCAAGGACTTTCCATGTTCAATACCTTCACTTTCAAGCACTCAATGTGGGAACATTTTAAGTGAGTGCAATAGCCAAATATCTTGATACTTGCATTTTCCAGGCATCACCTTTCAGTGGGTTCAGTCTATTTCAGCAATGTTGTACTGTAGTTACTTCATCTGAACATTATGACAACATACTGTACATACAACACACAAAGTACCTTATAAGGGATACAGTTCACCCAAACATATTTTAGATATTTCACCTCATTGTTTATTCGCTCTCATGTGGTTTTAAACCTTTATGAGTTTCTTTCTTTTGATGAACACACACAAAAAATATATTTTAAAGAATGCTGGTTGCTGAGACCCATAAACTCCAATAGTAGGAAAGAAAAAAACAATAGAAATCAAAAGAGTCCCAGCAATCAGCATTCATTCATTCTGGCTTAGTCCCTTTATTAATCAGGGGTCGCCACAGCGGAATGAACCGCCATCGCAGCAATCAGCATTCCTCAAAATATTTTCTTTTGTCTTCAACAAAAGAAAGAATCTGAAACAGGTTTTGAACAAATGAAGGGTGAGTACACGATGAGAGAATGTTCATGTTTTGGCTATCTCTTCAATGCATAAATGAGCATAATTAACATAAATCGAGGAAGCTACTATGCATCGCATGGGAAGTGTTGTCAAAAAAACTAACTAGTGTACCAAAGAGAATAACCATGGAGTCTTTTTCAGAAAACATAGTGTACAAAATAAAGTACTTTCCAATACATTTATCTATGTATGTTCATATATATATATATATATATATATATATATATATATATATATATATATATATATATATATATATATATATATATATATATTCAGCCTGATCTCACAAGAAAACGCAAGTATTTTACATTTTGTCCATCTAGTGGCTAAATCGTACGAATTCGTAAGAGTTCAGTCGTACAAAATTGTACGATTTTAAAAAGCAGGCGTGGCACCAAACCCCACCCCTAAACCCAACCCGCCATTGGGGGATGAGCAAATTGTACTAAATTGTACGAATTAGATCGTACGAATTAGCCACTAAATCAAAAAGTTACGAATTGCCATGAGATTGTGTTGATATATTTGTGGTATGTTTCATCAAACATACAAAATGGAGAAAAGATGCTGCACCCAAATTGATTTTGTCATCGGCTATTTTAGGGTTGGAAACCAATTTAGCTCCCACTTACCCAAAAAATAATACGAGTACCCCTTAATTATTTGGTCCCTGTGCATTTGATTATTATTGGAGATAAACTGTACAAAGCAGTAGCTCAACACGAGCAGGATTAGACACCCATGATTTATGTCAATTCAAACATGAATGACTTCCTGCATGACACAAAACAACACTAGATCTCATTGCCTTTAATTGTACAGAGGAACATTACACTGAGAAAAATGGTTAATTTGATTTACTATATTTTTTTTAAGGTAAGTGGTTACAAACAACTTATATGGGTTGTAATTAAAGAAACTAATTAAATTTAGTAATGTTCAACTTCATTAGTTTAAATCCAGCCCATATCCATTGTTTGCAACCACTTCCCTTAAAAAAAAAAGTAGTAAATCCAATGAATCATTTTCTTCAGTGCAGTGACGTTTAGATCGCTTATCTGCATGGATGCAGATGGACTTCAGGTGTAATTGCAATACATCACAAATGTCAATTTAAAAACTATATACACCCAAAAACCCAATTTGCAGAAAAAGAAATCATTACACTACCTGACAAATGTCTTGTCGCCTATCAGAGTTTTAGGAACACCAAATAATAACTTGACTTCTAGTTGATCATTTGGTATCAGAAGTGGTTTATAAGAAAGGCAAAGGACTAGATTACGTTTATTTTACCACAATTAAAAATAATCATGGCTTGATTTTTAATGATTTTATTAGGACAGTAAGGTCTGACTTTGCATAGACAAAAGTCTTGTCATTGAACAGAAATAGTGTCCAATATAGAATATAAAGTCATGCTGCAGTGGAAACAGAATGAATATTGTGTCTGACTCCATCATGAGCTTGGAGGACTGCATCCATACATCTCTGCAATGACTCAAATCACTTATTAATCAAGTCATCTGGAAAGTGTTCTTGCAGGACTACCAGAGTTCATCAAGATTCTTTGGGTTCATTTTCAATGCCTCCATTTTACACCAGACATAATATTCTCAATAATATTCATATCTGGTGACTGGGCTGCCCAAGCGCTGAAGTATGAGAAGGAGCGCTATCCTGCTGAAGAATTCACCCTCTCCTGTGGTTTGTAATGTAACGGGCAGCTCAAATGTCTTGATACGTCAGGCTGTTGATGTTGCCATCCACTCTGCAGAACTCTCTGCATGCCCCCATACTGAATGTAACATCAAACCATGATTTTCCCTTCACCAAACTTGACTGATTTCTATGAGAATCATGGCTCCATGCGGGTTCCAATAGGTCTTCTGCAGTATTTGTGATGATTGGGATGCAGTTCAACAGACGATTCATCTGAAAATCTGCTACTTTTCCAAATGATCAACTAGAAGTCAAGTTATTATTTGTTGCTCCTACAACTGTGATCGACCACAAGACTTTGTCAGGTAATGTACACAGGATGGGGATGAGTAGATAATATTGTTGGAATGAACGTTCATTTATTAACGAAGACTCCTTTAGGACCAAATTATCCACTGCTTCCCTCCAGAACGATAACAGACAAGCCTAAAGCGAAAACCCTGATTAACAACTGACATGAGTTCTCAAAGCAGCTTTGCACACCAACCAAACGATCTGAACTCCGACTTCAAATCTCCAGCGTGAAATGGCCCTGAGGCTAACATGTCACCTTTATTTCTAGCTGAGTGCCTAGCCATGATGTCAGCCCGTGTAGAGGTGTGTGTCTGCGATGATGTCAGTAGTCCAGGCCTGTCTCTGAAAAAGCTCCCGGGAGCGTCTCTGCCACTGCACCACATGCTCCCACGTCGGCTCAACGCCCAACGGACCACAGTGATTCAGCAGATGTGCACATACCGTCCTGCAGATGGTAAACACACACACACACACATAGAGAGAGAAAGAGAGAGAGTTCGACTGACATGCTGTCTGCTTGTTAGATGGTCCTAATGATGCCAGATTATCGCCCCTTCGGCTCTGGCACCATAAACGCGTCTCGATTTTCTCATTCCTAGGGCCTTTCGTAAATAAATAACAACAACAAACAGCAACAAGAGTACTACACCCAGCAGGGCTTCATGTGACATATGGGATCTCCCTGCTTTGGCCGCGCGGAGCGACACGGACACAGATGGCGGCTCTCAAAATATGGCCTCCCTCTGAAAAAGCCCCCCGTTCGCTGCATATTCAAATTAGCACGCTCGCGCACAGACAACTGCTACCCCTGCGCGACTGCGTTTCCAATTGTTGAGTGCTGTCAGAGGCTCAGATGGGTTAAACACAATGGTGAACAATTAGACGAACGGTTCTAAGAGCAGCGTTGCATTAAATACAAGTTGTAATGAGCTTGAAAGGAGGCGAGGTTGACTCGTATCTCTCCACGGGATTTGACCGAGTCTCCTGTGGCCGGGACAGGGGGGTGGGTTAACCAGCACTGTGTGTTTTGTTGAGGCAGGGTTTGTCAGTCTCACATTAAGCTTTGCTTGGAGAACTCCATTGGATGCTTGTGAAACATTACAGCAGTGACGTTTAGACCACTTATCTGCATGGATGGAGGTGTAATCGCAGTGCATCACAAACATTTCCATGCATCATAGCTTATTGAAAGAGATCGTTCACCCAAAATGACAATTTATAAACTATTTATTCACCCTCAAGTGGTTATGAACCATTTTTTTTCTTCTGTTGAGCACATATGAAGACATTTTGAAGAAATCTGAAAAGCTGTAAACATTAACTTCCATGGTAGGAAAAAAAACTATGCTATTGAAGTCAATGGTTCAGCTTTATTCAGAATATCTTCGTTTGTGTTCAACAGAAGACAAAAACTCAAACAGGTTTGGAAGAAGAAGTGAAAGGAAAGGAAGTTGTGACAGTTTTCATTTTGGGGTGCATTATCCCTTTAAGCTGGAGTTAAAAGATTATTATTGGGGAGGCTGAGTATTCGCTTTATACACTCACCAGCCACTTTATTAGGTACACCTTACTAGTACCAGGTTGGACCCCCTTTTGACTTCAGAACTGTCTTAATCCTTTGTGGTGTAGATTCAACAAGGTACTGGAAATATTCCTCAGAGATTTTGGTCCACATTGACATGATAGCATCACGCAGTTGCTGAAGATTTGTCAGCTGCACATCCATGGTGCAAATCCCAAATTGGATTGAGTTCTGGTGACTGTGGAGGCCATTTAAGTACAGTTAAATCATAATCACGTTCAAGAAACCAGTCTGAGATGATTTGTGCTTTATGACATGGTGTATTATCCTGCTGGAAGTAGCCATGAGGAGATGGGTACACTGTGGTCATAAAGGGATGGACATGGTCAGCAACAACACTCAGGTAGGCTGTGGCATTGACACGATGCTCAATTGGTATTATTGGGCTCAAAGTGTGCCAAGAAAATATCCCCCACACAGTTACACCACTACCACCAGCATGAACAGTTGATACAAGGCAGCATGGATGCATGATTTCATGTTGTTGATGCCAAATTCTGAACCTACCATCCGAATGTCGCAGCAGAAATCGAGACTCATCAGATCTGGCAACAATTTTCCAAACTTCTATTATCCAATTTTGGTGAGTCTGTGCAAATTGTGTGCGAATCATGAAAATCTCAGTAGATCAGCAGTTTCCAAAATACTGATGCTTGGTTTGAACTGCAGGAGATTGTCTTGACCAAGTCTACATGCCTAAGTGCATTGAGTTGCTGTCATGTAATTGGCTGATTAGAAATTTGCAGTACTGAGCAGTTGGACTGGTGTACCTAATAAAGTGGCCGGTGAGTGTCCATTTTGGGTTTTACAACAGCGCTCACAACATTTGGATGAATGTTTGAGTTCATTTGGAAATATCCAAGTAGGCCTGCAAAATATAGAGTTTTAGCATCGAAAATGCAATATTCACATGCACAATAGTCAAATCGCAGGATCTGCAATGTTGAGTCTGTAATATAGTTGACCAGATACTACAGTTCAGAACATAGTTATTGCAAAATTAAAGTTATGTTTGGCATGTGTTTTAAAGCCTGTGACTAAGTATTTAAATTGAATTTAAGCCACATATGCACAAGAAATTATGTTTGTACTTTAGTTTCAACCCTAGCAGGGGCATAGATTTGCTTTTGATACTGGTGGTGACCTAATTTGACACAATAACTATTTTATATTCATTGTTGTTTGTTTCATAATCATTATGAAGGCCAAAATCGAAACTAAATTGATTTACTATAGTATATATACTACTATATTATGGTGAACTCGTAGTGAACTTACATGACTTATTCTTTAAAATGTAGCTTTTTGTTGAAATAGCCACATCTCACGAAAGTCTTGCATAGTAAGCTTGGCTTTAAAATTTCCTTGCAGTTTTCACTGTATATTTTAATACACTGTTATTTTAATTAATTTAACTGCTATTACATTATTAATGTCTGCACCTAAATACAGTTTGACTCCCTAGAAAACCATAAAGCACTGCTTATTTCATTTGTACCATTGCTCTATTATGTTTATCTCTGCATGTAAATTGCTTATACAGATTCGTTCCCCTACTAAATCATCCAAATCAATCTAAAATGATGAATTATTTCCAAATAAAACCAATCAAGTGATCTGGTTAAATTGTATTCATATCACAAAACATATTGCAGTAAACGAAATACAGTGGTCCCTCGTTATTCGCAGAAGTTATGCTCTAAAATAATCCGCAATAGGTGAAATCCGCAAAGTACTCACTTTATTTTTTGCTATAATAGATGTATTAAGGCTGTAAAACCCCTCACTACACACTTTATACACTTTTCTCAGACAGGCATTACCATTTTCACAATTTTCTCATTTAAACACTCACAGGAAAACAAGTCCAGCGTTATAGACTGAAACCAAAGATCAAATCCATTTAATCTTCATTTATTTATTTCGTAATGGACAGCCACGCAACTTCTGCCTTCCCTTAAACTCCCTTAATTCACATGCACTATAGGTGAATTGAATAAGCTAATATGGCCGTAGCGTATGTGTGTGAATGCAAGAGTATATGGGTGTTTCCCCAAGCGGCAACCTCCCGCTCTCCCTCGTGACGCTAATACTGAAGTAACTGAAACTGCAATTTATCACAATTCCGCTAGTCCTGGCTACATAATAGAGCAAATTTCTATTGAGCCCATTGTTAAAATGGCCAACTTTACAACAGAAAAAAAAGGTGTTTACAGCCTGGTACAAAGAAAGATTTTGGTTCATATAGCTAATATTACCCTTCATGAAACTGTGAGGGGGGTGAATTTTTTTATAACTCATCCGTTTCGTTTTATTAAGTTATATTAAGTTTTGCATAATTAAGGGTGTGGCCACTTGAGTGACAGCTTGGTCTTGCTGGTTGCCGTCACTTCACCTCAGCTGATTCCGGCTGATTAGCCGCTGAACTCCGCATATCCATCATATTTTTTGTTTGTTTTATGTGGCTTTACACAGTCAGTTGCCTTTTGGAATTATTTCTTACAATTATCAGATAATATCGCATGCTGTGTGCACTTAATTGTGCTCACAAATCATTCACGTGGCCTCCATTTCCCAGGTCAGTGAAATTATATTTTTAGTTTAGTGTAGTTTATTTGTTTACAGGGTAAATTAATAAACATTACTGTAAAATGTGCCAGAATTAACCCCTTACAAAATGTTAAAAAGTCACTCCGAAAACAGAAGCACAGCATAATAACATAGAATACACTATCATACATATAAAACACAAAAAAAAAGCAAAAACAGATTGATGGCAGCAGAAGAGCATAAAAAGCAAAGGCAAGCAGTACAAATAAGTGTCAAGAATACAGTACTAATGCTGACAATGCTGATTTGTCAATAACCAATTTTTAACATGAAATTGAGAAGAACGAAAAATAAGTGATCTTCTAATTGTTCCCTAGCAGCTTTACTTTAACTTTACTTTATATATACTTTTATTATATATACTTTATATATATTTCTAGACCATCTCTTTAAATGTATTTGAGATCATTAAGATCCTTTATCATCTATATTTTTTCTTTAGAGCTTGAATGCACTCCAGAATCTGACAGATTGATTAGCTGTAGGCTCTAGAACAGTCATCTGAACTGTTGTCATACAGAGTTATGCCTGGATTTCATGAATAGCCTTGCATTTACTGACACAGACTATATTTGAAGTGTTTGACGAGGCGTTTGGAGTGTTTTCCTCCTGTATAAAAACGTTATAAAAACAATGCTTAGTGGCTCAATGATACCACAGTGTTTTTAAAAGACTAAACACTTTACTGATATAGTGTAAAACCAAGCATATGTGGTCAGAACACAAACAAGTCGCAGGTAATGAAGTATTAAGCACTTCTCCTATAGAAAAGCCTGTCTAAGCAAAATGCTAGCAGGTGTCTGTAGCTCTGCCCACGCTCCGCCTCTTTGCCCTTGTTTGGTATACGGTAGATATGATGACGTGCTAACAAAATGTCGACGGTTGGCCACGCCTACATGTAGCTTCTTTTGCGTTCTTCAGAAACCTATGGGTGACGGCACAGATACTACGTCCATATCTTTTACAGTCTATGATGTCTCCCAGTGCTGGGTTGCGGCTGGAAGGGCATCTGCTGCATATGCGGGGTAAGTTGGCGGTTCATTCCGCTGTGGCAACCCTTGATTAATAAAGGGACTAAGCTGAAAAACAAATTATAAATGAATGGAACAAACGTCTCCACTTCAATATCTCCCATTTCTTATATTATTGATCCTCAGAGATTTAGTCAACTGTATTTTAATGAGCTGAACGAGCGTCTCGCTCTTTGATAAATTTCAGAATCATCAAGCTCCAAGCAGATGGAGCCAATATCTGGCTTTCTCAAAAATCCACTCCTGATCTCCACCTCCAGTGTATTAAACAATACGACCAGCTTCTCTCCCTCTGTCTGTCCGCCCTCATCCCTCGCTCTTTCTTGGGAGGAGTACTGGGATTGTGCAGGAACGGGGGGGTGGGGTGGGGTTCTGGAAAGAAAGAAAGAAAGAAAATGGACTTCTGTGTCAGCAACAGCGTCTTTCTTTCCTCTAATCCTCTCGCCCCAAGCCGCACAGTGCAGTCAAGCGCGCTGTTACATGGCAACAATTAGGAGAGCCCAATCTCAGCACCTGGTCCTCCCCAATCTACAGCAGCTGACTGTACACACACACACACATACACACAGCCAGGTGGCACCTCTTCAATCACATTAGCTGGCCACTCTAGGGTTAATAAAGACTCCAGCCCCCCTCCCCAATCTGCCTGCCGCCCAGCCTTTTCACCCCGGGGCAGACACTATGTATTCTTTACAAGCCCAGAAACAATGTCGTTTAAACCCAGTTAAAGGGCTACGGAGGGCTGGGCCGAATGCTTAAGGGGCGCCTCTGTGATTTCTTCAGGTCTATTTATGCCAAGTGTACTGTATCACAAAAGGGGTCTTTTACCAGAACAACAAAACCTAAAACACTAGATATTTTACATTTGCAGAAGAAAATGTAAATGGTGGCTGACGGTGTAAAGGCCAATGCCACAATGGAGATATTTGCCTAATAACTAAGCATTTGCTAATCTGTTGCTTAGGTATTCTGAGCTGTCACTACTGGTAGACGGTTGTCAATCGTTGCATTGCTAAGTATGCTGGGCCTTATGCACAGGTTTCTGATATGGGCCCCTTTAGCAAAAATTGCATTCTGGGGACCCCCAGACTTAACTGTGGGGCGCCTGCGTGCCTCTGGGCCCCAACACATTCTCACTCCCAACTTGTCTTATATTGCACTCAATCAAGAACCTATCTCAGCACTAGGCATGATCACCTCAGGTACACCTCATGTGCTTTATTCAGTGTCAAATGATAATAATGGGAGTCTGAATGCCATTTTACGTGACGTTTACTGCCATACTACTGAAAGCAGCAGCAGATAGTTCACCTCAGATCTGGAAAACAGAATAAACCATTTGAGATTGAACTGTGTTTCCAACACAAATCAGTGATTCAGCATCTACATTTAATAATGTTAAAGAGGCAGAACTCTGAATCTGCGTCTCATTTTGGAGTCTGCTACTGTCCACCGGAGGTCGCATTTCAGTCATGAACGCATGCTTTGAGAGCCTTCAAGACTGAATGAATTAAATATGCTGTTTTCCACCAAGGCAACTCGGGGTGCTGAAATATAATTGGCTGAACTGGCATTGGGCGGGTTAGAAGAACCAAAACAAAGACAGCCATTCTGGCACGTACCAGTGCCACACATTTTCAAAGCAGAATATCTGACTTCAGCATCGTTTTTCAGATATAGAAAATATACAAAATAAAATATATCAGCAAACATATTTTGGTATATTTATGCTTTAGAAGATTCCAGCACCTTTAAATGGTTTCTAGGGGTTTTATACAGTTGCTAAAACATTTGTAGGTGTTTCTGGGCCATAGCCTGCTAATTGTTAGTGTAATAATAGTGCACGATTTTGAATATACATATGCAACGATCGCATAGATCTGACAAATAAGCAGAATTATCATAAAGTAATACCACACTATACACACAAACATACTTTTATGCTACTGAATTGATGCAGGGTATATGCAGGAACCCTAAAGGAAATTTCAATACCTTTTTAAGACTTTTTAAAGCCCTTCTCAGAATATTTTAAGACCTCATCGCCACTACAAGTTCTAATCAGTATCAAAGCTTTAACTTAATAAACAATTGCTAATAAACAGTTGTAGTTAAATAAATGAATGGAGCACAACCATGCAACAGAACTCAGTTAAGCTTGGAGGAAACAATGCGTGAAAGAATAAATTACGTGGTTGTTTTCAGAGACAGGTTTCAGCCACTGTTTAAACTTGTCTTTCTACAACCTGGGGTCCGTTTTTCGAACGTGGATTACTCAGTAAGCTGGATTTGACACGATCCAGGATCGTTTCATTCTTCAAAACTGATCCGAGAGTTGTTGTCATAACAAAAGTTCTGGTAGCTCAAACCTGCGGGATCGGGTCTTTTCAAGAAAAGGTGATACTTAAAGTATCGAATGCTAATATTTTCTTACAGTAGTAGTTATATACACTTGGAAAAATAGTAAAAGAGTAAAAATAAAAATAATAAATATATAGTTTCAGTCTAAGTTTATAGTTTAAAAAAAAAAATATATATATATATAAATAAAACTTGCAATCGGTAGTCCGAGATAAAAGTACTAAGACTGTCACAGGGTGGTTCTCCCCAAGAGGTTCAAGGAAAACATTTATTAATATGGGCTTTATAGAAACAAATGCATACTATTTTAAGGTACCAACCCAGCTTTAGTACAATTTGTGTATAATGATAATTTTAAGGAATAATAATTCATGCAGTCACGCACATGTTTTCACAGCTAATATGCTGAACCATCAACGATTTGATGCTTCGCAAAAGTTGCAGACACCTATACCGATATCTTTTTTTTTTTTGATAGTAGACCTAGGCTACTATAATAAGGCTCTAAATGTAAAACTAAATAAATTGCTAAATACTCTTGACACATGCCTGCAGCCCACAAGTTATTGCGTATCCGTTTACCACGAATTGGATGTAATTTTGATCACATGGATAATTGAATATTAATCAGATGATGTCATTATGCTGCTGTGCCTTCAGCCAATCGTTCCATTGCTGACCCTGAATTCGAGGATCGATAGATCAGTCTTTCACAACACACGCAGCGATCTCAGATCCATACCTGTCAACATTATGATGTGAAAATAAGAGATATGCCATAAAAATAAGGGATATGCCACTATAATAAGGGATACCCCCCCCCCCCCCCAAGTATGCTCATTTGGAGCTGTTTCATTGTAAATAAAAAGTTAAATGGTCAGTAATATGTTTTATTATTATTATTTACAAAAGTAAAATTAAATGGTATACACTAGCAAATAGATTGGCAAACAGTTCAGCTTATTAAAATTAAAAGCTATTATAATGAAATAGATTCAAGCAATCAAATCTCATTAGCCGTTTCTTCACTGTAGAACTTACACATTCTGATTAAAGAGCAACGAATGAATCTCTTATTTATTTAGATTTATTTCTTTTCATTTACATTAAATAACAGGTGTCACTTTAAAAATGCACAGATCTAATGTTATAATGAAAGCTTTCGATTGCTTTCCTAACTTTTTATGCTCATTTAGGATGAAATTAGTTGTGTTTGAAAAAAAAAACCCACCAAGATCGACATCTTTAGATATTATTGTTATTAATTATGTGTATATGTCTGTTTAAACACGCACCCAAGACCCAGTCTCCGCTTCAAATCGCGTGTGCAGAATCTGTTTGGGAAACAGCATCTATTTATCACTATGGAGCGCGTCAGCTGACAGTCATGCACCACTATATGACTGTTTTGAGGATTGCATATGAAGGGGAGAAGGCACCTGTAATGAAAAGGAAAGGGAATCCCGCCATAAACAAAGCGAAAGCACAGATCAGGCTCACATTAAGAGTAAGGGGAGCGGCCCCTGGTGGTTTAGCGGTATGGGTTGCGTATAATGAGGCTCGACTCTTTAATGTTTATTTGCCACCCTTCAGAGAAAGACTGAAAATACGGGAGAAATACGGAAAAATACATTTATGGGATGATAGCGAGATAGATCTGTAAAATACAGGAGAATCCCGGTAAAAATGGGGAGGGTTGACAGGTATGCTCCGATCAGTTCATCCAGACATTTTAATCTGATTCACGAACTTGTTTTGATCAGTTATCAAGATTAAAAGATCCAGGATCTGCCAAATCATCTTAAATAATTTAAGCGAGCCATGAAGAACAGACCCCTGGAGTATGCAAATTATCCCATAATTTATTTAAAGTATTGCATTATCCCATTTTGCTGTCTGTTTTGCTCTATGGTTTCGCTACATGTAAAGAGCGTCACATCACCTTCCTAGGTTTGTCGCAAATTACATGACATCACCCGGACAGAGGAGCTTGGCTGGACGCACCCGGCCTGAACAAATCGAGTAAAATAAATATATTTACGCTTTTTTGGAGTCAAAAACTTGGACAACGCATAAAAACGGGATTAAGACTTTTTAATAGCTTTTAGGCACCTTAATTCTTTCATTATTGGTTTATCAACTTTTAATACTTTTTAAGACCCCGCGGACACCATGTGATGTAACTTGGTATTTACAAAGTATTTCAATTCATTCATTCATTTTCTTTTAGGCTTAATTCCTTTATTAATCAGGGGTCGCCACAGCGGAATGAACCGCCAACTCATCCAGCATATGTTTTACGCAGGGGATGCCCTTCCAGCTGTAACCCACCACTGGGAAACACCTATACATTCACACACATACACTACGGACAATTGAGCTCACCCAATTCACCTATAGCGCATGTCTTTGGACTTGTCAGGGAAACCGGAGCACCCGGAGGAAACCCACACCAACACGGGGAGAACATGCAGAATCCACACCGAAATGCCAACTGACCCAGCCGAGGCTCGAACCAGCGACCTTCTTGCTGTGAGGCGAGAGTGCTACCCACTGCACCACTGTGCTGACCTATTTCAATTCAATGAAGTATATTTTTGTTAACATGCTATTACAAGCGTACCGATGAAATCCATTGGTAATTCCTTGGTGCCCTTTTGTTAGCGACACAGCCGTTGGACACTAGCATTAGATGGAAACGCAAAAAGATAAACCCACAACACTGACCTTTTGTCTTGTTTCGTTTGTTTTATGCTCCGTCATTACAATGAGAGCCGAGCTGAACCGTGCTCATTTTCATAACAATACCTGCAGATTTATATGCTAGGGTCATGATCAACGGCAATTTGCGAACACAAATTACAACCCCGAATTAAGCAGGCCTGGGCCGGAGCTGAATGCTATCGGCGAGCAGAACGCCTGTTGCTTTGTGTTGCAGTAAGACGCCACAGAGCCAATGAATGAGTAAACAGACATACAGAAAGATTAATTGAGCAAAGCAACCACTCCTGAATGCTGATTAATTCAGACGGAAACACAAATGAACAACAACAAAACAAAATGCACAGCTAATCCTTCTGTCTGCCGGGCTGATGATATTCTGCATTTGTCAAGCGCCGAGGGAACTTTAATGGTTTACACAGGCGGTGCGCTCCATTAGACCCATGATTCATTTCTTCACATGCATTTCTACATCCTCTCTGCTCTCCAATGCCTTTCAGGTTGACACACACTCACTCTCTCACACACACACACGGGCTGAAGATGCCCCATTTAACACATCAAAGCTTGGGGACTGAAAGCTGCGAGCTGGAGGACAGACAGATGCAGCGCTGCATCACTTTAATCCTCTTTAGCCAGCCATGTGTAGAGAGACAGACAGACAGACAGACAGACAGACATACAGACAGACAGAGACAAACAAATACCACTCAGAGTAAACATGTGAAGGAGCAAGAGGTGAGGAGACACACACACAAACACACGCACGCAGGCATAAGCAGAGCTTCACATTCACGCAGAGCCACACAGACACAGAGTCACACATACACACACACGCAGAACCACATACCACGCACACAAATCAGGAGTCACAAAAAATGTCTAGGCAGAAATTAATAATTTTCCATTAAAAATGAACTATAAATATAAATGTGTAAATATTACTGAGAACAAAGACAAAAATGCTAAATTGTGTTTTACAGTGCAAGTTCTATCAGGTTGGATGGGAAGCGACGGTGTGCAGCTATTTTCAGATCTCTCCAGAGATGTTCAATGGATTTTAGGTTTGGGCTCTGGCTGGGCCACTCAAGGATATTCATGGAGTCGTGAAGCCACTCCATTGATATTTTGGCGGTGTGCTTTGGGTCATTGTCCTGCTGGAAGATGGACCGTTGCCCCATTCTGAGGTCAAGAGCACTCTGAAGCAGGTTTTCATTCAGGATGTCTCTGTACATTGCTGCATTCATCTTTCCCTCTATCCTGACTAGTCTTCCAGTTCCTGCTGCTGAAGAACATCCCCACAGCATGATGCTGCCACCACCATGCTTCACTGTAGGGATGGTATTAGCCTGGTAATGAGCGGTGCCTGGTTTTCTCCAAACGTAACGCCTGGCATTCACTCCAAAGAGTTCAATTTTAGTCTCATCAGACCAGAGAATTTTGTTTCTTATGGTCTGAGAGTCCTTCAGATGCCTTTTGGCAAATTCCAGGTGGGGAGTGGCGTCCGTCTGGCCACTCTACCATACAGGCCTGATTGGTGGGTTGCTGCACAGATAGTTGTCCTTCTATAAGTTTCTCCTCTCTCCACAGAATAACGCTGGAGCTCAGACAGAGTGACCATCGGGTTATTGATCCCCTCCCTGACTAAGGCCCTTCTCCCCCGATCACTCAGCTTAGATGGTCGGCCAGCTCTAGGAAGAGTCCTGGTGGTTCCAAACATCTTCTACTTATGGATGATGGAGGCCTTTCAGAAGCCTTCCTTTCTGAACTTTCAGAGCAGCAGAAATCTTTCTGTAAACTTCCCCAGCCTTGTGCCGAGACAATCCTGTCTCAGAGATCTACAGATAATTCCTTTGTCTTCATGCTTGGTTTGTGCTTTGACATGCACTGTCAACCCTGGGACCTTATATAGACAGGTGTATGCCTTTTCAAATCATGTCCAATCAACTGAATTTACCACAGGTGAACTCCAATGCATCTCAAGAATGATCAGTGGAAACAGAATGTACCTGAGCTCAATTTAGAGCATCACGGCAAAGGCTGAGAATACTGATTTTTACTGATTTTTCAGTTTTTTTATTTGAAAAAAAAAAATTATTGCAATAATATAATATGTATGACATATATTTTATATTTGCAAAATCTATATGAACTAGGATGTCACATATGTAATTTGCATATAGGTATTTCCATATTTTGGGAAATACCAATT
>NC_079454.1:49454848-49532348 GCF_903798145.1 Danio aesculapii | reverse complement strand
CCAAGATTATGATTTAATGTCATATTAGGAATCACCAATCAAATTAAACAACAACCGTCTCAGTTTACAGCTAGTTTAATTTCGAAATATTCGAATAACAAAAAAATCTGCAGAAACTCAGGTCTGGTCCAAACCCCTCCGCCACAGAATCGGCAGTCTATAGCAAACGATGTATGGCTCCTGTACTAGAAGACAGGGCTTCATTCCCAATTTTGACCTTTACACTTTTCTTAAGTCAATTTAAATGATGGCCTCCACAGTCACCAGATATCAATCCAATAGAGCATCCTTTGGATGTGGTGGAATGGGAGATTCTCATCATGGATGTGCAGCTGACAAATCTGCTATCATGTTAATATGGAGCAAAATCTCTGAGGAATATTTCCAGCACCTCTTTGAATCAGCGTCACAAAGCATTAAGGCAGTTCTGAAGGCAAAAGGGGGTCCAACCCAAAATGTTAACGCATAGACAATAAAAATGAAGCTCTAAATTCTATACATTCAAGTCAGGTACACTATAATTAATTTAGTTTTTTTTAATTGCACGAATGTTAAACATTATATTAATCAATTCAAAATGTTTCAAGTTAATTACATCAATTTTTTTCTTTGGATTCTTATTGTGAGACAAATTTAAAATTCATTTGTTGGAAAATCTGGCTTTGCAAAACATCTGAATAATTATATATTCAGCAGATAAACAGTATTAAACGCATCACAATTTTTCTCAGAAAACATTTCTAAAGGTGCTGTTAACATCTAAACTAATTCATACACACAAAGAAAACAAAACTAGTTATTTTTAAAAATTAAGTTGTGTAATCAAATGAAAAGACAGCGAATAAAAGTATTGAACACAAAGAAAGGGAGGTGTAAAAAGACATGTAAAGCCCAAATAGCAACTGACGATTAGCAAATTTGCTGAATAACCAGTGTAAATGAATACTAAC
Organism: Danio aesculapii; assembly: GCF_903798145.1. Lineage (NCBI taxonomy): Eukaryota > Metazoa > Chordata > Actinopteri > Cypriniformes > Danionidae > Danio > Danio aesculapii. The sequence continues at coordinate 49,531,398 of NC_079454.1, read as the reverse complement.
TGCTTCATCTACATAAAATTCATCTGATAAAGAGAAAACCAAGGTGGACATTTCAGCAAGACAATGATCCAAAACACAATTAAGCAAGCTCTCAATTGGTTTTAGAAAAGAAAATAAAGCTGTTGAATGGCTAGCTAAAGATCAGATTTGATAGTCACCACCCACAGAACCATCAAGATATTTAGACCGTGCTGAAGTCTAGAAGAAAAAAAAACACACCTGAGCAATGCTCTCAATACAAGAGCCATCTTAAAGCTCCTATTAGCAAAAAACTTGTTCATGCAAAGTCTACCTATGGTGAAAAATCTACTTTCCAAGCTGTTTGGACAGACATATGTGTGGATATAGTGTTTATGCAGTCATATTGGGGTGAAATAAACACACCCAGTCCTTTTTTTTTTCAATTTAACAACATAAAAACGGTGGACCAATTGGAGCGTTTTTCAAACCGACCGCAACTTGACGTAGGAGTGCAGTTCCCCCGCCCACCAATATTGATTGACAGCTGCGTATTAACATGTCTCCGTACTAACGCATATAATCATATCAACAAGACAGGACGTGCGCAAAGCAACCAGGAATAAAAGGTCTGTTCAGTTTGCTAGGATCATCAATCATCATCAAACATGATCAAGAGTGAGTTTTACAAGTTTAACATGTTTTAAAACAGAGCATGTGTGTAATGAATTACAGCGATTCACTTCAGCTTTACTTCATCAGCACAGCCGCGTGTCTGAACAATTAGAAGACGCTTCAATCGCGGTTTGTGGACGTTAAATCAGGTTTATTTTGTACATTAACATAACAGATATCCATTCAGCAGGAGATTAACCTGTAGCCTGTCACATTTGCATGCAAAAAGATTGCAAAGCTAAACGCGCGTGCTGGCTGAGTGCGCGTGTCCACGCTGTGTGTGTGCGTGAACTTTGTAACAACATTGTGTATGACTCATCGTTGCAACTCCACAACAAATCCATCAAATACTCACTGGTAAAGTTCTTACTGTAGTATTTCTCACAAACGTTACATGAGCTCTGCTTCCTTCATGTCTGTCTGTGGTCTGACGGAGCCGAGGGAGGAGATTAAGGCACGCTGACAGGCTCGCGGAAACGGTGGGCGTGAAGGACTAGCCTTAAAGGCGCAGTACACAAAAACCGCTACCTGCTGCTCAGAGCTATAAAACAGAAACTTATAAAAGCTTTAATAAATAATTTGATGAGTGTTTTGAGCTGAAACTTTACAGACACATTCTGGAGACACAAAAGACTTAAATTCAATCTGGAAAAAGGGGTGAAATAGCTGCCCTTTAAATACAATTCAGTAGTTCAGGACCTTTTCCTTGTGTCATTCTATTGTTATTACACATATTTCTGAATGTTTTTGTTTTGTTTTATTTGTATGTCAAAAGCTCCTTTAGTCATATATTTACCAGGGAAAAATAATAATCATGCATTTAACACCTTTTTTAAATGTATCCCCTATATGTAATGTAATGAACGCAATGTGGTGGCTTTTAGAGTCGTGAGACCACTCTTTGGGACCGCAGACGTTCAAGACAGCATGGGAGGTAATAATAATACAATAATGATAATACTGAACCACTGTGTAGACAGACTTTGGCTTTTCTGAACAAACAAAAAAGCAATTCAGATGTTTTACAATGTGCTCGCTTAGTTTGTCCAATAATGCCATCCGATTGCATCTAATTTTATCTTCACATAATCTGTTAAAACAAAATCATATGACTTTGATATGTTGCTCATGCTTGAATTTAACTGGCAAATGTGTTTCCATCATGATTCATGCACATTTTGTCTTTTCGCATACTAAGCTTATCCCATTCATTCATTCCTTCATTCATTCTCTTTTCGGCTTAGTCTCTTTGCATTTCCATTAAGCATTTTAATGCAATATTGTGAAATGCGCATAAAAACAGGTAGATAGAAAAATAGCTATACAAGGTTCCACTTAAGCTGGATTTATACTTTCTCCTGGCACCACATCGCGGACCTCCCCTGACTGCACCTCACGTAATGGGCGAGGCTTTTTTTTTACTTGCCACGTTTGCTATTGTGATATTCTTTGAAATGACAGGGGGCGGTCAAAAGATACTGACCGTAAAGTCGGATAAACAGAACTATGTACGTCATATCAGTAATATCATTAATCATCAAGATTTTTAAACAAATTGTTTTTATAAATTATTTTAATGATTATAAAGATTTTTATAAACATTCAAGATTTACGTCAAACTTTGATGCATCACTTGCTTTTGTTCATATCTGGCACAGTTCTACCTATTAAAGCTTATTAAAATATTAATGACAAGAGAACATGGGTTGCTCTACAAATATATTTTTTATTATGGCAAGAATAAAAAAAAGGACACTTACTAAAAAATACAGATGTTTTTTATAGATTTAGTCCATTCCACAACTGACATTACTGACTGGCCAGTTTCTGTCCTCTTCTTGTGCTAAAAAGACTATAATGGTCCAACATTCCTGACCATTATCACCAATGAAGCCTAGAAAAACAGGGCATCAGTATATTGTAAACTTATTCTTTTCCAGTCATCAAAGAAATAATTTATTCCTTAAATTTAGTTTTGAACTATTAAATTGTTTTAAATTCAAAATGATAATATCTACATCAGCGTAAAACCTATGACTGGTGGAATGAATATTTCTGTAATTGTGTACCCGGGTCTGCACTTTTGCCATGGCCTCTTTTGTCTTTAACAAACCTATCCCTCAGGTTTTTCCAAACATTAACAAAAACTTTTCTCCTTTCCCACGGCTGTTGCAATTTCTAGCGAAGAATTATTGATCATCTGGTTATCTCTATGATCACGGATCATAAAGGTGTCTGTACAGGCGTAGCTGTTTCAGACAAAATCTTTAAAAAGCGTTTCATATTCAACTCAAACTATTGACTAACTATTCGCTCGAGTCTCAAAAAACCATGCACTCCGCCAGACGAAATCATGTCGCGCGCACCTAAAGCGAACCTCCGCAAACACAGCGATGACATCACATTCGTCACACGCACTTAAGCGAACTAGCAGATGCGTCAAGTATAAAACCAGTCTTTAGAAGCTTTTAACTTTCCACAGAAGGTTCTTTAGAGTCAGATTTTAAAAATGTCCTTCAAACAAAACCAAGAAAAGGTTCTCTGGGAACCATAAATATTAGTTCCTCTACAACGTCACAGGAACCATAATTTTGAAAACCAAAGCAACAATCTTAAAAGAGAAACGCCAACTGCTGTCCAGGGAGAAAATTGGTGCTAATTTGAAAATTGGCAGTGGTTCAGATGGACTGACACGTCTCCAGGCTGATCCGGCCTTCCTTATGGACTGAGTGTGACTTCATACAGGGGATTTTCCACTCAGCCCAGTGGATTTCACATCACTTCTCGTCAGTTTGCTTTGTTTGTGTGAGCTGAGCGGACGTGCATCTACGATACGCACTAATCTCCGTCTCATCAGAGCGACGGGTGCGAGGCATTTATGGCAGATGTCCATTAGCAGCCGATCAGCAGGGTCTGTCTCCACAGGGGCCATGACAGCTCTGAGTGTGTGTGTGTGTGTGTGTGTGTGTGTGTGTTTGGGATGGATCGGGCTCTGTGCTGGTCCTGTGGATTTCTCCCTCGCCCCACGCGGGCGTCTCGGACACAAGCTGCCGTCCCCCCCGACCCCCCCGCCTCGGAGATCAGGAACCCACTTATCCAGCCACGCCATTGTCTCGCGTGTCCACACACATCTGTTCTGCTTGGGCAACACCGCCACTGACAGACAGTCCATTGTTCCTGCGGCCGGTAGGAGGACGCACTCACAGTTTGGGGTAATTGCCGCTCCTAATTAGTTCGAGACACACACACGCAATTGCTTTTTAATTAAACGCCATCCAGCCTCTAATGAGCAATCAGTATCAACCAATAAAGAGACAAAACGCGCCCGGAAAGACTGAAAATTGACATTTATTCTAGTGCAGAGGTCAGTGTTTAACAGTAGGGTGGATACCAGGGGGTTCCTATATACGTAGGTATTCTAAATGTTTCTAATGTGTTGCTATGCGGTTGCTGGGGTTGAACTATTTTGCTGTAAAAATCATAAAATTTGAAGAGGAGAGAAAAACAACTCAAAAGTATCTGCTTATGTGACATTTTAAAGAGCTTTTGCAAATGGCATGAAAACATTTTAAAGATAAAAATCAGGGCTGCATGATTAATCTCAATTAGCCCCCCTACATCTTTAATTTTAATCTTAAAGAGCCCCTATTTTGCATTATAGAAGGTCATATTTTGGTTTGGTCTCCAACAACAGTGTGATATGCATGCAAGGTCAAAAAACACTTTCATTGTCTTATAATATGCAGTTATTTTTATCTAATTATCCCAACGACTCCCATACAATTTGTTCAGTGATTCATTTTTTCAATTCAATTCAATTCACCTTTATTTGTATAGCGCTTATACAATGTAGATTGTGTCAAAGCAGCTTCACATAAAAGGTCACAGTAAATAGTAAATAGGAACAGTGTAATTCAGTTTGTAGTGTTTAAGTTCAGTTCAGTTGAGCTCAGTTCAGTGTGGTTTAATAATCACTACTGAGAGTCCAAACACTGAAGAGCAAATCCAACGATGCGCAGCTCTACAAATCCCGAACCATGCAAGCTAGTGGCGACAGCGGAGAGGGAAAAAAAACTTCACTAAAGGCGGAAGTGAAGAAAAAAAACCTTGAGAGAAACCAGGCTCAGTTGGGCACGATCATTTTAATTTCTCCGCTGGCCAAACGTCTCGTGCAGAGCTGCAGTCTCAGTGGCGGAGGCTGGAAGCTGGCCTCAGCGAAGACTCGTCTGTCTCTGGAGCGTCACAGGAATCAGTCTCATGTTCTCCACTCTTCCATGACCATCACAGTAGCTGCTCAGGATACGGCCTGGTCCATTTGTTCCCAAACCCCTCCTTAGCGCGATGCTTATCTGTGCTGATTGGTCAACTTGACCCAGTCTGTTGTGTAAGAGTCTAAATTAACATATGCATTTGTTTAAACGGCAAAATGTTTTTTTTTTTCTCAAAACAGGCTCAAGCAAATTCCAAAGGCAGATACTGATTAGATCAGGGCCTGGTGTGTGGACTTTGGGGGTTTTACGTGGTCACGTGTTGATTGTTCAGTTTGAATGTCTCAGCATTTGGGCTTTAGTCACATGGTCAAGAAAGATACAAAATAGCTGGTAAACTTTCCTCTGCCTCTTTCGTTGGTCTGCCTCTTTTCCTGGCCTGTCTTTTTCTGGTTTGCTTCTCTCCTTCTCTGGAGGCTATCTTCTCTGGCTCTACTGCTCCCAGGCTGTCTTTGAGGCCTAGCTACTCTCTTTGTCTCTCTCTTCCTCCCCTTCTCTCTCTACCTCTGGTAATTTTATTTTTACATTTAAGCTGGGTACAATTATTATCAAGTTATGATTTCATATTTTATCATTATACATTTATTTGTAATTAATTCAGATGAGAAACCACAGAGAATTATTGTCGTTAAAAAATTGCATTTTCAAGTATTTGTGAATTACTTTTGAGTCAACATTTACACTTAATTGCTCCATATTGCAATACAATCACATAATATCAACGCTCTCCCACAATTTCAGCTATTAATACTGCCCTTATTTCTGTTTTTTTGGTATAAGATTGCAGAAATGGCATGGTTTGACTAGAAATGTACAGTCTTTTACCATCCTGCTGATAACTTAGTCATTCGGCAGAGCTACAGTTCAAACTGCTGTGGTTAAAACTCATTCTTACAACTTTCTCCAGAAGAAAAAATATTATCAGACATCCTGTGAAAAATTCCTTGCTCTGTTCAACATCATTTGGGAAATATTTGAAAAAGAAAAAATAAATACATCACAGAAGGGCTATTCACTTTGACTACAACTGTATTTAAAAAACATCTCAAAATCTTAGTGTATGAAGCCCAGCTTTGAACCTTTAGTGTATTTTAACAAGACAGCGATAGATAAAAAGGATTATCGAAGCCGGTCTGTCTTAATCCCAGAATGCTGAGATGTCCCATGTTGCCATGGATTCTGTAACCTGATAATGTGAACAGACTGTACCGTCACTGAGGGAATATGGGCTGCTTTCACCTCATCTCACAGCTCAGGTCCTCTCTGAACTCCCTCTGGGCTGCTGGCTGACACAGACCTGCTAATGATGACGCCAACCGTAACCTGTAGATGCTGGAGAAAAAAAATAAATAAATATCTGAACTCCATCTGCAATCACAATCACAATTAATGCGTATGAAGCTTCACTCATTATTTAGCCGTTTAGCTGCATGGAACTAACAAAATGTACTAACAGTAACTAAAACTGAGAGGTATTTAAGGAGAAAAAAATTAATAAATCTAACTATTCACCCAGTATCAAGTTGTTTTATGCATTTATGAGTTTCTTTTTTTGTCGTTGTTACTGCTAAATGTAAAAGTAGATCATTTGAAGAATGTTAGAAACTGGTAACTATTGGTATTCATACACTCTTAGCCCAAAGAGAGAAAGAGAGATAGTAAGGGCATTTTTTCAGAATCATTTAATAATTCAACACATTGTATGTCTCGATATGATGTTGCATGCTGTAACACTACACTAACAAACTAACATGTTACAAGCAGTTTCTAAAATACAGTAGTTAACAGATTGTTAGCATTAACATACTGTTAAGTTGCACAATGTGTTATTAAATCATTTACAGTATATCTAATTTATTATGTTGAAGCCTGTATTAAAAATAAATTAATTAGAATTAGCATGTTAAGCTTAAATAGTACTTCAAAATGACTTTAGATAAATATACTTACCGGCCACTTTATTAGGTACACCTGTCCAACTGCTTGTTAATGCAAATTTCCAGAGATGTATAAAGTATTAGAGACCCAGACTTCAGTTAAAGTATAAGTACTCTATCAAAAAGTGACTTGAGTAGAAATAGAAGTGCTCTTTAAGCACCATGCTTAAGTGGAAGTACTAAAGTAGTCAACATTTTTTGTACTTAAGTATTGCAAGTAGTTTATTTCAAAATGTACTACTCAAGTACTGAAAGTAAAAGTACAAGTATTGTGTAATGTAGTTATTAAAGAAAGCAGTCAAAAGACATCATATTGTTTTGTTTATTTTAAATATCTTTTTTGGGACACGTGATTCGGCAGAACGAACAGAAACATGGCTTACGATACGGTTTTTCTCTCGCGATTGGAGCACAGATCAGACAGCTTTAACACACACCTTTCAAAGTTGTGTCACAAAAACACTACGTAATCCACTCAAAATACTACTGAAACTCATTTTCGGATCGCAAATTACTGGCTGTAAACGATGTAAACGGAAGTTCTAAACATTCTCCCGGAAGACACTGGTCGCTATGGCGCCCTCCATGCAGCAGCTGAGAAAAAGGTGTATAATTGTAACGAGTAGGGGTGTGAATCTACACTGGTCTCACGGTTTGGTTTGGTTACGGTTATCATGCCATCGATTCAGTTCAAGTCGATATCTAAGCATTGACAATGCTTTTCATCCATAATTAGATTTTCATTTCACAACACCAGAATTTTTTTAATTAAAATCTATAAATATATTAATATTTATATATTATCCCTTTAACTGCCTGCTCGACCAAACAGTTGACCATATTTTGACTGACCATATCTTATTGAGGAGTACCTAACTTAACTAAACCTGATTGAGCCATCTCTACCACTGGGTTGAAGTATGTTATGCCAAAAAAATCCATTAGTTGTCACTAACTCAATCAAAAGCACTCGTCACAACATTGCTTCTACAATAAAATCAAAAACAAGGAAATCAGTCCTGACATGTGAACTGTTTTTGGTAAAAATTTGCAAGGTGAGCATATTTTTTTGACATATTACCCTCTAAGAGACCTAACTTTACAAAGTTATGTTACTTGGTGCCATGAAAAATATTTAGTGTGTTTGTATTAATTTTTCAAAAACATGCCAGACCAAATGGTTGATTTGTCACTTTATGGTAAAGGTAGAAAAGCAAAACTAATGATTTCATATCATGCATTTCTGCAGTCTGAATGGACTGTTTGCTGAGAAATATCAACTTTTGATCATTCACAGAATAAATATGACACAGCTTGTTATTTATTCATGAATATACTGAGAATTTCTTAAGTATATATGTTTTTCGATACTTTTAGGATATTTTTGGAGTAAATATAATGAATTTTTAGAACTTATGTGTGGAAATCACAACTTTCAAAGATGATTACCTCTTAGCACACAGTTTTACAGCATTTCTCTGTAGTAGTGAAATATGATCATGTGCTGTATTGCGACATCGCACATAGGAGATAAATGACGTCAGTATGTAATAACCGGTTATGATCTATTACTGAACCGATATCAATAATTTTGACACCCCTAGTAACGAGTAATGATGCAGCTCATAAAAAAATCTATCGGAGTAAAAGTATTAAACTCATCGAAAATATGTACTGAAGTAAAAGTGGAAGTAGGAAAAAAAAAAAAACAATACTCCAGTAAAGTACAGATACTGTCTTTTAGTACTTAAGTACAGTAGTGAAGTAGTTCTACTTCCTTACTATACATCTCTGCACATTTCTAATCAGCCAATCACATGCAGCAACTCAATGCATTTAGCACGTAGACATGGTCAGGCCGATCTGCTGCAGTTCAAACTGAGCATCAGAATGGGGAAGAAAGGGGATTTAAGTGATTTTGAACGTGGCATGGTTGTTGGTGCCAGACAGGCTGGTCTGAGTATTTCAGAAACTGCTGATCTGCTGGGATTTTAACGCACAACCATCTCTAGGGTTTACAGAGAATGGTCTGAAAAAGAGAAAATACCAGCAGTTCTGTGGGCGCAAATGCCTTATTGATGCCAGAGATCAGAGGAGAATGGCCAGACTGGTTCCAGCTGAGGCAACAGTAACTCAAATAAACACTCGTTACAACTGAGGTCTGCAGAAGAGCATCTCTGAACACGCAACATGTCCAACCTTGTGGGGGTGGGTTACAGCAGCAGAAGACCACACCGGGTGCCACTCCTGTCAGCTGAGAACAGGAAACTGAGGCTACAATTCACACAGGCTCACCAAAATTGGACAATAGAAGATTGGAGAAACGTTGCCTTGTCTGATGAGTCTCCATTTCTACTGCCACATTCAGATGGTAGGGTCAGAATTTGGCGTCAACAACATGAAAGCATGGATCCATCCTGCCTTGTATCAACAGTTTAGGCTGGTGGTGGTGGTGGTGTAATGGTGTGGGGGATATTTTCTTGGCACTCTTTGGGCCCATTAGTACCTATTGAGCATCATGTCAACACCACAGCCTACCTGAGTATTGTTGCTGACCATGTCCATCCCTTTATGACCACAGTGTACTCATCTTCTGATGGCTACTTCCAGCAGGATAACGCACCATGTCAAAGTACGAATCATCTCAGACTGGTTTCTTGAACATGACAATGAATTGACTGTACTCAGACGGCCTCCACAATCACCAGATCTCAATCCAATAGAGCACCTTTGGTATGTGGTGGAATGGGATATTCACATAATGCATGTGCAGTCGACAAATCTGCAGCAACTGTGTGATGCTATCATATCAATGTGGACCAAAATCTCTGAGGAATATTTCCAGTACCTTGTTAAATCTGTGCCACGAAGGATTAAGGCAGTTCTGAAGGCAAAAGGGGGTCCAATCTGGTACTAGTAAGATGTACCTAATAAAGTGGCCGGTGAGTGTATCTAGCAAGTGAATATGAATCATTTATTTGAAAGGTTAAATAAATAAATTGATCCACTAAAATCACTGGTTTAGTGTAATTTAAATGACAAAAAAGCAAGATCTAATGCAATTAGCTGGATTTACACAATTTACAGACCTTTAAGGTTAAAGGGACGTTAAGTGGAAAAATGTTTTTACCCTCAAGTGATTCCAAAATGTTTATAAGTTTGTTTCTTCTGTTGAACACATAAGACGAAATTTTGAAGAAAGCTGAAAACCTCTAACCACTGACTTCCATAGAAAGAAAAACAAATATCACGAAAGTCAATGGTTACATATTTCCAACATTTTTCAAAATCTCTTCTTTTGTGTTTAACAGCATAAATAAACAATTTTTTTTAATCAAGTAAATGACAGAATGTTCATTTTGGGTGAACTATCCCTTTAAATTATATCAGTTTGCAGATCATTTTATTGATAAAGACCCAGGCCAAACAAAGCCTCCACAGAAAAACTATCCAGTAGATTTGCCACAGTTCATCATGGCAACACATTTTGAAATACATTGAAGAGTTTTGTCAGAAAAAAAGTGGTCACAGTGCATGACTATGAGCTCTTTTCCAGTGGTCAAACACATCAGAAAGGTCTCCAGAGTAGTCCGATTTTAAGAGGGCCACTAGATGCATTGCTGAACAGATTTAGTTTGTGTTCTGAGAGCAGTCACTTGTTTAATCCTTCATTTGACCATTACATGCATGGTATTCTGTCAGAGGAGATTTACCAGTGTGTGGCTGAAGATGTTTTAAGCACATACCTGGCAGCCGTTCATTATTTTTAACCAGTTACAGTTGCATTTGGAAAAGCTGGATAACTAGCGCTCAGCCAAGACCAAATTTGCTTTAGTGACTGTCGTTTTACTGTAGTTCCTGTTCTGCAGTTCTCTTCAAGAAAAGAGCAGTGGAGCCAGAACTAAACCCTTTAAACGTAACGCTGTCAAAACTCTACAATTGTTTAGTAGCTTAAAGCTGGTTTCCTGGATATTACATGGCACTTTAAAAACAGCATGAAAAATTACATTTTACAGCATTTAACCACATTTAAGATTCACACTATTTAACCCATGTTTACGGTTCAAATTTACTACTCTTTTACTATGTTGGTGGCCCCTTTGACTTCTATTATAATGAGATGTATAATAAAGCATTCTTGATTGTTGCTGGTTTTCCCTGTTGATAAGTGGAACACTACATTACAAATGTCTTGTCGCCTACTGTATCCAAGTTTTAAAACAAATAATAGCTTGACTTCTAGTTGATCCTTTGGTATTAGAAGTGGCTTATATAATGTGCTTACTAGGAGCACTGTCTAAAGAAATGTTTAATGAAGACACAAGATTTATCCTAAGGATATTATTACTGGTTGCAAAAAAAATGATAACAGTGCACTGGATGGAAGAAAGTTCTCCAAAGGGGGCTCAGTGGATTCAGAGACTTAAACAGGTCTATATAATGGAAAAAATGACTGCATGTCTACAAATGAAGACTGATATTTTTCTGAAGAGGTGGAAAAGTATTATGACATATTTAAAAGTTGCTTAACCTATTGTCACTGTAATTTGATGTAACTACAATGCAACACAATGTAACTTGATGTACAAGTGTATCCCCAGTAAAGTAATTATGGTGGCAATACCTTTTATTTATTTATTTATTTATTTATTCTTTATTTTTTATATATTTAAATTTTTTTATGTATTATTATTATTTTATTTTTTATTATAATTTCATTATTGTTTTTTTTCTATTTATTTTATGCATCACCTCATGTGTAAGGGGTTAAATTGTTAGGAATGTTCTGTAAAAAAGTATATTGAAAAAATCTTAAATAAAAAGTTTCAATAAAAAAAAAAAGAAGTGGCTTATATGAAAGGCAAAGGCCAAAATAAAATATGATCATGCCTTGATTTGAAATGACTTAATTAGGACAGTAAGGTCTGACTTTGCTTAGACAAAAGTCTTGTCACTGAACAGAAATAATGTCCAGTATAGAATATAAAGTCATGCTGCAGTGGAAACAAAATGAATATTGTGTCTGACTCCATCATGAGCTTGGAGGACTGCATCCATACATCTCTGCAATGACTCAAATCACTTTATTAATAAGTCATCTGGAATGGCAAAGAAAGCGTTCTTGCAGGACTCCCAGAGTTCATCAAGATTCTTTGGATTCATCTTCAATGACTCCTCCTCCATCTTACCTTAGACATGCTCATTAATGTTCATGTCTGGGGACTGGGCTGGCCAATCCTGGAGCACCTTGACCTTCTTTGCTTTCAGGAACTTTGATGTGGAGGTTGAAGTATGAGAAGGAGCGCTATCCTGCTGAAGAATTTGCCCTCTTTGGTGGTTTGTAATGTAATGGGCAGCACAAATGTCTTGATACCTCAGGCTGTTGATGTTGCCATCCCCTCTGCAGATCTCTCCACGCCCCCATACTGAATGTAATCCCAAACCATGATTTTTCCCTCACCAAACTTGACTGATTTCTGTGAGAATCTTGGGTCCATGTGGGTTCCATGAAAATGCATGAATGGGTTACTAATCCTCCATTGCTGTGTAATTCATTAGTGAAATACCTATTTAATGCACACCAATAACTATTTGACAATTCTTGTTTTGATTTGTCCACTTATATGATGTTACTGGTTGAGTGCAATATCTCAATCCTCGTTCTCTGGAGCTCCAGAAAGAAAAATAATTCTCACAACAAATTGCACAGGTGAGGTGATGCTACAGGTGTTGAGGTCAGTGAAAGGTCCGGTTGACCATCTGTCAGTGTGACGGCTCGCAGAGATCACAGCGGAGTACAGAGAGTGTGTTCAACCTGATATCAGCCCGAGATTAAAGCCAAACCCACTGCGGCGTGCCGACAGTGAGAAGAAAGAGGAGGGAAATAACAACTGGGTGAGGTGGAGAGAATGACAGCCACAGAGGGAATAGAAAACTGAATGAAAGAGTGGTCAATCAAAGAAAAGAATCACAGATGGTTAGAGAGTATAGGAATAAATGATAGAAGGAAAGAGTGACTGAGTGACAGGATGAAACCAATTGTAGAGGAACTACAATAGATTGTTGAAAAGAATGACTGATCGGACACAGAAAGAACAATAAAAGGATAAAAAGATTATTAGCAATCTAGCGGACTACAAATCAGTCATTATGGACCCAGTCATGCACCACACACACAATTGGTTAATGATCCCGACTGATTGCATACACACAGCCGGAGGATTGTCAATAACTGATTATATGGACTATTTATACAGCGCACACACACACACATCAGTGCTGAGTCTTGATTATCTATTAACATTATAACGCGTTTTCCTTGCCTTGTACTGCCGTGTACCGATCTTTGTTTTTTGTTTACGTTGCCTGCTGCCTGCCTGTATTGACCATTCGCCTGATATTTGACTATGACCCTGGACTCCCTGTGTACAACCCTTAGCCCCTGATTGGGATCATTGCTTGTCTGACCATTCTGTTTATTAAACTTGCATTTGGATCCGCACTTCCCTTCTCAGTGTCTGCCTTGTGACATAGACAGAGAGAGAAATACGTAGAGAGAGAGAGAAAAAAAAAAGCAAAGAGACAGACAGACAGACAGACAGACAGACAGACAGACAGACAGACAGACAGACAGACAGACAGACAGACAGACAGATAGATAGATAGATAGATAGATAGATAGATAGATAGATAGATAGATAGATAGATAGATAGATAGATAGATAGATAGATAGATAGATAGATAGATAGATAGATAGATAGATAGATAGATAGATAAAATAGTAAATCAAAAATAGAAAACAGACAGTGAAACAGACAAGTGCACAGGTATGGTGACAGAAAAGATAAAAACGACAGACAGATAGATAGATAGATAGATAGATAGATAGATAGATAGATAGATAGATAGATAGATAGATAGATAGATAGATAGATAGATAGATAGATAGATAGATAGATAGATAGATAGATAGATAGATAGATAGATAAAATAGTAAATCAAAAATAGAAAACAGACAGTGAAACAGACAAGTGCACAGGTATGGTGACAGAAAAGATAAAAACGACAGACAGATAGATAGATAGATAGATAGATAGATAGATAGATAGATAGATAGATAGATAGATAGATAGATAGATAGATAGATAGATAGATAGATAGATAGATAGATAGATAGATAGATAGATAAAATAGTAAATCAAAAAAGAAAACAGACAGTGAAACAGACAGGTGCACAGGTATGGTGACAGAAAAGATAAAAACGACAGACAGACAGACAGATAGATAGATAGATAGATAGATAGATAGATAGATAGATAGATAGATAGATAGATAGATAGATAGATAGATAGATAGATAGATAGATAGATAGATAGATAGATAGATAGATAGATAGATAGATAGATAGATAGATAGATAGATAGATAGATAGATAAAATAGTAAATCAAAAATAGAAAACAGACAGTGAAACAGACAGGTGCACAGGTATGGTGACAGAAAAGATAAAAACGACAGACAGATAGATAGATAGATAGATAGATAGATAGATAGATAGATAGATAGATAGATAGATAGATAGATAGATAGATAGATAGATAGATAGATAGATAGATAGATAGATAGATAGATAGATAGATAGATAGATAGATAGATAGATAGATAGATAGATAGATAAAATAGTAAATCAAAAAAGAAAACAGACAGTGAAACAGACAGGTGCACAGGTATGGTGACAGAAAAGATAAAAACGACAGACAGACAGACAGATAGATAGATAGATAGATAGATAGATAGATAGATAGATAGATAGATAGATAGATAGATAGATAGATAGATAGATAGATAGATAGATAGATAGATAGATAGATAGATAGATAGATAGATAGATAGATAGATAGATAGATAGATAGATAAAATAGTAAATCAAAAATAGAAAACAGACAGTGAAACAGACAGGTGCACAGGTATGGTGACAGAAAAGATAAAAACGACAGACAGAGAATATAATAGCTAAAAAAGACGACAGAGAAAATAATAAACAAGCAGGCAAACAAACGGATGGACAAATAAAATGACAGACAGACAGACAGACAGACAGACAGACAGACAGACAGACAGATAGACAGATAGACAGATAGATAGATAGATAGATAGATAGATAGATAGATAGATAGATAAAAATAGTAAATCAAAAATAGAAAACAGACAGTGAAACAGACAGGTGCACAGGTATGGTGACAGAAAAGATAAAAACGACAGACAGAGAATATAATAGCTAAAAAAGACGACAGAGAAAATAATAAACAAGCAGACAAACAAACGGATGGACAAATAAAATGACAGACAGACAGACAGACAGACACTTGAATACAAAACGACAGACACAGACAAACAGATAGATAAAAATGACAGACAGACATGCATACAAAACAATAGACAGACAGACAGATAAATAAACTGAAAATAATAGATAAAAAAGCGACAGATAGAAAAAATAATCGATAAAAATAAAAAAGACCAAGAAACAAATGAATGGATAGACGGATGGATAAAATGACATACAGACAGTTAGATAGATAGAAAATGTCAGACAGATAGAAACAAAAGAGAAAATTACAGCCATACAAAATAATAGACAAGACAGATAAAATGACAGACAAACAGATAGATAAAATGAGACAGACAGATAAAAAAGAGAAAATGACACAGACAGATAGATAAAACAACAGACATACAAAACAACTGACACAGGCAGACATGTACATATATACATACAGACAGACACCTGAGAAAGTGACAGACAGACAGTTAGATAGGAGAAAATGACAGACAGACAGAAAAGAGAAAATGACCGACAGACAGACAGTCAGATAGGAGAAAATTACAGACAGACAGATAGACAGACAGACGGACGGACGGACAGACGGACAGACAGATGAAAATGACCGACAGACAGACAGACAGATAGGACAAAATGACTAACAGACAGACAGTCAGATAGGAGAAAATTACAGACAGACAGATAGACAGACAGACGGACGGACAGACGGACAGACAGACGAAAATGACCGACAGACAGACAGACAGATAGGACAAAATGACTAACAGACAGACAGACACCTGAGAAAGTGACAGACAGTTAGATAGGAGAAAATGACAGACAGACAGTCAGATAGGAGAAAATTACAGACAGACAGGAGAGAGACAGATAGACAGACAGACAGATAGAAGAAAATGACCGACAGACAGACAGAGAGATAGGACAAAATGACTAACAGACAGACAGACACCTGAGAAAGTGACAGACAGACAGTTAGATAGGAGAAAATGACTCACAGACAGACAGACAAGAGAAAATGACAGACAGACAGATAGGAGAAAATGACAGACAGACAGACAGACAGATAGGAGAAAATGACTGACAGACAGACAGACACCTGAGAAAGTGACAGACAGACAGACAGACAGACAGACAGACAGACAGACACCGGAGAAAGTGACAGACAGACAGAAAAGAGAAAATGACAGACAGACAGAAAAGAGAAAATGACAGACAGACAGACAGACAGATAGGAGAAAATGACTAACAGACAGACAGAGACACCTGAGAAAGTGACAGACAGACAGTTAGATAGGAGAAAATGACAGACAGACAGAAAAGAGAGAATGATAGACAGACAGATAGACAGACAGACAGACAGACAGACAGACAAACACCTGAGAAAGTGACAGACAGACAGTTAGAAAGGAGAAAATGACAGACAGACAGACAGACAGACAAAGAGAAAATGACCGACAGACAGACAGAAAAGAGAAAATGACTGACAGACAGACAAGAGAAAATGACACACAGACAGACACACCTAAGAAAAGGACAGACAGACAGACAAGAGAAAAAGACCGACAGACAGATAGGAGAAAATGACAGACAGACAGAGAGAGAAAATGACACACAGACAGACACACCTGAGAAAATGACAGACAGACAGACAGACAGACAGACAGACAGACAGACAGACAGACAGACAGACAGGGAGAGAAAATGACACGCAGACAGACACACCTGAGAAAATGACAGACAGACAGATAGGAGAAAATGACAGACAGACAGACACAGACACACCTGATGAAATGACAGACAGACAGACAGTTAGATATTAGAAAATGACAGACAGACAGACAGACAAGAGAAAATGACAGACAGACAGACAGACCTGAGAAAATGACATTAGAAAATATCAGATATTAGAAAATGACAGACAGACAGAGAGACAGTTAGATGGGAGAAAATGACAGACAGGCAAACAGACAAACAGAAAAGACAAAATGACAGACGGACAGAAAAGACAAAATGACAGACAGACAGTTAGATAAGAGAAAATGACAGACAGACAGACACACCTGATGAAATGACAGACAGTTAGATAAGAGAAAATGACAGACAAGAGAAAGGGACAGACAGACAGAATGCCAGAAATCTAATCTCAGCTCTTTTAATGGAACTTCACATCACTGATCAAAGGTGTGCGTGCGCGTACATGTGTGTATAAATGTCATAATCAATCATGTGTGTTTTTTCTCATTCATGTTGCGTCTGCTCAGTGTCTGTATACAGTGTTTGTACTGCCAGCAGAATCATCCAGATGCAACAAACACACACTCATGACATTAAGAGTGTGCGTCCTGACCACAGTAATAAATCAAAGTACAGAGAGACAGGATGGCTGGGCTTCTGCATTTACATCCTCTGGGTTTTGTCAGTAAAGACTGATACTAGCATTGCTCTCGTTCACATCACTGTATGTTCACAAGAATGACCGATCAGTAGGGCCAGACAGAATCTGCGGGCACTTTTTGCAACTTCTGCTGAGAATTTTGTAAAAAACCTGCGGATTTATGCAGAATAATTTTAGAAGTATTATAACTAAACTTTAAATAAAGTAAAAAATGCATTATTTTTCATTTCATATCGTATGTTTGCAATGCAAATCCAATTAGATCCACCTAATTGGTAAACACACCAATTCTCTCATATTATAATATCTACTAAAAGACAGAGAATATGACTTCATAAATAGTATTGTAAATAAATCAAATGGACATTTTAATATTGCTATTATTATATCACAATAATATTAGTGAAATTAATTTAAAAACTGAATAAATAAACATTTACACACATTTCCCACATCGGGATCTGTAGAGCTGCGCATCGTTGGATTTGCTCTTCAGTGTTTGGACTCTCAGTAGTGATTATTAAACCACACTGAACTGAGCTAAACTGAACTTAAACACTACAAACTGAACTACACTGTTCCTATTTACTGTGACCTTTTATGTGAAGCTGCTTTGACACAATCTACACTGTAAAAGCGCTATACAAATAAAGGTGAAATGAATTGAACATTTGAATGATGGGCTAAAAATCTGCGGATTTCTACGTACACATATTCCGTGTGGGCCTACCAATCAGACACAAAGAACAATATAATAGAAAAGAGAAAAGAAAAAGGCAGAAAAAAACAATGCAAGGACAGGCAGACAGAGAAAATAATCAATAGAAAAGAGAAAACGACAGACGTACAGACATAAAACAACATAATACATACAGACAGACAAAATGACAGATAGGTAGAAAATAGAAAACAACAGACAGAAATAAGAAAAAGACAAACAGACAAGCTGACAGAGACAAAAACAAAATGACCCAGAGGTAAAATGACAGATAGATAGAAGATAAAACAATAGACAGACATATACAGCAGAGAAGAGAAAAAGGCAGACAGACATACACAGAAATAAGAAAATGACAGACATACAAGAGAAAACAACAGACAGAAAAACCAAAAAGAATAATCGATAGAAAAGAGAGTGACAGACAGACAGACAGAGAGAAAAGAAGAGGGACAGATAAATAAAAGAAAACAACAGACAGACAGACAGACAGACAGAAAAAGACCGACAGACAACAAAGAAAAACGACAGACAAATAGAGAAAGCAACAGACAGACAAGAGAAAATAATAAACAGATAGATCAGAAAAAATAACAGACAGCAAATAAAATTACAGACAGACAAGAGAAAATGACAGACAGATAGATAAGAGAAAACAACAGACAGACAGCAAAGAGAAAACAGACAGGGATAAGAGAAAACAGACAAGAGAAAACGACAAACAGAGAGATAAGAGAAAACAACAGACAGCAAGGAGAAAACAGACAGACAGAGAGAGAAGAGAAAATGACAGAGACAGACAAGAAAAAACAACAGACAGACAAGAGGAAACAACAGACTTAAGAAAAAGACAGACAGACAAGAGAAAATGACAGACAGACAGATAGATAAGAGAGAACAGATAGATCAGAAAAAGACAGTTAGATAGGAGAAAACGACAGACAGACAGACAGACAGACAGACAGACAGACAGACAGACAGACAGACAAAAAAGAGAAAACAACAGAGACAGACAGACAGACAGACATTCACACAAAAGAGAAAATGATAAACAGACAGAAAAAAGAAAACAACAGACAGGCAAGAGAAAATTACAGACGGACAAAAGAGTAAATGACAAACAGAAAAGAACAATGAACAGACAGACAAGAAAAAAACAAGACAGACAGACAGACAGACAGAAAAGAGAAAACAGACAGAGACTTGCGGATAGAAAAGATAAAACAACAGACAGATACATGCAGATAGAAAAAAGGAAATGACAGACAGACAGAAATACAGATAGAACAGAGAAAAAGACAAACAGACAGACAGACAGACACGAGTAAACGACAGACAGGTGAGAGAAAATGACAGAGACAGAAAAGGGAAAAGGACGGACAGAAAAGATAAAGGGAGAGAGAAGATAAGAGAAAAACAACAGACAGACAAGAAAAAAACAACAGACAGACAGACAAAATGACAGACAGACAAACAGGCAGAGGAGAAAAAAACAGCAGACAGACAGACAGACAAGCGAAAATGACAGACAGATAAGAAAAAAGACAGATCAATAATAGAAATCAACAGACCAAAGAAACAACTGACAAGAGAAAATGATGGACAGACCGATAGAAAAGACATACAGAGAAAACAACAGACAGATATATAAGAGTAAATGTTTATCTTCTGCTTGATAACAGATGGAGTGAACTGAATGCATATTTCAGCTCAAGATTCATGATCTGCACTACATTCATGACGATGTGAAACTATGAATAAACAGCAAGCGATACGAACAGAGCGCCTGGAGCCAGTTCAAATAAATAATTCATAATAACACATGAAAAGCATATAAGCGCACGGATGGGTTTGAACTCACGATATGAACACAGTAGCTGTCATTATGAACACAGTAGCTGACATTATCAATGCATATATTAGAAATGTTGACTTATATCTTCATGATTAATATTTCGGGTTAAAAGTACAGATGGAAGTTTTAAAAAAATTGTTTTTCTGCGCTGTCAGCTACTCATTGTTTTTGTAAAGGCCAAAGCCAATTAGATTGAAGCCGGTGGATGTTTTTTACCCTGGGGAGGATTGCATTTAATCCAGGCTTTAGAGAGAGGCCTATCTGAACATAATCTCCAGATTAAAATACAAGCGTTTAATTCAGGACTCTCTTTCACAGTCCATCCATACTACAATTCAATCAGTATAATAGAGCCCAGTTATTAATGCACATACAGCACCCTGCATTATACATTTCTTCATACAGATTGATTGGAATTATATAAAGTCCTTCAAGCTGCTCTACCGTGTGATAGTGTGGATGGTGATGGCCTTTTATTTTACTTTCTAAAGATAAACTCATGTCTCCTCAATTTCATTTAAAAAGTGTCCTGAAGTGTGTTACTTAAAGAAAGTAACCGTTCCTTTGTGTTGCTTTATTTTCTTTTGATCATTTATCTATTACCAATTATTTTATTTAATCATTTCTAATCAGTCATTTTTATAATTATCATTTTAAGATTATTGATTAAAAAAAAAAACGTGTTGAGATGTACCTGTTTACAATTTCATACGAATACAATAGTATATGCATTTTATGTGAATAAGCACTTTATTAGGTTCAGCTTACTAGTACCGGGTTGGACCCACTTTTGCCTTCAGAACTGCCTTAATCCTTCATGGCATAGATTCAACAAGTTACTGGAAATATTCCTCAGAGATTTTGCTCCATATTAGTTTCTGCAGATTTGTCGGCTGCACATCCATGATGTGAATCTCCCACTCCACCACATCCCAAAGGTGCTCTATTGGATTGAGAACTGGTGACTGTGGAGCCCATTTGAGTACAGTGAACTTTTTGTCATGTTTAAAGAAACCAGTCTGAGATGATTTGCGCTTCATGACATGGTGTATTATCCTGCTGGAAGTAGCCATCAGAAGATGGGCACACTGTGGTCATAAAGGGATGGACATGGTCAGCAACAATACTCAGGTAGGCTGCGGTGTTGACACGATGCTCAGTTGGTACTAATGGACCCAATGTGTGCCAAGAATATATCCCCCCACACCATTACACCACCACCAGCCTGAACCGTTGATACAATGCAGGATGGATCCATGCTTTCATGTTGTTTACACCAAATTCTGACCCGGCCATCTGAATGTTGCAGCAGAAATCGAGACTCATCAGACTAGGCAACATTTTACCAATCTTCTATAGTTTAATTTTGGTGAGTCTGTGCGAATTGTAGCCTCAGTTTCCTGTTCTTAGCTGACAGGAGTGGCACCCGGTGTGGTCTTCTGCTGCTGTAGCCCATCTGCCTCAAGGTTGGACGTGTTGTGTGTTCAGAGATGCTCTTCAGCAGAGACCATTCTCTGACCCTAGAGATAGTTGTGTGTGAAAACCTCTTTTTAGTTTCTGAAATACTCCGACCAGCCTGTCTGGAACCAACAACCATTTCAAAGTCACTTACATCACCATTCTGATGCTCGGTTTGAACTGCAGCAGATCGTCTTGACCATGTCTACATGCCTAAATGCATTAAGTTGCTGCTATGTGATTGGCTGATTAGAAATTTGCGTTAACGAGCAGCTGGACAGGTGTATCTAGGAAAGTGGCCAGTGAATATACACATGTAAGCATTACTATGGGTGTGTGTACATGTATGCATTTATCAGAGTATACATTTCTTGTTTATTTTGCTCTATTTATCAATTTGTTTAGTTTTTTGTATTTATTTTACCTGATTTTGACGTTGTTTTTTAATACTTGTATGTGAAACGCTTTGAGTTGCATGTTTGTAGGAAAAGTGTTATACACATTATTTTTTGATTATTTGACATTTTATTATGTTTTATATTTTTATTATAACTATTTTCCAATAATTATTGCTTTATTATTATTATTTCCCATTTTCCATTTTTATATGATTGTGCGGATTCAAGTTAAACGCGTTTCATGAGTAAGAGATCATTACATGTCTGTAATATCACTGGACAATGTTATGAAGCTGTTTCTTATGGTATATTAACTTTTTTTGGATTTGTCCTGGTCAGACATGGACAAACCAGCAGGCTGAGCACATTGTAAAACATATAAAGTGTTGTTTTGGTCATTCTAAAACGCCTCACCATTTCAGTATTAGTGTTATTATATTATTAATGACCTCCAGAATTGTCAAAAGCGTCTGCAATGCTTGTCAGGATTGCCTTCTGAGGTGCAAGTCATTTATTAAATGAAGATAATATATTCACGCAGCTTGTCCTACCGCAGTAAATTCCGTTTCACTGTAGATATTTGTCGCCAGTTAAACAGGACGTGGCGATTTGGTTCTCTTTGACTTGTTGGACTGAAACGCTGCTTTATTCGCACGTCTTTATGCGATAATCCAGTTTTGGGCATTAATTTAATTAGCATTTTTACATGATAACAGCTATTCACACTGCTTTAGCACAGCGGTCCCCGTTCTTCCCTATTTACCTGTATGTGAACAGCTCCTCCAGATGTGGCCATGAGCATTCATTCCCTACTATTTCTTCGTCATTTCTGCTGTCTTGAATCTCCATACTGTATGTCAATCGATAACTTCGTGACTGTATGATGACCGTCAGCTCACGAAAATCTGCAGTAGCCTGAACTTGTATTTCAGTTCAAATAATGTACCAGGCTTATCAGTGGTCCGTTAAGATGAGATTTTGTTTATTGGCTACTGAAATGCTGGTCAGTGGTTGAAATATTAATTAAATTACAGTACTCCGTAACGAATTGATTTTAAAAAGCAACAAAGTAAATTACTCAGATAATTTGTACTCAAGTACAAGTAAAATTATACTCATGAAAGTACAAATACCCCAAAAATGTACTTAATTACAGTAACATGAGTAGTTGTAATACGTTACCTCCACCACTGCTAAATGCATAAAAAACACAGAGGGTTCAGCACAGTAAGTTTGTCCTGATTTTACCTCATATTGTGTGACACACAGAAGGGTACATGTATTTTCCAAGGTCTGTGACTGTTTGGCCTTCCTTTAGCACCTACACACACACACACACACACACGAGAGAGAGAGAAAGAGAGCACAAATCAGGGTAGTTAAACACAGTGCACTTTTACTGCAGCTTCTGTAAATACTGCGCCGGCTGTGCACCTGGAAAATCCATCTCGCTTTAGAGTGCCCACATCATGAACAGAAAAGTACCTAGTAATTCCAAGCTGAACAAGAAAAAAAAATACAGGCGACATAAAAATTCTAACATCAAATAGAGGTAACAATATGTAAAATGATTTATGTTCATTAAAATGTCCTTCCAGTCTTCATGAAGCCTGTCATTCGCTGCCCTGCAACTTTTTCAAACAATAAAATGGACATTTCTCAGCAAAATCAGCACTGATTTCTGACTTGTTTTTCTTTTTCCCAGGTTATTTTGTTTCTTGAAAATGTTTAGAATGCATACTAGGCCTATACTAAAGCGACACTGGGGTGGGTCAAGTGATTCGCAATTGTTTACATGCTATTCTGCACTAAATAAATAAAATGCTGGATTGTTGCAACCCGGGTGACGCAGTGGCGCAGTAGGTAGTGCTGTCGCCTCACAGCAAGGTCGCTAGTTCGAGCCTCGGCTGGGTCAGTTGGCGTTTCTGTGTAGAGTTTGCATGTTCTGCCAGCGTTCGTGTGGGTTTCCTCCGGGTGCTCCAGTTGTCCAAAGACATGCGGTACAGGTGAATTGGGTAGGCTATATTGTCCTTAGTGTATGAGTGTGATTGAGTGCGTATGGATGTTTCCATGAGATGGGTTGCAGCTGGAAGGGCATCCGCTGCGTAAAACATGTGCTGGATAAGTTGGTGGTTCATTCCGCTGTGGCGACCCCAGATTAATAAAGGGACTGAGCTGAAAATAAAATAAATGAATGTTGCAACCCAACGCTGGGTCAAATAAGTACAACTCCAGTACTGAGTTAATTTCAATTAAACAGAAAGGGGACCTATTTTATCTCTTTTTTCACGTATTTAATTTAAGTCTTTTGTGTGTCCAGAATGTGTCTGTAAAGTTTGAGCTCAAAACACCCATCAGATTATTTATTACAGCTTTTATAAGATTGTAATTTTCTGCTCTGAACACAGTATAGCTGTTTTTGTTATCTGTGCCTTTAATGCTGGTTCTCCCACTGTTCCCCCGTGCCTGTCAGAGTGTGCCTGCATCAGATAAACAGCACAGTGACAGACACGAAGGAAGCAGATCTCACGTAACGTTTGCGAGTAATACTACAGTAAGAACTTTCCCAATGATTATTTGATGTATTTGTTGTGAAGTTAATAAAAGCCTTTCTGCAATGATGAGTCACACACAATGTCGTTCCCAAGTTCACGCACGCACACACACAGCATGCACGTTTACCATTGCTTTACCGTACCGTTTTTACACGCAAATGTGACCGGATACATGTTAACATCCACTGCTGTATGGATATCTGTTGTGTTAATGTGCAAAAAAAAACCTGATTTGACGTCCACAAACCGGGATTGAAGCATCTTCTTTTATAATAGTACTGACATGCGGCTGTGATGATAAAGACGGTAAAACACATGCACTGTTTTAAAAACATTTTAAACTTGTTAAACTCATTCTTGATCACATTTGATGATGACTGATGATCACAGAGAGCTGAACAGAGCTTTTAATCCCAGTTGCTTTGCGCACGTCCTGTCTTGTTGATATGATTAAACACGATACTACGGAGACATGTTAATACACACACCGCACTCCTACATCACGTGTGGTGGGCCTCAAAATGGGAGGGATTTGGATCCTATTTTAACATCAGGAAATATAAAAAAAGAGACTTATTGTCTTTATATCACTCCAATATGACTGTGGACACACTATACCTACACACAATTCTGCCCAAACAGCTTACAAAAGATGATTTTCATTGCAGACACCCTTCAAAGGGCACCTATGGTGAAAAATCTACTTTCCAAGCTGTTTGGACAGACATATGTGTAAGTATAGTGTGTCCTCAGTCATATTGGGGTGAAATAAACACACCCAGTCCTTTTTTTTCAGTTTAACAACATAAAAACGGTGGACCAATTGGAACGGTTTTCAGATTGACCGCAACTCAAGTGTGGTCCCCCCCGCCCACCAAATTGATTGACAGCTGTGTATTAACATGTCTCCGTAGTAACGCATATAATCATATCAACAAGACAGGATGTGCGCAAAGCAACCGGGAATAAAAGGTGTGTTCAGTTCGCTAGAGTCATCAATCATCATCAAACGTGATCAAGAGTGAGTTTCACAAGTTTAACATGTTTTAAAACAGAGCATGTGTGTAATGAATTACAGCGATTCACTTCAGCTTTACTTCATCAGCACAGCTGCGTGTCAGAACAATTATAAAAAGATGCTTCAATCCTGGTTTGTGGACGTTAAATCAGGTTTATTTTGTACATTAACATAACAGATATTCATACAGCAGTGGAGATTAACCTGTATCCAGTCACATTTGCATACAAAAACACTGAAAAGCTAAACACGCACTGTCTGAGCGTGTGTGACTCATCATTGCAGCTCCACATCAAATACTCACTGGTAAAGTTCTTACTGTAGTATTTTTCACAAACGTTACATGAGCTCTGCTTCCTTCATGTCTTTCTGTGGTCTGACGCAGCCGAGGGAGGAGATTAAGGCACGCTGACAGGCACGTGGAAACGGTGGGCGTGAAGGACTAGCCTAAAAGGCGCAGTACACAAAAACTGCTACCTGCTGCTCAGAGCTATAAAATAGAAACTTATAAAAGCTTTAATAAATAATTTGATGAGTGTTTTGAGCTGAAACTTTACAGACACATTCTGGAGACACAAAAGACTTAAATTAAATCTGTGGAAAAAGTGGTAACCTAGGTGCCTTTAATGGCTCGTTTCCACTGACTGGTACGGTACGGTTCGGTTTGGTACGGGTCACCTTTATCAAGCTTGCGTTTCCACTAACAAGGGTACCCTTTTGGTGGGCGTGGTGTACGACAAAGTTTCAGTCGACTTCATTCTCGCTCGAGGAAATGTCTACAATAAAGCTGTACGGGTCACTTACATATCATATGAGAAGCTCTTCTCACAAAACAGATGCTTTACACACATAAATACTTGTGTAGAAATGTTTATTACTAACTTTTCAATGAACATGAGTTGATTATAACTGCAGAACAATGACAGTGGGAAACAGCCTACTGTAACGTCTGTAATTATATTAAATAACTAAATAAATGAACATATATAAACACATACAGCCCCCTACAGTCACCGATGTTACCAACTACAGAAGAACTACATATAGCAGACATTTCGTCCATAATTAGGTTAAAAAACAACACAATATATAGCCTACAGTCAGTGTAAACCTCTCATCTGTGTCTGTAGTCTTCAGCAGCACATGTAGCCTCTGTTAGACAGTAATTCCATCATTCTGCGTACATATTAGTCCAAAAGATGATAACAATAATAGTTAAACAAGGCAGTTTGTTCACGTTTGCTGAAAAAATAATGTGCTCCTTTTTTTCCGGCTTCTCCTTTGTTTTTTCCGCACTTCACTCTTGCGTTTGTCAGTGTCTGACAGGATCGGGTTTCAAAAGCTTGTCAATAATCAAGCGCAGGTTATTATCATCAGCTCTAGAAGTTTGTTATTTCAGATATAGACGCACGGCGAGCGCAAGGAAGAAAGTGAAACCGCTCGCACTTCAGACTGCCTCGTGAAAAAACTACGCGGCACAGGGTAAATCTGCTCTACTCCATGGCTTTGTGGCTGTTTATCAAGACGACGACAAGGTTTGTTTGAGCCCGGGTCGACCATGGCTCGTTATTATATGTATAAATAATTCCGCTGTAATCTCTCGGCTGTGTATTTTAAACATGGCGGTTTTTTGTTTTCATTCTGGCTTGTTGCGCAAGCGAATGACGTATCTCCGTAAACCATTAGCGTTCAGCTGCGCGTTCTAGCTCCGCCTTTTGGTACCCTCTCTCGTGTTTGGTACCCTTTCGAAAGGGTGCCGGAAAAGTGGTACGGTACGGTTCGGTATGCTTTTTGACAGTGGAAACGGCCATAAAAGCGTACCAAACCAAACCGAACCGTACTGTACCACTCAGTGAAAACGGGCCTTATATGAAATGGTTGTATCAACGCGAATAAAAGAGTCTGTCAATGTAAATGGTTAGTTCAAACAAAAATAAAAAGTATCACTCCCTCAAAGGGTTACAAATCTATGAGTTGTTCATCCTGTTGAACAAAAAAGCATGCATTTTGAAGAATACAGAAAACCTGCAACCACTGACTTCCATAGTAGGAAAAACAAATGTAAGTCAGTGGTTACAGGACTCCAGCCTTCTTCAAAACACCTTCTTTTGTGTTTAACAGAAGAAAGAAACTCATAAAAGTCTGAAGCAAGTAAAGGCTTTAGTTTTGGGTGAACAAGCGCTTTAAAGTCAATGTAAATAAAGAGTGCAACAGCAACACAATTTGTTGCCACCTTTAAAAAGCATTTGTGATATTATATATATATATATATATATATGCAAAGCATTTCATCCAAATGAGAAAAAGATGGAATTTGTGAATAATCTGTTTGCAGCTTTGGGATGGCACAGTGAGGCGCTCTATCTGGCTGGATCTCTGAGCGCTAATGGCTAATGAATAGGCAGCACCTGGTTCCTTCATGGAGAGGAGGAGGAGGAGGAGGATGAAGATGATGCCAAAGATGTGAACTCAAATGATGCCAAATCCCGACAGCACCAGATCAGACCGCCTGAGCTCCACACACACAGAGATCCAAACACCCACAGCCTGTGATTCAATTACAATCCTGAGCAGCAGATTTGCAGAGCGGCAACTCTAATATCAACAAAACATGCCCTTCCAGCCGCAACCAAGTACTGGGAAACACACTCATTCATACACATACTCACACACTACAGCCAATTTTGTGTACCCAATTCACCTATACCGCATGTGTTTGGATTGTGGAGGAAACTGGAGCACCTGTAGGAATCTCACACCACCACAGGGATAGCATGCAAACTCCTCACAGAAATGCCAACTGGTCCAGGTGGGACTCAAACCAGCGACCTTCTTGCTGTGAGTCCCCCTGCTGCCCCTTTAAAATCTTTACAGAACTAATGAGTCTTGTGTAGTCTTGTGCAATTCAATCATAACCTAATATTACAACAGCTATCATAACATTATTTATCACTATGTAGAGCTTTTGGGATTCTCAGAAGCTATGGAAATTAAAAATGTAAAACAGGAAACATGTTAAGACCATTGTTATTGTTTACATCCCTTAAAATGGTCTATAAATGTGTGTAATGTGTTGTTCTATGCATTAAAATGGTACATTTCACCAGTGAAGTGGTTTTACAAATCTTTTGGTAACAGCGCCCCCTTGTGGAACTTCTAATGTTTTATGGGCTAATAATAGTCGTTTAACTACACATATAACTACTTATCAATGCAACTCAACAATTAAAACACTATTAATATGATTACTATTACAGCAAAAACTGGGAAAACTGAAGAAACGGTCCAACAATATTTAAAAAACGTTCAGTATATTATATTATATTAGGGCGATGCAGTGGCGCAGTAGGTAGTGCTGTCGCCTCACAGCAAGAAGGTCACTGGTTCGAGCCTCGGCTGGGTCAGTTGGCGCTTCTGTGTGGAGTTTGCATGTTCTCCCTGCGTTCGCGTGGGTTTCCTCCGGGTGCTCTGGTTTCCCCCACAGTCCAAAGACATGCGGTTCAGATGAATTGGGAAGGCTAAATTGCCCATCGTGTATGAGTGTGAGTGGTTGTTTCCCAGAGATGGGTTGTGGCTGGAAAGGATTATTATTATTATATGTGGCAACCCCGGATTATTAAAGGGACTAAGCCGAAAAGAAAATGAATGAAGGAATATATTATATTATATTATATTATATAATAAGATAATAAAATGTAAATATATTATATTATTTTATTATATTATCTAAACATTTTGTATGTAAACCAGAAGTTAGAAAAATGTGTTAGATGCATATTAATGTTTTTGCAATAAATTTCTGATGAATTAATATTGCAGCCCTATACCCCCTACGTGTACATAGAGCTGGGCGGTATTTATTGACCGAAAACCATTGTCAATATATTGAGGAATTTACTAATAAGATAGATAAAAAGGAGAAGGTTAGATTATAGCGTTATAGATATGAAGAAGGCATTTCATACAATAAATCATAATATATTGGTAAATAAATTAGAAAAGGTATTGTATTAGAGGAGTAGACTTGGACTGGATAAGCAGTCATTTTTAAAAAATAGGCAATAGTTCGTGGAAATTGGCAACCATAAATCGTCATCTAAATGTAAAGTGTGGCATACCACAAGGATCAGTTTTAGGTTCAATATTGTTTATAATTTACATTAATGATATGTGTAAGATAACAGAGTTGTTTAAGTTTATTTTATTTGCAGATGATACGAGTATATTTTGTTCTGGGGTTAATTTACCAAAACGTTTGAAGTTGATTAAAACAGAAATTAATAAATTGAAATTGTGGTTTGACGTAAACAAATTGTCATTAACTAGAAGTAAAACAAAGGTTACATTATTTGGGAAATTAAAATCTAGTCATAATATAGATTTACATATTGATAATGAAGTTATAGAAAGAATATATGCAATTAAGTTTCTTGGTGTTGTATTGGATCATAAAATTAGTTAATTAAAAAAAACACAAATAAATAATGTGATATCAAAATTAGTCAAAACTGTAGCAATAGTGTATAAAGCAAGATTTATCCTGGACTATAAATCAATGCATATATTATATAACACACTTATGTTGCCATATATGAGTTATTGTGTTGAAATTTGGGGGAATACATATAAATCTAATTTACGATCTGTTTGGACAATTCAGAAAAAAGTAATTAGACTCATAAGAAATGTGGGGTATTTGGAGCATACAAATGCTTTATTTTTTAAATTAAAGATACTTAAGTTCAACAATTTGGTTAAATTTAAAACAGCACAATTTATGTTTAAAGCCAAGAATAAATTCCTTCCAAAATGCATACAAAAGTTTTTTGAAGAAAGACAAGGGGGATATAACCTGAGAGAAGAACTAAAAGTTTAGGAGGCTGAAAACAAGAACAACTTTAAAAAGTTTGTGGATGTCTGTCTGTGGTGTAAAACTATAGAACAGTCTAGATCTGACTCTCAAGCAATGTCAGGATAATAATCAATTTAAAAAGTTGTATAAATATATATTATTAAAGGAATATAATGATGAAGGTGACTGAAAAGGGATAAAATGAAAACGTTATGATGAAATTTTAATTATGGCTATTTGCAGCAATATTTCTTTTTTTTTTCTGGTCTATGTTACAAAATGTAAAGGTACAAATGGCATCAAACATATATGTCAAAGATACCAAAAGGATAAAATATGTGTCATGTAAAAAGAAGAGATAAGTAAAAGAAGAAATAAGTTTAAGTAATAGACCAGGGATGGGCAAACTCGATCCTGGAGGGCCGGTGTCCCTGCATAGTTTTGCACCAACCCTAATCAAACACACCTGCTTGTAGCTTTCTAGTGATCTTGAAGACACTATTTAGGGTGTTCAGGTGTGTTTGGTTAGTGTTGGAGCAAAACTCTGCAGGGACACCGGCCCTTGAGGATCGAGTTTGCCTATGCCTGTAATAGACGAATGATGTATGTGGTAATGGGGTGGGAAAATGCTAAGCGTGTGCTTCATCCTCGACCATGTTGAAATGTATTCTTTGTTATTTTATATTTTATGTATGATATTTGTTCGAAAATAAATAAATCAAATCAAATATCGAAAAAAAGTTTGGTATGAAGTTTTAATATGAAGGCTATAGTTGTATTAAAATGTGGCTGCTGAGCGTGGAAGCAATGAAAATTATCTTTTAGGGTGTCAGTTTGTCATTTCTAATGGAAGTGCTTGACGTGTACGACCCGTGCGCATATTCTAGGTACACCTAGCTCAGAGGTGTCCAAACTCAGTTCTGGAGGGCCGATGTCCTGCAAAGTTTAGTTCCAACCCTAATCAGACACACCTGGGCTAACCAATCAAGCTCTTACTAGGCTTTCGAGAAACATCCTTGCAAGTGCATCGAGGCAAGTTGAAGCTAAAATCTGCCCTCCAGGACAGAGTTTAGACACCCCTGACCTAGCTAGTTGAAAAACATTAGAACTTTTCCGAATGCCGCAAGCGCACCGCGATTCATGAAAGTAGAACTAACCAATCTGCTTCACACTTTGTGTGGAATATACACATTTCAGTAATAATGGCAGACTAATTACCTCAGACAAACACAGCACATCCAAACACTGCAGGGCTTTTTACCTTTCTCTATAAACTTGCATCAGAGCTGCAGCAATGATTTGTATATTTGTCATTCTCTGAGAAAATGGTCACCTAGTTACAAGAGACACCATAGAAAATGGTGAAGAAAAGCACATGCTCACGCTTCTCACTTCAGGACAGATGGAAAATGAGTGTCGTATAGTAGCAGTGAGGAGATTGTAAATAAAAAAGGATGTAAGGATGTCGCCAGAGTGGCTTTTTGGTTTCTTTTCTTATGCATTCCAGCCACTAGATCCCCATCTGAAAGAGTTTTTAGCATGAGGGTAATATAGTCCTTCAACTTCACAATTTGTAATGTTGCAGTATGTATTTGAATAATGATGGCTGGTTCCTTCACTTGAAAGCTCAGCTTTGATTATCATAATTTGTTTTGTTTACAGAGTTTGAGGTCTGCTGTATCATTACTATTGACACCTTACAGATGTTCATCTACCTTTACTATTGCACACACTTTGTAACTTTATATTTATCAAGTTTGAGTCTCTTTAACACTTATGTTTATTTTATTATAAAGAGATCAGATATTGTCTTTATCTTTGTTTTTGACTATTAAAACTATTTGCCTTAGTAATGCTGGTAAATTAAAATGAAATGATTAAATGACAAAAAATCCTAATATTCCTAAATGGATTGTTAAAAAATATTCAATAACTATTGATATTGAATGACATAAAACATGATAGTGATAACTTATTTGCAATATCGCCCAGCCCTGCGTGTACAAGCACATATTTATATATTAAAACATTAATAGTACAATATAGTGGTAATAAAGTCATAATCAAAGACAACTGATAGTAAATGAAACAACTTTAATTAGGTTAAATATTCAGAATTATTATAAAAAACAAAATACAAGAACAGCAGTCAGATCCAGATCTCTGTGTTTCACATGGGATCAGGGCTGTGCTCCACAAAAGCAGTCATTTGGGCTGATGGCACATGGCCAGAGCCTTTGAACAGGAGCCAGGTGCATGTTGAGATGCTTTAGACAGGGTGAGAATGACACTTGCTGTGAAAGCAGGCTGCGAAAACCACCAAGACCATGACACCCAAACCAAAGAGAGCACAATCTCATCTCTGAAATGATGGAGAGGAAATGATCTCAAAAGAGAGCTTTAAAAGTCTTAGAAATATGCATTTTTTATTCAAGGTTGGTCATAATCACAACTAAACAAAAAAGAGAGGGCGGAACACAGAGTAGCCCTCCCCTTTTTAAAAATAGCCAATAGCGTTTAGTTGTTTTTAGAATTCTGCTCAAGAGCATTAACTGTAAAGCGTCTTGAAGTGGGCGGGGCATGTCATATACTAGAGAGAATTTGATTGGTCAGAAGATTTGATGAGAAACTGAAGTATGAAGTGACGTGAATAAAACTGTTGATCCATTTAGGCGGAAGTGACAAACTACAAGCTTTACATGTTTATAGCAGTTTAATATCTTTTAAACGCTAGTTTTGTAACTGTTTTGGTGCGCACTAGCCTATAGACATCCTACAAACTAACAATACTAATACTAACATCTAAAAAAACAAATAAAAATCTCCTTATAATTTTATGGGACCTTTAAAAGGGCTCGTAATTTAGTCATTAATGTATGGTTTGAGGTTTATTTATTCTGAGTTTTTTTCCGGTTTCCCCCACAGTCCAAAGACATGTGGTATACAGTAAGTGAATTGGTTTAACTAAATTGGCATGAGTGTGCATGAGTGTGTGGGGGTTAACCAATCCTGGGTTGTTTGTTTAAATTCTCATATTAATTGTTTGCAACCATAAAAACTTAATAAATTACTCATTCATTCATTCATTCTCCTTCAGCTTAGTCCCTTTAGTCCCTTTATTTATCAGTATATGTTTTACACAGCGCCCTTTCAGCTGCAACCTATCACTGGGAAACACCCATACACTCATTCACACACATACACTACGGACAATTTAGTTCATCCACTTCACCTATAGCGCATGTGTTTGGACTGTGGAGGAAAACGGAGCACCCGTAGGAAACCCACACCAACATGTGGAGAACATGCAAACTCCACATAAAAATGCCAACTGACCCAGCCGGGGCTCAAACCAGCGACCCTCTTGCTGTGGGGCAACAGTGCTAACCACTGAGCCACCATGTCACCCATGTAGTAAATCCAATTAATCTTTATTTTTTATTTTTTTTTCGGTGTAAGTGTCCATATTATTTTTATTAAACAATGTAATATATGAAAATAATGGCTTCAACAACAGCAAATTCCATTTGTCTTTTTAATTAATTTGGCACCACTTATCAAGAAGTGACAATATTGTTCTTTTACTCATTGGAAACTCTTCTTTATTCGCAAATGTTTTATGCAATATTCTGGTTTTTGCACATATTTGGACTGGAACTTCGCTAATGGTTGTTTTTGTCCAGCATTCTTCAGAATATCTTGATTTGTGTCGACAGAAGTCAACAGTTTAAAAACATTTTATTATTTTGGGTGAAACTGCAATTGTAAAGCCATTCAGAAATTAGGCACCAGCACCACCTGGTGGACAATTATAGATCTTCCGCTGCTCACGTCTAGCCTGCTTGACCACTTTAGCTCACAGAATCACATGTTAAAACAGTGACCCTTTTTGCACAAAAGCCAAATGATTTACTGTTATAATTTTACTTTAATCTACTTTATTTCAACGACACATTAAATTATAAATTTACAGTTTTATTTTCATATTGCAGCCATGTTTTCTAAAACAAGCCATAAAATTTTGTTTCAAAATGTTATATCTACATAAAAAGTTGGTCATATATATTTTATTTATACATTAATGTCATAATTTTTATTATATTTTAAAAGAAAAATCTCTTTTGCTCACTTGCACTACATGTTTTTGAATATACACTCACCGGCAACTTTATTAGGTACACCTGTCCAACCAAATTTCTAATCAGTCAATCGCATGGCAGCAACACAATGCATTTAGGCATGGTCAAGACGATCTGCTGCAGTTCAAACCGAGCATCAGAATGGGGAAGAAAGGGGATTTAAGTGACTTTAAACATGGCATGGTTGTTGGTGCCAGACGGGCTGCTCTGAGTATTTCAGAAACTGCTGATCTACTGGGACTTTCACACACAACCATCTCTAGTGTTTACAGAGAATGGTCAGAAAAAAAGAGAAAACATCCAGCGAGCGGCAGTTCTGTGGGCACAAATACCTTGTTGATGCCAGAGGTCAGAGGAGAATGGCCAGACTGGTTCCAGCTGATAGAAAGGCAACAGTAACTCAAATAACCACTCGTTACAACCGAGATCTGCAGAAGAGCATCTATAAACGCACAACATGTTGAACTTTGAGGCAGATGGGCAACAGCAGCAGACGACCACACCGGGTGCCACTCCTGTCAGCTAAGAACAGGAAACTGAGGCTACAATTCACACAGACTCACCAAAATTGGACAATAGAAGATTGGAGAAACGTTGCCTGGTCTGATGAGTCCCGATTTTTGTTGCCACATTCGGATGGTAGGGTCAGAATTTGGCATCAACAACATGAAAGCATGGATCCATCCTGCCTTGTATCATTGGTTCAGGCTGGTGGTGGTGGTGTAATGGTGTGGGGGGTATTTTCTTGGCCAATTTGGGCCCATTAATACCGACTGAGCATCGTGTCAACACCACAGCCTACCTGAGTATTGTTGCTGACCATGTCCATCCCTTTATGACCACAGTATACCCATCTTCTGATGGCTACTTCCAGCAGGATAACGCATCATGTCAAAGCACAAGTCATCTCAGACTGGTTTCTTGAACATAAGGAGTTCACAGTACTCAAATGGCGTTGATATGGTGAAACAGGAGATTCACATCATGGATGTGCAGCCGACAAATCTGCAGCAACTGTGTGATGCTATCATGTCAATATGGAGCAAAATCTCTGAGGAATACTTCCAGTACCTAGTTGAATCTATGCCACAAAGGATTAAAGCAGTTCCACTGCGTAAAACATATGTTGAAGAAGTTAGCGGTTCATTCCACTGTGGTGACCTCTGATAAATCAGACTAAGCCAAAGGAAAATTTATAAATAATCTTATGCATATGAAGGGTTACTCATGTATGTTGAGTGTGTGTGTGTCATACATAATATATTATGTTTTTATTTGCTATCTACATCACAAATACATTGGAAAAACCATGGGCATTTACGTGTTTTAGCATGCATGTTATTTTTCATGTCCTAGGACGAATATTAGGAACATTTGGTGACACATTGTGTAACACAATTTGCACTCTATTACAGTAATGCTAATCATCTAAGATGTTGTAAAATAACACCAACTGAGCTGAAAGATTGTCCAAAAATTGTATCTTGCAAAATCCCTGTCTTTGCAACAAAAGTCAATAGTTCCTTCAATATCTTGTAAAAGAAGACTAATGTTGGCGATGCAGGCCTGCAGCTCAGGGTTGCAGTCAGAGGTCACTGGAAATAAACTGAAGGATGACAATGCAGGACTGAAGGCTTTACCTCACTGTGGCAAAGAAAAGGAGATTTCTGATTAACACTGAAGGGCAGAAGGTCTCGGAGGTCAGGAATAAACAGCTCTGCCA
Source organism: Danio aesculapii (assembly GCF_903798145.1). Taxonomy (NCBI): domain Eukaryota; kingdom Metazoa; phylum Chordata; class Actinopteri; order Cypriniformes; family Danionidae; genus Danio; species Danio aesculapii. Next base: position 49,495,106 of record NC_079454.1, on the reverse strand, counting down.
TCAGGTTTGTGCTTTAGGAGAATCTGAAGGTCAAACTCTTATGACAGATTCTCAGAACAGCTCCTACACTGCCATAGGAGCAATCAAATATAATAATACAATTATACAGAGAAAGAAAGAAAAAAGCTAAATGATGGGGGGGGGGGGGGGTGAGTAAGTGAAACAGAGTGAAGGAGTAACAGAAAAACAAAAGAGCTAAAGCAAGAGAAATAGAGCAGAGAAATAGCAAGCAAGAGCGAAAGATCAATAGAAAAATCGAAAGAGAGCGAAAGCAAAAGAAAAAGCTAGAGAAAAGCAAAAAATGAAATAAAGATAGAGCACCAAGAAAAAGCAAAAAGGAATGCGAAAAACAAAAGAAAGAGCAAAAGAAAAAGCAAGTGAAATAGCAAGCAAAAGAAAGAGAGAAAGCAAGAGCGAATGACAGCGCAAGAAAGGAAAAGCAGAAGCAAAAAAAGAAATAAGTAAAAAAATTAGTGTGAAAGAGCAAAAGAGCTAAACAGTAAAGCGAAAGAGCAAGAGCGAAAACAAAAAGCAAAGGAAAGAGAAAAGCAAAAGAGTGAAAAAGTAAAAGCAAAAGAAATGCAAAAGTTGAAAGAAAAAGCAAAAAGCGACAGGAGAAAAGCAAAAAGCAAAAGAAACGGTGAAAGGAAAGGAAGAAAGAGCAAAATAGCAAAAGCAAGACCTAGAAAATCAAAAAGTGAAAGTAACAGTGTCAGAAAGAAAGAAAGAAAGAAAGAAAGAAAGAAAGAAAGAAAGAAAGAAAGAAAGAAAAAGAAAAAACAAGAGCGAAAGAACGAAGTGAAGGAAAGAGCAAAACAAAGAGCGAAAGAAAGAAATTGAATCTAACATGCTTTTAATACTATTACTAAAGACATTATACAATCAAATGTTACACACAAAAATTAAAAACAATCTAATAAACCATAAACTCTACATTTTCATCACAAATTTGACGTAAAACTCCTTTGTAACACCAAATCTTTCAAAACACATAAGATCACCCATCGCTTTGTAATACTGAAAATCAAATAAAATTCTAGATTTCACCAAGTTGAAAAGAAATGTTTTTAAACAGCCACTTGAGATTGCTCAACTTGTATTTTCCTAGTGTCATAAATTGCCATTTATACAGAGCTCTCCACTCAGGTCTAGCATTTTCTTTTAAACAGAGAACAGAGAGTGCCAAGGAGTATCAACCCTAATATTCAGTTACTTCTTATTTCACAATTTCACACAGCTATTAGAAACATTTTTCCCAAACTCAGAATTGGTTCCCATTTAAAACAACCCTATTGTGCAAAAAAACACCTTCACACTCTTTAAAATCAGTTGATAAATATAAATCAGGAAAAGGATCATTACAATTAGGGATGATTAAACCATCAGTATAATTATTAATAATAACAACATGTTAGCTTCTTCAGGGGCAAGAAAAGATTTCCACTTGTCAAGTAGCTTTGCTACTATTCGTTTTGACCTTAGCCCAAAATGGCTGACAACAGCCTCAACATTCTTAAAAGCAGGGCCAGCCAGTTTAAACAAGTGTCCAAAATGTTAAACTCCAGCATTCAGAAGAATCTCATTAACAGAAGGGAGAATCCCCTCATTCGATAAGTCCATTCGAGATCCAAATATCAAAGGTTCTTGAAGCAACCAATTAAAGATGATGTAGTGCCATGCCTCTGCACTGTAAACGGAGACCAACGGAGACCTTTAAACATATTTCGATGAAAAATGGGCAAATAAACCAGTCCATCCTTTGTGGGTCAGTCCAAAAGATTTCTCAAGGTCCAAGTTTCTGAATCCTCGCAACATAGTGCATGCAGCAAGCTTCCAACTAGAGTCAACCGGACCTGTCAGGAGTCTGAATAAACTGAATTCTGAAAGTCGCTATTCTGCTCTGAATATGCATTCAATAATGTCCTCCTCCCTCCTTTGGTAAGTACAAAATAGCTTTTTGTACCCAATGCATCTTGTCCCAAAGAAGTCTATTAAAAGTGACTGCAATTTTGGTAATAAGTCACTTGGAGTGTCCACACAAGTTAATCGATGCCACAGAGCAGAAGCGATTAGATTGTTTATAATCAACACTCGTCCTTTATAGGAAATTTTAGAAAGTAAAAACTTCCATCTAACAAGTCGACCTCTGACTTTTTGATCAGTTCATCTCCCAAAAACATTCTCAAATACTTAAAACCTTGCTTAGTCCAAGCTAGTCCTTCTGGGAGTTTTGGCTCTGCATTGAGCAAATTTCCAATTAAAATAGCTTCGCTTTTTGACCAATTGACTTTTGTGGCAGAAATCTTTTTTAAATGATTCATTATTTCCAGTAACAAGTTCACCTCGATCCGCCCATTAATTAAAAGAACAATATCATCAGCATATGCAGACACTTTAAAACCATTTGTACAACTTGGTAGAGATAACCCACATAATTATGCAGGGGCTCTATGGCTAAAGTATACAACATACCCAATAAGGCACATCCTTGTCTAATGCCCCTAAAAACTTTAAAAGGGACACATAAATTTCCATTAAATTTCAAGACACTTTCAGCTTCATAACATAAAACTTTTAACAAAGATACAAACTCATTGGTAAGACCAAAGACTGTTAAAGTGCTCCACAAATATTTGCGCTCAACTCAATCGAAAGCTTTTTCTTGATCAAGAGAAAGAAGGCCAAAATTCAAATAACATTTTTTCCAATATCTAAAATGTCTCTAATAAAAGAGATATTATCAAATATTCGCCTTCCTGGAACACAATATGACTGGTCAGGGTGAATGATATGGCGGAGGACATCACTCAAACTGTTAGCTAAGACTTTAGCGAGTAGTTTATAGTCAGTACATAACAGGCTAACAGACCTCCAATTTTTAAATCTCATTAAAAACACCTTTCTTAGGTAATAAAGTAAGCACTGCCCTTCTACAACTTAAAGGTAATTGTCCATTTGCCAAACTTTTATTTTAACTTGCAATAAGTCCAAACTGATTTATTTCCATAAAGTCTTAAGGCAAGCCATCAATACCAGGGACTTTATTACATTCCATGCTCTGGAGTGCTTTTTGTAATTCTTCTTTAACTCAACATTAAAATCTTGAGGAACTTGGGGCAAATTTTCCAAAAAACCACTTGCATCTGATTCATCAGAAATGATCTCACTCTTATTAAGCTTTTGATAAAAATCAACTGCCCTTTTTCTTATTTCAGAAAAGTCTGATAACAAAACTCCCGTCTCAGAGAGCAGGTTGTATATAAACCTTTTTTCCCCCCATTCTATCTTTCTAGATTAAAGAAACATTTTGATGCTGCGTCCATCGACTCAATATTCTGAAATCCTGACCTGACAAGAGCTCCTTGAGCAGGTCAAGTAAATTATTTAGAGAATTCTTCTTTTCTTTAAAATCCCTTATAAAAACTCCTGAAGCATCTGCTTTTTCTTGCATGACTTATTTTATTCTCCAGTGATTCAACTGTATTTTCCTGTCCTTTGTAACATTAGTGGTGTATTGCTGGCACAATTGTGTTTTTGCAAAATCCCGCCACTGTTGTATGGAGCAAAAAGATAATTTTGTAGATCTAAAATTACTCCAAAACACCTTAAAAATTTCTAGAAAGAAAGAAAGGAAGGAAGGAAAGAAGGAAAGAAGGAAAGAAAGAAAGAAAGAAAGAAAGAAAGAAAGAAAGAAAGAAAGAAAGAAAGAAAGAAAGAAAGAAAGAAAGAAAGAAAGAAAATGCCAAAGTCATTCTGGTCATATTATTTTTTAAGATTTGAATGCCTGATGTTCAGATTAAATAAACTGTTCAGAGCTTTACTTTTAGAATATGAATTTGTCAGTGTCCACTAGGAGGCAATAAACTTCCATAGTTCTATGATCTGAACTGAGTAAAAAAATGCCTTTATCAATATTTTCTTTATTTCACAAGTACTCCCAAGAGAAAAAACAATACATTAAATAATTCATTCTATAAACTAAAAAAAAAAAAAAAAAAAAAAAAAAAAAAAAAAGAGATAGAGAGACAGACAGACAGACAGATTGATAGATTGATCAAGATACAGTACCCGCCATAACATATAGGAATAGGATATAGGAACCGCCATAACATGGTTCACCTTCCGCGGTCTCGCAGTTTCGCAGATTCTTTTGTGCAATTTGGCATGCTTTATTACTGCATCATGTTCTGCGTCCTGATTGGATATAGACCATTGTCAATCAATCTCCTCTGTTCCGTATCACCTGTACAGTACAGAATGCATTCAGCTTGCCAAATCTTTACAATAGCTAGCGGTATGACTCTGAAGCGTTGGAGTGTATGTTTGCAAGTTTTCTCCCCAACAGACCCCATAATGTCGACAAAACATTCTGCACCGTCAAAGACACCCATGGTAGCACCCAAAAAGCAGAGGAAGATGCTAACCATCGCACAAAAATTTGAACATCTAGACATGCTAAAGGAAGGTAGAAGTTACACGAGTGTTTAAACAAGAGAGAAAAGTATGAAAATGTTAATGCCTATCTGAGAAAATAGTAAATAGTAGAGAATTGTAAAAAAATGTCAAGAAAAGTATACTACTTTGCAGATTTCACCTATTGCGGGTTATTTTTAGAACATAGCTCCTGCGATTAACAAGGGACCACTGTATGTATATTTTAATGTAATGTATATTTTGCATGTACTGGATCCAAAAAGTTCTCTTTATTTGCATTTGTGAGTTTTTCTTGGATTCATATGATTTTTTTTCTGTGTTTTTTTTAATTTCCTTCAGACCTGAAGGTGGACAGAGTTAATGCGTAAAAGACTTTACAGACACTCGACTGATTCTCCAACTCAATACATCCCGTCTGCATCTAATCCTAATCAGAAGTGTGGCCACGTCTTCACGAACTCAGCGGAAGCACACGTCATCTCAGCACATATCAGCCAAACCTCAGAATAATTGACACCTTAATGAGGCTAAATTAATTTGGCCCTAATGACCCTGCGCCTAAGCAGAAGCACACTTGACATGCTCCTCGAATTCACCGATCAGGAAATCTGTGCGCTTCGGCCCGATTCGCTCCAATACAAGTGTTTGTGGGTTTTTCGAGGGATTTCAGGTTTGATGAGCTGGAAACAATGAAGGAGAGGCTCTTCAGCAAATGATGATGAATCCGGTGGTTTTTAAAGCTGAACTCTGTGGAAACATCTCACCGCCAGGTTAAGATCTTTTGTTTTATCGCCGCTAGATAAATAAATGACAAATCCGTGGCATAAAGGATCGTTCAGCTTAATCCTGTGTGTTTTATTCAAGTAGTGTTATGCTGAACTGAAACCACGCATCTCCATCCGAGCACTCGATTTACAGACTGTTTGTTATTCAAATTAGTATCAGTATTATTGTTGTTTTTAATTTAACCGTCGAGCTTATAACGGATCAAACAGCAGTTTAAAGGCTGCTTTAGATCTTATAAAAGAACTTTATATTGGATTTAGCTGGACTTTTAGTGTGTTCATTTTATTTGTTTGTTTTTGTTGACATTTCTAAAACAGTATTCGTTTCATTTCATATGAACATCTTGCCACAAACAGCACAATCTCAAATCCTGATGGCCTCTAGCTCCAAGACATTCTAATGCTTTAAATTGTTCAACCCTCATAATGCATTCAGGTCCATTTTGGCCTGAAAGAGATAGAGTGTGCATTCTGGGTGTAAGACTTGGGTGTGTACACTACCTGACAAAGGTCTTGTCGTCGATCCCAGTTGTAAGAGCAACAAACAATAACTTGACTACTAGTTGATCATTTGGAAAAGTGGCAGAAGGTAGATTTTCCCGATGAATCATCTGCAACCCAATCATTACAAATACTGCAGAAGACCTACTGGAACCCACATGGACCTAAGATCCTCACAGAAATCAGTCAAGTTTGGTGAAGGAAAAATTATGGTTTGGGGTTACATTTAGAATGGGGGCGTGAGAGAGATCTACAACATCTGGATGCCAACATCAACAGCCTGAGGTTTCAAGACATTTGTGCTGCACATTCAGGGGCGGACTGGCCATAAGGAGCACCCGGTGGCCTGACGGTCAATCTGACCTGCCACCACCAGTCTGGCCTGCCGCGCACAAAAACTTTTGTCAGGTAGTGTATCATTAGACTCAAAAATGTTTCCCAGTACTGAGTTGTGGCTAGAAGGGTATACACACACAAACATGAAACAGAAGTGTGCACAACTAGTAACAATCCACTGCAGCCTTTTTAAAAATGACCTATTTTTCACCTGAAAATTATGTGCAAGAAAACATTTTCTCTGAAAACATTTCAGAATAATATTTATGTTGTTTTAGAGGTTGTTTTGTTAGGATTGTGGAATTGGACAGTTTCTGAACAAAGAATAGTGTGTAATTTATCAGATTATATTTTATATTGTTCGAGTGAACTTCGAGTGAACAGAATGATAATTGACCTTATTTTGTATAGTTGTAATCGATTGATCTCATTCTTGATACTGTACTTTTGGTTTTTTTTTTGTTAACTTCTATTCATTAGATACCCCAGTTTTAAGAGACCACAGGGGACGGTGTGGGGGTAGCTGAATTAATTAATTCATTATATTGTTTTTTTTTCAGCCTGTATGCTTTGTTATTAATAATAATAAAATATATTAAAAAAAATAAATATTTTTACAAATTTCATACAACAATAAATTCAAATAAGATTACACATGATGTGTTTTTAGTTTAAAGTACTATATTAAGTTATGTGGGGAGCGGCATGGTAGCTCAGTGGTTATCACTCGCCTCACAACAAGAAGGTCACTAGTTTGAGTCCTTGCTGGGCCAGTTGGCATTTCTGTGTGGAGTTTGCATGTTCTCCCCGTGTTGGCATGGGTTTCCTCTGGGTGCTCCGGATTCCCCCACAGTCCAAACACATGTGCTGTAGGTGAATTGAATAAACTAAATTGTTCATAGTGTATAATTGTGCGTCAGAATGAGAGTGTATGGGTGTTTCCCAGTACTGGGTTGCGGATAGAATGTGTGGAGGTTCATTCCACTGTGGCGACCTCTGAAATGGAGACTAAGCCAAAGGAAAATTATTAAGATATGCTTGTTTTATAAAACAACAGCTCTTCAATCCAAATGACATGAAACATGACAACAGTACAGAGATGTACAAATGTATGAATAACTTATAATATTACGAACTATTCTCTATTTTAAATCACATTATAAAATGTTGCTTTTTTAAGCTTCTATTCAAAGAATCGAGATGAAAATGTATTAGAATTTCCACAAAAATATGAATCTGTTTTTATCATTGACAACAACAAGAATCAAAGCATATCATCATGTAAGAATGATATCTGAAGGATCATGTGGAAAAAATTATATTTGATTGACAAGAATTAATTACATTTTATAATATATTACAAAACATAATATATATATAATATATATGTGCATTTTTATCAAATAAGTGTTTTGAGACTTTAAAAAAAATCCATTAAATGCACAGAGAGAATTGAAAGGATTTGGAATGAATTAATAGTAAGTGAAATGTGAATGACGATATGCAGTTTACCCTGATTGTTTCTCATTAAAAAATAAAACAATTAAATAATAAGAGACGCTGCCTCCAGGTTTAAGGTGAACTGCATAAATTAATGCAGCTGTCCCTCATTTAACACTCTCAGGCCTAAAAAAAGACATGGTGTTTTCACCTGCAGGTGTCCACGAGTCTTTCAGCTCTGAAACCCGCAGACAGAGACCAGATAAGAAACACTCGCCAAGGGGGAGCTCATAAATACAGAGGCACAGAAGGAAAAAGACGAGTGACGTGATGAATCAATGCACACAAAACAAAACATGAGACCCTGTCTGACACACACACACAGGCTCCTGCGTATGTTTAAACAGAGCACTTTTAATGAATGAGCGCCTATTGAAAGCATGACTGAGTCTTGTTGAATAGCTGTATAAATATATCAGTCTAGCCAGATGAAAATGCGAGTGATGTGTAAAAGTCACAGCCACAGTTTGTGTGTGTTTGGGGTGGTTGCTGGAAGCATTCTGTATTGTTGCTAGTTTGGTTAGAGGGATTTTTTGGGTGGTAAGGCTGCACAATCATGTATAAAATGTATCTATAACTATAAAGTGTAACAATATATAATGTAATTGAGCATTGCAGTAATTTCCCCATAGAGAAATTCAATTTTATTTTATTAGAAATATTTATTTATGCAATGATAATATAAAAGGTAATATATTATTATTTATATAATCAATAATATATATTTTAGGATTAATTCAGGCTTAAAATGTGGACTTTAAAAAACTATGACTGACTGAAAATCTCACCCTTATTGGCTGTTGTCATTTTCATCTCATCTCTACTTTCATTAGTATTCATGTTCAGTTTTCTGCTCTGAGGCTCTAACTTAACCTTTGGCCTGGTCTAACCAATAGCAGAACAGCACCTACTGGGAAGGTGGGTCTAAAGAAAGTAAGGCTTTATTTGATTGGTCAAAAACATTCTATGGATGCAAAACAAAACGATTCATTCATTAATTTTCTTTTCGGCTTAGTCACTTTATCAATCTGGGGTTGCCACAGCGGAATGAACCGCCAACTTATCCGGCATATGTTTTACACAGCGGATGCCCTTCCAGCTGCAACCCATCTCCAGGAAACATCCATACACACTCACTCACACTCATACACTACGGACAATTTAGCCAACCCAATTCACCTATACCGCATGTCTTTGGACTGTGGGGGACACCAGAGCACCTGGGAGGAAACCCACGAGAACATGCACACAGAAACGCCAACTGATCCAGCCGAGGCTCGAACCAGCGCTACCTAGACAGCACTACCTACTGCGCCACTGCGTCGCCCCACATAAAATTAATTACATTTAATTGCGATAATGATAAGTTTTGACTTACTCTCCCGTCTTAGATGTTTGCTGGAACATACTTTTAGCTATTAGGATTGTAACTAAAGCACTGCTTGAATGCTTCGAGGTGAATACTAGAGTTTTTTTTAAGATTGTTTGATTGTCAAGTAATGGTGGATTATTTCAGCCCAGATACAATAAAGACAAACCCAACCACTCTGTTACATTTTTTATATTTGCATATGATTAACATCAAACAAATGGTTTGGTCCGTCTATATTTGACCCAAACTTGAGCTGGAATAACCACGCAATTTGATTGTGCTATGCTTCGGCTGTTTAGTGATTTATTATCTCAGTTTACTATGGTAATTCGAGTTTGCTTGTTGAACTTCGTTGGCTTTAAGTAACATAATGTGATGGTTGTTGTGTGGTTCTAAACTAAGCTTTGACCGTCTTATCCGGTTTGTTTTAGTTTAGACTGATGTTTTGTTAGATTAGTCTGAGTGATTTCCCAGCTGTGTATTTTGAGTTTTGTAGCTTTAATTAGTTTAGCTCGGGTGTCGTATACACTGAAGATCTCGGTTTTTATTTGTATTTATTTTTTTGATGCCTAGTTTAGACTTAAGTTTTAAGGATTGTTTTGTTTTGTTAATTTCTTTGATTTGGCTTACACTCGTTGTTTTCGTTTAAAGATAATTGTAAATGTTTATTTCTTTTTTTTCCCATTTATTACTGTTACATGATCGTTTCAACTACCGAGTAAAAAGCTTAAATAGAGAATTGATTCTTGCCTCATCCTTGATCTGTCGCACACATTACACCTGTCTCGCTTAAATGTTACAGCATCCCACTAAAACATCTTAAAAACGTAACACACATATTTATTGCATTTCTGACAAAGAGCATGTGTTTGTGTGCATGGAAATGTATTTCCCTGCCTCCTCGTTAAATTTGATCTAATCCGTGTCCTGAAACACACCCTCTCCTACTTTCACTTCTCATTCTAACAGATGGAGTGATTCGTTTGTGAATGAATCTTCGTTATGAACGACTCGTTCACTCATCCGACAATAATACACGTTTCTAGCATCAGGGTCTTGTTGTTATATTTCATTTACATTGTTTGCTGATTTTATTCAACAAAAACACCCTAGTATTTAGTATGAGTTGGTGCTACTTTGCCTTATGGTCAGTGCAAGTGACTGTATTATAATCAATACTTGTCGAGCACAAAAGTTCGTAACAAACAAAAACATAAAAAACGAAATCTTACCTATGAAATGTTCTGACTTTATGCTTTGTTTTCTTTGTTTACTCGTTTACTCGTACACGGTGCTAAAGTCCAGCATCTTCACATGCTTTAGTCTTGACTAGTGCGGTTGATTGACTTTTGTCCTGGGAGCACTGTACAAATATGGCGGCGCTCTTGACACATGCTCAGTCTATATGCAATATCGAGTGTATATATCTATGCAAAGCCAATAGATGACAAGCCAGAAATCATTAATTAAATGCATATTTTCCATGGAGCAATCGATTTGAGGTAGCCTGCTAATTTTATTTGACGGGGGAAAATAATGGGGGGAAAAAACAGCCAATGTGGTTTAAAAGGATTCAGTCAGTGTTTTCACATTTGTAATCTAAATTTGTCCTTTAAGTGAAAAATATCTATGGCAGGACTATTTATTTTATTATTATTATTTCTATGCTGTTGGAAACACTGCAGGAGCTTGTAGATGTTCTGTTGTTAATATGTTCTGTATGCTGCTGTTCGCATGTAAGGTTAATTAGTATTTTAAAATGCAATATTTAATGTAATCAGACACAAAATAGACACATCATTTTATTGTTTTAAATTAAATAATTAAATAATAATTATCTGATCAGTTAACGGTTAATATTTGGTGAACGAGCAGCGGTTGTTGGTTAACCAAAATGATCCTCCTTAGATGAAATAAAGGAGTTATTAATTTAATACATTAGGCAATGTTCCTGATTATTAAACTGCACATAAAACATTAAAACCCAGGGAAAAACTTAGTTTTACAACAAATAAAATGTGAATTTTGAGATTTAAAAGGGTCAATAATTTGCCATGTAGTTATAGTTGACCTTAAATAACCTTTTACCTGTTAATAACTAAAAATCAACTATAGAAAAATGCAGTTCATAATAATGAAATTAATCAAGTAGCTAAAAATGCTCGAGTTCGCACAGCTTTAAAGTCTGCTTCAATTCTTAGACAACAGAAGAAAAGCACAATTGATAACCACAAGTAAATATTAAATTAATTTAAAAATAAAAATATACAGCTTTGTATAAATGTACATTATCTCTAACTGTGTAAAAAAAAATAAATCATGTTATTTCTTACTGTTGATTTAAAGGTTGACTCTGATCTGATCAGATAACAATTAAGACTTTTAATATCCAAAATCAGGATCTGCAAATGAATATTAAAATATTAAAAATAAAAACTAAAGTGTTCTTCATTAGTTCATGATTGCTTTCAGAATATCTGACTTAATTATACAGTTTTAACATCTTATCTTGCTTAACAAATTGGTGTGGATTAATAGTTCAGTTGTCTCAGCATCTGTTGGCTGAAAGCTGACTGAATCTTTCTTAATCAGGCAAGACGTGATGCTGTAATAGAGACAAACTATCAATTCCATCAGACAAAACCACAATTCAACAGCTTGCTGCAACAATGCCAATCACATCTCACTGTTTGAGCAGGAATGCTGACTCGCATTACACTTAATAGATGTTTAGTTAAACCCACTTTTATTGGTCCTGACCTTCCTAAGCCCTGCTTAACAATAGGAAACTTTCAGTCATGACCCCAGCAGAGGAAAGATTCAGTCATGACCTCAGCAGAGCAGAGACCGCTGATTGGCTGAAACAGACGTCAAAGTGTGATGTTATTTTAACTCATCCAGTGTTGTTTATTTATTTATTAAGCATGTTTTGTTGTTGTTTCCGTTTTGTTTTTTCAATTTTAGTATATTATGTTAAACTAAATGGAAGTTATAAGTGTTTCCTTAGCAACAGGTTATACAATACAGTTATACAAGTTTACACTAAAATAGTTTTTTGGTTTGTTTTTGTGTGTGCATGGGTTTTTGTATACATTTATTTATTTATTTTTTAAAGATTTATTTTTTGGCTATTTTGCCTTTATTAGATAGGATAGTATTTAGGACAGGAAGCGAAGTTGGAGAGAGAGAGGGGGGTAGGGTAGGGAAATGTCCTCGAGCCGGGATTCGAACTCGTGACGCCCTGACGTGCTATTGCACCATATGTCAACGCGCTAACCACTAGGCTATTGCGCCGACTGTATACATTTATTTAACACTATTTTTGTATGTTTATTTTTTTACATTTTAATGACTCAGGACACATACACGAACAATAAATACATTTAATAAAAGCTACATTGCAAGTGATATATAACCACATGCTATTTTAGTCTGATGCTATTAAAATTCTTTGATTCATATTTTGAATTAGTTTTGTTGAATCTTCATTATTACATTTCATTACTGTTGTGTTTTGTCCTTTTTTCATATATACAGTATATTTACATTTTATTGTAGTCTACAACTCTCTACAAATTTAGCCATTTACAGAGATTAACCTATTATGATTTTTAAAACAATAATGAGAACTGTGAACTGGATTATAGTACTCAGCGGTAATAGTTAGAGCCAATGGCACCCATTTTGGTCGAGCACGTGAACACAATGGCCAATCATAGGCATTTAAGAACTCCGTCGACAGCGCTCAAAAAGCAAGCAGGAATAATATTTACAGTGGTTTATTTGCTATAACTGCCCCTGTTGTCATCGGTGTCTGAACTTGACTTTTGTTTGATACATTCATTTTAAGACTCAACTTTATTATCCTGTTTAGGGAAACTAAAATTACAGCAAGGTGCCATAACACAGGCGAAGTTCCATGTACACATTAACAAAATATTACCACACAACATACAATACATCATTTTGTAAGTGCATCTCCCTCCCCCCTGGACTCATTTAATGACCTCATGGCCACCGTTATAAAAGAATTTCAAGTTCTATTTGTCCTGCAAATAGGAACTCTAAAACGACGTCCTGATGGCGTCCTGAAACACATGGCTTGTACAAGGTTGTACCTGTTGTACAAGGCTGTGGTGGAATAACACTATCATCTAGTGTTTAATAGAATACTTGCTTATTTCTTCAACAGAAATTGTTTACTCAATTTCATAATTTGTTGTAGAAAGTTACCCTGAATTGTTAGAATTTTTTTTTATTTTATTTTTTTTACTGAAATTAATTATTGCTGATGTAAAGTACTCAAGGAATGGAATTGTTAATCATGTTGACATCAGCATAATGCAGTTAACCTATTTAATTAAAAAAATATATATAATTGTTAGTAATTGTTTTTAATTTTTAAATAATAATAAAATTGTCAGTCATAATTAAATTACTCTGATACCTTTTGTTTTGCCAAAGTGTGAAACTTATTTTTAAGAAATTTTGTTTTAGCAAATTTTCAGTTGTAAAATATTCAATAATTATTGATTCTGAACTATATACAACAAATCTTGATCATTTTTTTCCGATATCGCCCAGCCCTACACTGTAAAAAGTGCTACACTCACAAAGTTGTTTTTATATACTTTAAATAATTGCAATCTAGTTAATTATATTTGTTTTATACCAAAAAATATCAATTTGCTTATTCTTTACTTAAAGTAGATCCGTTTTTATATAACAGTATATTTTAAATAAAACTAATGCAATTTATTTGAGTATATTTTTGTACGTGGTTATTGTGTAGAATAAATGTTATAAAAGTGAGTTGACACAGACAATTTATTAGAGCAGCTGTCGATGTGTGGCAGGTCTGTTCATCAAACGTGATTTTAATAATTCTGCGTGACCCCATTTTCACTGCCCGCCACTTTCCAGACACACGCAGCATCTACAAGGGGCGACATTTACTGCTCGCAGCAGCGGATCTGATTAACACGGTAAGTTGCAAATGTAGCCGAATGATAATGGCAAAGTCATGCTAAACTGCCGACTTCACTAGGCAGGTGAGGTTTTAGCTTGTAAATTGTACTGTAACGTCAGGTAACAGACTGCTCTCACATGGAAAGCTAAGTTGGCTAACGCTAACCAACGCTAGTTCATGCTAACGATTAAAACTGATAGTCCTGAGAAAAAAAAATGTTAAAGTAGTTTTAAAACACTTAGTAGGTATAACTAACGTTACCGAACGGATTAACTAGGTCTCTGGTGGGCGGTCGGGGGGTGGGTGCAGTTTGCTAGCGCTAACTTGGCTAGCTAACCTAAGTTATTATCAGCACATTAAGGATCATATTAAATGCAGAAACGTATGGAACAGTTAAGTAGTTTGTGTTTAGCGTAACATTAAGTAGCTTAAGGTTTGTGTTTAAGAGATTTAGTCCATAAGTTTTTTGTTAATACTGCAATGTGAATAAATTACAGATTTATAATTTATTTGAACTTAAATTACATTTATGTTTACAGAACCATATAAAATGTACGCACCTCATTCTAAAATGCATTTTCTTGGTCTTTAGATACCAAAGTGATTTTGATTATTTTGTTAAGAAAAACAGATACGATTACAGCTGTAATTATTTGCAGGTAAGTAAAACATGGGTAAAATTGCAAACAATAGTGGGCTCCATAGAATTGCATTTGATATCTGAAGATTTTTTGTATGTGTGCAATGAACAAACAGTAAAAAATATCCTAATGCAGTTTCTTATTATCTGTCAGTCTTTCACTAAAGCTAACTGAAAACACTGATTCACGGAACTGTCATTTGCCAGTAACATTAAATTTGGAGAAAAGGTCAATTAAAAGTAGCTTCAGCAAAAATGTAATGTAAACTTTAATGTAATATGTAAAATGGCAATGTATTTATTTAATTTTGTATTATGACTTATGCAAAGTTTGGTGCAAAATGAAGATGACAGTTAAATCATAGATTTTATATTCGCCATTTTCAAACTGTTTAATATGTAAGTTACATACATATTTTTATGCTTTATAGGTTGCAAAAATAAACTGAAAATGTAATACCTAAATTTAAATAATTCCTTGATTGACAGGCAACCGAAATACCATACACTGTTACACTGAATAAAATCACAGTTTTCTTTAGAATTTGATTCTTAAAAACACCTGGAATAATGTAAGTACACAATAACCTATATAGCCTTTTTTTAATACAGAAGTTTAACTAAGGTAAATTTTAACTGATAAACTAAGGTGTTTCATCCATGTATCATTCTCACTGCACTTTTGTAACTTGACTTGTAGTTTATCTAAGATATTTGCTATTTAGCTATTTAATATTATTTAGTACCAACCACCTGAACTCCTGTTTCTTTTTTCTCTCCACCAATAGAGATGTGTGGAATCAGAGGTGCATGCGGCTGCCCACGGGAAAAATTTGACATCAGCCCAACACAGTTTGGATAATCATAGGACTGTCAGAGGTTTACCAAACCTGTCATGTGCATGATGGCTCCTGTTTGGACTTACTGATGTCCTCGACTTACATCAAAACTGTATACATTATTTGACATATATCAGAGACTCTTTGTGGGACTGGACCTTATGCAACCTAAATCTTCATCAAAGTATACAGATCTCACTGAGTTGTCTTAGATGATTTCTCAATAGGATCTGGCATTATTAATGTTTTTATTTATGTATTGTGTATGTGCAGCCACATTATTGGCCTGTTTTGTAGACACTTTTAAAAGGGACACTGGTTGACATTGAATAAATGCTATGGTCTTTAATCCATCTTCCCATTCTTATTTAATTGTTATTGACCTTAAAGTCTGTTTATCTGTTTTTACTTAATCACTGTATAGTGTGCTTAGAATATAAAAATGAAGATTTATTTTCTGAGGTTACAGCCAGAAGTCAATTGAATTCATTTTAAATGACATATGCATGGTTAATTTTATTTAGATAATAAAGTTCTTAATACCTAATTAAAATAAGTTCAGGCAACATATAGCAATGTATAAATAAGTTAGGTTTAACAAAAAAAGTAAGTTTATCTGATTTGAGTAATTTTAGAAATATTAGTTGGCTCAACTTAATTTTGTTACATTTGTTTTAAGCAATGTTTTAGTGTTTAATATACTTAAAAAAGGCTGGAAGTTGATTCAATCTAAAACGTCCGATGCAGCCACTTGCCTCACTTTTTATTTACAAATGAAGTTGACCAGACAAAAAACATGAAATATTTTGTTCATATTGTCTGCAATGAAATACAAGTCAAAGTAAATTTGTATTTTTGTAATTTTTTTGCATTTTTTACACTGTCCCAACTTTCTGATTTAGGGTTGCATTTTAAATGAAATTCAAGAGCTCCCTCATCCTCAATATAGACAGCAACGGTCTGAGTACAACAGGTGATCCGGGGTGCATAGGATACCCTGAACTCTCTTTAAATCCCCAATATGATAAATTACCATTGGACCAGTTTGGTTAAAACCGATGATCTTTCCTGCCACCTTCACCAGGTTACTCAACCTTTCTTATTTGACACAGATTACCGTACCAAGCTACAATGCAGAAAGATAAAACAGATTCAATAAATTGTTTATAAAACTGTGTCATCATAGAGGTACAAACCCAAAACGATCCAAGTTTTCTCAGAAAAAAAGTCTTTGTTGGACTTTTTTTACAGACAGCCTGGGTGTTAGGTTGAAACGTCAACATATTGTCAATAACGACCTCTAGATATTTATGTGAGTCAACAATTTCAATGTCCAAACCTTTAATATTTGTTATGCTGAGGTTAGGAGAAACCTTCCGGTAATCTATTACCATGTCTATTGTTCTATTAACACTCAACTGTAGAGAAAATCTATCCCACCAGGAAGTAAATTCTTCCACAACAGGACCATGCCCCAAATCCTGATCGTGGAGGAGACTCAATCACCGAATCATCAGCATATTTTATGATATGACCGTTCTCGTACATACTCTGACAATCATAGTACACATGATGTATACTACATGAGCATTAAAAGGCTCATATATCTGACTGCTTGTATAAAAAGACAAACTTCTATTCTTGTGTTTTGAAGTAATTAAAATTTGTAGACTGAAAGCATCGTCAATGCACAGTGATATCAAATTCAACTGAATCAATGACATGATAATCGTAAACAAACCGGACCGTGAGACAAGCGTAGGTTCACAACCCTGGACCACAGTCTATGATACTGACTGGGACCAGCTGTTTATTATGATTTAAACATTCACACTTGAACAATGCATAAAACATTACTATTACTCCTTTTCTAAGCATTTATCTGTGAGCATGCTACTAGACTAGACACACACACGTATATATATACACACAAATACACTCACAAACTAACACACACACACAGAGCACTAGAGATGCATTTACGTGTGTGTGGAAAAGAGCAAACCCTACGAGTGCCCATTAAAATAAGCTGTAGCATCACTTACACCTGAACACTACAGGACACAACAGTGAAGCTCTCTCATCTCTCTCACACACACACACACACACACACATACTTTCACTTGTTGTCCATCTATCCATCCTTCTCAAACACACACCTCACATTGTCTCTCTCTTCATGTTTCAGTCTATTTTAGGCTTTCTACTTTTACAGTTGCTGTTGTCTCTTACTATGTCCATGATTTTCTACATTTACACGTGTATTTTCTGGATTTGGGTGATATGGGTTTGAGTAAAATGTAGTGCTGGGTATCATTTGGGGTTATTTCGATACCGGTGCCTGAAGCGATACTTTGGAGCCACAGAATTATGGTGGATGACTTTAGAAAAATTTCTTATTTGACAAAAAGATTATATTTTAATAATTTAAATGAATATAATTAAAATTTAAAGTAAACATTAATTCATATTTCTGTTTGAATTAAATGCACCAATTTTTTTTTTTATATTTTAGTATTATGCAATTAACATTACATTAGCTTACTACTAACCTGTGGAAAGACTGTCATCAAAATCAGGCAACAGCTTTTTTCTAGGGTTGGGGCTTGTGACTACATTTACTTGGACGTCAGTGATTTAATTATTTGCCTTAATCTAAATAAGACAATAATATGACTAGGGTGTTTACATGAGCTGCTTTTTGAATGTTCCTTTCATTGATCTTTTTTATGATATAAAAATGTAACATTGCGATATTTGTTTTATTTTGCGAGATATATATATATATGTATGAAGAGCGATATGAATACAATTGAATACAATTTCACCAGATGATTTAATATCTCTATTTGGAAAAAAATGTATAATGTTAGATCGATTGGGATGGTTCTGCTGTGGGGATGAATCTCCACAAAATCTAATAAGATTAATTAAATATCACGTTTAACAACTATAGTGAGATGTGATCCAGCGGTACATCCTTGATAAACTTGGCGACGTGCACTGCTCTCTGAGGTTTTGTGTTCAAAACACCCGCTGACTGCCTAGAGCTCAGATGTGCGCATATACATTTTAAGCAGAAATGCACAATGTGGATGGAGAGCTGTTCAGAAATGCTAGGTAAAACAGTGTGGAAGTGGATCATTTTCTTTCTAAACGGGTCCTGAGTGTGTTTTTCGCAACCGGGTTGCCGCTGCGACGGGGGCAGGGTAGAGATCGTGATGTCTATCCACCATCGGCGATGGAATTGCTTATCGACTCAACCCTAGCTAAAACAATATATTGTGCAGCCCTAACAGAATTCATGCAAAAGAACATCAGACACCAAAAAGCCAAGTGATTTACTTAAAAAAAAAACTACACTGAAAACAAAAACCATGTACAAACTCCTTTCAATAAGAAACTGCTTGCAAATTTGCCAAATAGTTGCAATGAAGCTCAAGGTAACATACTCAATTTTTGGAGCATGCACAGAATATTAATTCCATTTCTGCAGCTGCCATTCAACCACTCATAAAGATCTCTGGGAGCATGATCAAAAAGTATGACTTTCTAAAATAACAACTCTGAAGACAGAGTAGATGAACACATAGAGAACACAGGACGTGCAGATTATTCAGCCAGGCATTTACCATGATAAAAATTTGTTGAAAAAAAAAAAGAAAAAGAAAAAAAAAAAGAGAGAGAGCTTTTACCAGTTGTAACCAAAGAAGTGCTCCCCTAATTAAGGCAGCACACATCTTGAGATATTGATTTTCAAAAAGACGATTTTGCAATGGGGACAGTGTGTTAATGGCATGCAGGAGCCCAACGCCATGCATGCGAGAGGACACACAACTCCATTACAGGAGGAACGGGTGACATGCTTTTACTTATGGCTAGTATTAGTAACGATCCACTGGAGGGGCATAAAAAGCTTTAGGCAAGAGAAAAAATAAGGGATTGAGCACTGCCGGCATCATGACCGGAAACCAACACAATCGCCAGAAAATGAACCATTGAAAACCACAGATTGAAGGTGAATTCAAAAGACTTCCGATCAATACTGGATTATTTCAGATCTCCATAAAAGCAAGAAGTATTCTGTGTTGTAAATAAAAACTTGGAATGGTACAGCTATATTTTATATTAACTCAAATATTAGATCAAATAAATGAATACATGAACATTAAAAATGATGGATTAATAGTGAATTGATGTTTGAGACACACATTAAACCAACCTCTGCCTGTTTTATATGCTGAATATGTTCCAAAAGCTCAAATATTGCCATGTCTTTTATTGTATTTTTCTCTGCATGTAAAGTGGCAATATTTTCTAAAATATTTAGGTTCTTATTCAACTATTAAGCAATCAGATTTAACACTTTTCTGCATAAATAATATCACATTTATCATGCATCACAAACGGTGTCAGAATATACACTGATTTACTTCAATAATTGTTTATGTAATACTTTTCTCAAAAAACTCGTGGCAGTGTACCCTTTTGGTTACTATAATGGCTTTCGATGGATTTCAATAATCACTACGCACTGTAAAAAAAAAGTAATAAAAAGCCAAAACAAATAATTTTGTTGCTTTAATTTATTTAAATAAGTTAATCAGTTTCAACTAAATTGTTGAATCAACTTAATATTTTAGTTAGTTTGATTAAGGTAAGTTGAGATGACTACTAGGGGTGTCAAAATTAATTGTTTCTTCGGTGCACCGCGATGCAGACGCTGATAATTCGGAATCGGTTCAGTAATAATCATAACCGGTTATTATGTACTGACGTCATTTATCTCATATGCGCCATGTCGAGGGAGGCGAGTGCGAGTATTTACAACGCTCCAGCTACTTAAAAACGCAGAAACTCTGCACAATTTCACTGCGTGTGTGTTTGCTAGACAGTCTTTCACTGACACTTAAAGCAGAAGAATTAAATAAACTAAATTGGCCAAAGTGTATGAGTGTGAATGAGTATGTATGGGTGTTTCCCAGTACTGGATTGCAGTTGGAAGTGCATCCGTTGCGTAAAACATCTGCTGGATCAGTTGGATTACATTTGATTACGAATGTGTGAGTGACGAATCGAACACATATCAATGTAGCAATTCTAAGAAATATATGTGCTGTTTATAAAAGCAATTCATCTCATAACTTTTTGATGCATTCTCCCTGTTCATTTTCAAATATTATGATATATTGTGGATGGTTTTCTTGTGATATTTCGCAATCGTGATATCGTGGTCTATCATTATCAGTGGCAAAATATTATGATAATATCGTATCGTATTGAATATCTGACTACTTATCACTTTTATCTTTGCTCCATCTTATTTATTTATTCTTGCAAAAATCTGCAAACAGTTATCATGCCGAAATCGTATTCATATCGCAATATAAAAAAAAAATAATAATAAAAAAAATTAATAAATAAAAATAAATAAATAAATAAATAAAATAAATAATCGAAATTTTTCCAATATCGTGCAGCCGTAGTTTGCATTAGGGCTGCACGATATTGGAAAAATCTGACAAAGCGATATTTTATTTTGCTGCGATTTCATATTGCGATATGAATACGAATTCGGCAGATTACTTGAATGGCTCAATTTGGTATGAAATCATTAACTTTGATTCACTCCATTACAAGATTATACCAATCAATCTAAGACATTGCAAAAATAAATAAGATGGAGCAAAGATAAAAGTGAAGTAGTCAGATATTCAGGTAGAGTAATACGATTCGATATTACAATATTTCGCCCCAAGAATAATAGATCACAATATCAGCGAAAAATCACAAGAAAACAATTCACAATATATCATGATTTAGCAAATGAAGAGGGAAAATGCATCAAAAACTTATAAGACGTATTTTTTTATTAACAGCACATATATCTTGTAAAACTGCAATATTGATATGTTCGATCCGCATTTATGAGAAGCGTCACTTCATCTATTGCCAAATAATATGGTAGCAGTGCAAGGCTGATGAATTAATTCAGATCTTTTGTTCCTTTAAATAAAGATTGATACTTGGCTACATCGATAATGCATCACGGGTGGAATTATCACAAATCAGAATATTGCTATTTTTTTTTGTCCTTGCCTGATTATTGGATAATTAAATGTAAACACTGTACATTCTTTACTGCTAATCAACTAAACACATTGCGATATCGATGATGAAACGATATATTGTGCAGCCCTAATGCAAACTATTGAAAGTTAAATTATGCAGGTTTACACCATGATTTATGTTTAATATTTTCCCATTTGTTGTTGTGACCAGACTAATAAAAGACAATGTGGAGGGGGAAAAAAAAGATTAACATTTACCATTAAATGATCTGATCCTATCATACACTAAAAAAAAAATTTATTGGATTTACTTAATTTAAGGTAACTGGTTGTAAACAATTTACATGGGCTGAATTTCAACAAACAAAATTAAAGTTGAACGTTTAATTTATTTGTTTAAATTCAGCCCATCATAGGCTTCACCTATCTAGGAGCAAGCTGGCAAAAGTGTATCCAGCGTCAGATTCATCTTGCCCCAGATGTGGCTTGGAGTCAGCAGATCTGAGTCATATGTTCTGGGGATGCCCTAGATTACATAAATTTGACAGATATTTTTTAGATCATTTTCATTTATATGTAACAAAAGATATGGATCCTAATCTTTTGACTTCAATTTTTGGTACAGTTCCAGAAGAAGTGTACCTGTCAGCTAATCATGTAGAAATCATTGCCTTCTCTTCATTATTGGCCAGACAAAAAACACCATCGGTAATAAAACGGCAGCTGTGGTTGCCAGTACTTTACCGTTAAAAATATGGTACAAACCGTAAAAGTAATTTCTCATTTACGGTTAACTACCATATTTCATTAATTTAGAGAGGTAATATGTTTTTGAATCATTTTGAATGACCAACCTCTACACATCTTTTGTTACACAGTTAGACACATTAACACAGCCATATGCAGGTGGTGGTGAGGAAGTTACATAATGAACCAATGCTCATCACAAACAAATTTTCCCACAAGCAGAAAAGTGTATCAGTGTATACAAGGTGCTCAGTGTCATTCACAAAGCTACTAAACACCAGTATGGTAACACGCATAACATTAAGTCATGAAATAAACACTGTTTATCAACATTAGCTGTAACATAAATCTCTAATGTGCATAACTGATGGGGAAACAGCTAAAAAAGATCCATAGTAATGTCAACAACAAGCATAAAAAGTGATGTGCCATTCAGGGAATCCTGGGAAAGTCAATTCACGGTTATTTACCGTATATATTAAGGAATTAACTGTTAACCAGGTTACGGATTTTTACAGTAGCATTTTTACAGTTTTTTACCGTTGAAATCACGGCCATTTTTTACAGTGTACAAAAAAGTTTTAGGAGGTTTGGCAGCCTTTTCTATCCTACATTGACCACTCAGGGGTTTTTATATCCTAAGTAAAAGATTATCCCTAATTTCTTAATTAGTTTTATTTTGTTTATTTTGTCTTTATGGAGTGTGAGTATGTTAGTAGCTATGTACCATGTTAATATGTTGTTCAATGTATGTTGTGGGAAAATTGAGGACTATTGAAAAATAAATAAAATATTTGAATAATTAAATTCAGCCCATATAAATTGTTTGTAACCACTTACCTTAAATTTAGTAAATCCGATTAATTGGGTTTTTTTCAGTGTATGAGAAACTCCAATTTGGATGCTAATTAAATGTTTTTTTTTTAAATAATAAGACTCGATGTAAAGTGCAGCGACGCATCATTAAACAGAAAAGTGTGTTTTTTTAACATGCGTCTCTCCCACAGCTGGCTCCTTTCAGTGGTGTTTTTTGGGACGGGCTCAAGCGCTCCCCCTCAGCACCTGCCCTCCATTACTGTCCGTCTTCAAACATATGTTTTCAGATGCAGGCCTGCGACACACAATAACCCCAGCACACAGGGGTGAGGGTATCTATCTCTAATGAGCCCAGTGTCTTGTTCGGGGGGCAGATCGGGGTTTGTGGAAGAAGGCCAACAGGAAACGCACTAAAGCTGGGCTAAATGGAAATCCCTCGAGTCGGAGGGTACAAAGACTCCTCTTCGGGTGCCTTTGCGCTTTTGTTTGGGTTTGTTTGCTCTGTCTGCTGGCCGGGAGTGTTGGTGGTCCGCCCTGTCACGGCCCCCCGGGGACAGTTTTACACTCGCACACACGGCTCTGAGGGATCTATTGTGATAAATGAGAGGGCAAACACTCAGCGGCTGCTCGGCACCACACATCCGCAGGTATTCGGGTTTAATTCAGGGGGAGAGAGATGTGTGTTCATGAAAAGCTGTGTGTGTGTGCTAGGGCTGAACAATATATCATTTGAGCATCCATATTGCAATGTGTGTATTCGAAGCAGTCACATCACAGAGTTAGATTACTTATTAAAGACTAAAAGATATTAAATATTATTATTATTTAATTATTTAGACAATAATGACCATACTATTTTACATTTGATCGTGTAATTTTTGTACTTGAATACTTTTTGCCTCCCCAGAACACCATAAAGCACAAGTGGTGGATCACAAATCCCACGGCTCGGATCACATTATGTTTTTTGTTTTTTTTAATCAGGATCGGACCATTTTTCAGATCAGCCAAAAAGGGCAGGAGACAAATGTCATTTGTTTTCCATTTATTACAAAAACAGCACTGCAAGACACTTTTGGGTTTAACAAACAGAATCTAGAACCTGTAATCTCATTACATATAAAACGAAAAAATTATCAGCTGGATAAAAAAAATAATAATAAATAAATAAATAAAAAAAGTACTATGAAAAATTCACTGTTACTACTACTGTTGCTGATGATGCTAAATGTAGAAATCTAACATTATAAATTGCACAACCCATATTTATTTTAATCTCATTTTCATTAAATGATTGAGTTATTCACTCTTAAAACTTCATATTTTATTTCTAGATGTGTTATTTTTGAAGAATTATTCAGTGGCATATTTTTGATGGCTGGTTGTCGCCACCTTTTGGTTAAATAATGTAATCGATGCCTAAATCTTTCATTTTTGAGTATCATGTTAAATGCGCATGACTGTAATTTTAATCATCGGTGGTTTACTCTAAACTATAAACCTTTATCCCAGTACTTCGGTGTTATTTGACTGTTTGTAACATCGCAACTAACTCAAAACACTAAAGACTGAATCTCTTCCTTGATTTTTGCGATTTTCAAACACAGATTTGAATGCAGCGATTCAAAGGATTAATAAACATATGCAAATGACCATCATTTATAATTTGTCGGATGGGCATTGAGATCCCGATCTTTTAATGATTAATCGTGCAGCTAACACTCAATGCATTAATGACAGAAAACACCGTTAATAACCTAAGGAACCGTCTACATCCCGGATAACCTACCACGACTTCTTCTGTCATCATGTTTTACAGGAAAGCCTAAATGTTTTCCGTGATCCATTACACCCCTATAAAAGTACTGTAACTTATTTTTGTCATATTTATTTATGCTTGCAATTTATTATATTTTTATGCATGACTTTTAATATTATGAATTCAACTGTGCAGTTTAAAGTGACTTATTGACATTTTACTAGTTTGAAATGATATTGTTACATATTATATCGAGGGGTGGCACAGTGGGTAGCGCTGTCGCCTCATAGCAAGAAGGTAGCTGGTTCAAGCCCGGGCTGGGTCATTTCTACATAGAGTTGGCATATTCTACTCATGTTGGCGTGGGTTTCATCTGGGTGCTCCAGTTTCCCCAACAGTCCAAAGTTATGCCCGTAGTGTATGTGTGTATGTCCTGGTCCTTCAGGTTGGGGTTTAAGCACTGGGCTAAGGAGAGAGAGAGATTAAAGTCCAAAAAATAAAAGTACTGGCAGTTCACTACCATTATTAATTTACAACACCAAACCATAAAATAATAACTTCAAACTATTATAAAATGTCAATAAAAGTCACTTTTTCCAACATCAAAAGTTATTGGAGGAAAGATCAGGTCCCATAATGCAATTCAAATGCATTCATTGAAAAAAGAATACAGAAAATGTAACTCTTATTTACAGAAAATTTACTATCTAAAGTGATAACTTTGTTATGGTACAAATCTGCATTTTTAAATGCCAAAAGCACTTGTAATGCACAAATTTAACTCTACCCTAAAACTTTAGTCCAGATTTTTCCCTGTTTTTCAGACATCTCCATATTTTTTCTTTATTAAAACAAAGTATTAATTTACCGCAGAAGTGTATCAATATTTTTGCCAATAACTGACAATCTTCCTATTCTTTATTAATTTATTAAACACAATATTAAAGTACACAGCTCTATCTCTCTAAACAAAACATCACTTGAAGAATACAATATTGTGATTTGCAAACCTTTAGCAGTTTATTGATCATTTCCCTTATGTACTAACTTTCTAGCCTTACTTAAAGGCATCGTTTGTTTTCTCTTTCATTATTTTTAACCATACTGTACATCTAGGACATTCTTGAAAGTGTTTTTCCCAAACCAATTTTAATTTAATTTCCAAAGTCTATTTTTGTTGGAACCAGCAGTTAGAGTATTTAGATGTGCGACGTAAGTTCTCCACAAGCTCATGAAGCCATCAACTTGATTTGGACATATGCCAATAATGCCATTTCACATTTTGTCATGCACGTTCAATGTTTTTTCATTATGATCTTAACCTTATTTTGCTAGTTACAGAGCAATACAATGCAGTCAAACTATGTTCACTATTAAAAAGACTAGCATTTCAGTTAAAATAAATAAAAAAAAAACATTAAAAAAACAAAAACAATTCATGCATTTAAATATATGAAGCTCACATAGTGACATATTCAAGATCATCTTATACTCAGAAAATAATGCAATATCATACCAAGAAGGATTTTTCTAATGCCAAGACACACATCTATTGTTTTTACAATAGATAAAGATGGGTCAAAGGGGTTTACAAGCATAAAATCAAATAAAATCTCAATCTCAAAAGGGCTCAAGTGTAATGTCAGTCAATATACTGTTGTCACTATAATATATATATATATATATATATATATATATATATATATATATATATATATATATATATATATATATATATATATATATATATATATATATATATCCCTTTTTTTAATTAAAAAGATTTAGACATAAAATCATTATTGTCTTACAATAAAAATGATCCAGATCAATAGACAATTTATTTATTTTACATCAACAAAAAGAGAACATAAAACAGCCCCCTTTTTAGTCGCCAGCGAAAGAACAGACAGACAGAACTTGACCCGTACGATAAGAGAGCACGCAGGCAAGAGCGCTAAACACTTTAGAGGATTTGTGAACAGCTCCATTAGCCTCAGCCTGATGGATCGGGCTCCATCTCACACGCATACCGCTCTAATGAGGTCTACCTGCGCTATTGTGTCCCATAAATGTGTCATTTGAATGCTAAATACATTTCATGCCGATCCGAGAATTAAGAACGCATGCGAGACAAAGACAGAAAAGATGGAGAATGATCAGATCTATTATTCATGCATTATGCATGAAAATACTGCTGTAATTGGGTTATTTGGACATCAATTTTTTTAAAGAATAGGGTATTTAGGGCCATGTAAAATATATAACATCGAGTCTGATTTGAGTCATTGTACATAAGCAGATTTGCTCTGCATTATCAGTATACTTTATCATTATCAGTATCTAAGCAGTACTGAATTATACTACACTCCAAAAATGACGCTTGCTGTTTGTTCAAAGTACTTTCTTAAAATGAGCTGAAATCACACAACACTTGTTTTGTTTTTTTGCGACAACTTACTAATTTACAAATTAAAGTGGATTGGATATAAAACAAGTTAAATTAATTCCTTCATGTTGTCCCAAACCAAATCGATTGCAAACCCATTTTACAGTGTTAGACTGGAAACAGTACTTCTATTAGTATTTAGATAATTAAAGTCAGCATGAAATCAAAATTCTGAGAATTTACATTTTACAGTTTAATTTATTATGATAATTTCATTTATTAGTTTAATTTACAATCAAAGTCTGACAATTTGCTTCTGCGTTTGGAGTTGCGGTCCACCTGCTGAGTTACAGTGCATTCCAGTCTATATCGCTTTAAATAATCGTGATTACAATTGTAGAGTTGCACGATTTGGAGAAAAAAAAACATCTAATTATGATTCATCTTATTATCTGATATTGCAATTTAAAATGCGGATTACAATACTTTGATAAAACAGTTACAAGTTTGATGTGGTGGTTTTAATAGCACCAAAGAAAGACCCAGCATAATCACAAAGTACGCTACACTGTGCTTCTGTTCATTTAAAACCATTCTTTCCAATAAAGTTGTCAGATGTCATGACAAATAAAAAAAATACTTTTAAATTCAATTAAATAAAGGATATATAATATTAAATCTTATATATAGATATATAAAACCTTTAAAGCCTTTACATTTAGATTGGTTACATTCATCATATTGATTTCATGACATTCACAGTACATTGACGATGCTTTCCATACACAATTTTAGATTTTATTTCACAAGAATTCTTATTAAAACTATTAAAATGTATAATTTATAAATACATTTATATTTATATTTTATTTGTAATACAATGTTGTCTTTTAATACAAGCAGTTAGATTGAACTGTACCTTTAATTTTACCTGCTGAAAGAAAACACTCTTTTTGAATGTATCAAACAAAACTCAAGTACAGGCACAGAACAATGTGCATTTATAGCACATAAATAAATGAAATATTATCTTGCTTGCTTTTTGAGCATTGTTGAGTGAGTTCTTAAATGCCTGCGATTGGTCACCGTGTTCCCGCACTCAACTTAAAGGGCTGCGATCGGCTCTAACGGTTTGCACGGATCAAGCGTTATTTGACAATGAGTGACGTGGAAAAGGATAAACAGCAGTGGGTTACAGTCTATAATGTGCAGTTTTCATAGCTGATTAAAGTCCTCCACAGCTTGCGATTCACAGAGACTTTAAAAGGTATATTTTACCTAAAAATTATATTTATTTATTACTGTTCATTTGTTCACCTTCAAGCCATAGATGTATGTGACATCTACTGGAGTAGTTCATTAAATATTTTAATTAACCAGTAGTCATTGTTGACTGGCACTTTCAGAGTTTAAAAAAAACACATGCAAGCAAAACTAAATAATACCTGTGGTGGCTAACGATATACTGAGGTCTTATAAAGCTAAAAATCATCTTTAATGTTGAAGAAAAGAAACATTGGATTAGTTTATAAAGTTTGCAATGTTTGTGCACCAAAAAAGTCCAATATTTGTAAACTGTTTCACATCCTCATTTCAACTCTCTTTAAACTGCTGTGATTGGATGAATTCACCACAAACTCAACCTACAAGATTGCAACAGTCTGTTTAGCATGGTACTTGCTTTTGCTTGTATAATGTTTAGTTTTAAAAGTACAGGTTTGGAAAAATGGAGAGTCATCAAGAAAACTGACTCATACACTGTACAAATAATAATAATAATAATAGTCTTGAGGCCTTACATTTTTCAGTTAAATCGTATTATTTTTTTGTTATCAATATAGATCAATCAAACTGACAAAATAATATTAAGTTAAAATTGTTGAAACCTGATTAATTATTAAATTCAGCCAAAGTGACATTTGTTGTCATGATTGGCTCACATATTATAGGTGGACATAGACTGTAACAAATGATATTTGAAAAAAAAAAAGACAACAGTGTGAACATTTTTTCACATCATTTGTTATTGTATTTCCACTAATAATCACCAAAAAATAAAAATGGACAACTACTACGAGTAAAAAACATTAAGTTAAGGATAAAGATGTTGCAACATTTGAAATAGTAGCAGATAGTATAAAAGCTTAACATTGACATTTTTATGTGTGGCTTCAGTCTCTGAATGTTCTCCAAAATACACATTCTGTGATTGACCAGCTGTTTATTAAACCTGCAAACACTGGCCAAATCATCAGCGTAGGAGAGAATTATGACCATGAAGAGAAACAAGAGATTCGCCCACCTCTGGCAGCATTTACATGCACTTATCCTCCCCTCAAGAATACTTCTGTTATGATTGCAATAATGTTCAAGGCAAAATAATGCACCAACCCTTGAGATCAAACCAACAAGAAGAAATAAACTAACCATTATCAGCTAAATCTATTTAATGAATAACCCCTCCATGAAACCGTTGCAGCAACAACACCTTGACAAACCTAAAAAATAAAACATAAGTGTCAATGCCTGCACACTTTTTGCAGCAGCTCTGGCTCCTCAAGCATTTTGGCATTTATTTTTCCATAAAGATTTTAAAATCTTCATTAAAATAATAAAGAATGGGCAGCACGGTGGCACAGTGGATAGCACAATTGCCTTACAGCAAGAAGGTCGCTGGTTCAAGCCCCAGCTGGGCCAGTTGGCATTTCTGTGTGGATTTTGCATGTTCTCCCTGTGTTCGTGGGTTCCTGGAGCTCCTGTCTGCAGTTTCGGTGGTTAAAGAGATTATTAAAGTGTTATTTGAGTGAGTTTGCTGAAGATCCGATTAGCATAAGCATATTAGCAAACCATGTTTGTGTCTAAAACAAAAGTGTTGCATTCTAAATATAATCTGCGGAGGAGTAAAATCTACAGTGAACTTAAAGATGATTTTTTACGAGTACGAGTGTCCAAGCATAGCAGTAAATCTCAATAAGGACATAATTAACTGAACATTACTATAAATACGACTATACAGCACTATAAATACGAGTTTTCTTAGATTGGACAGCTTCAGAACTCATTTAAACCCAGAATGATAAGTTACCTGAGCCCTGAGAGGCCAAAACATGACGTAGAAAGACATATTTATTAATATATTAAGGATATATTCCTTATTAAACTAAAGTGATATATATTCTAGTAACATTACTGAGTATGTTCAGGCAGCCTCTATATGCGTGAACATTTATTGCTGATAATTGAAAAGAGTTTAAAATAAATTAATCAAATTTAAATTTAAAATAAAATGATCAAATTTTAAAGCAGTAATATCATTATATGTTTATTCAATTTTCTGACATTAACATTTCTAATATGTTCAACAGATTGCTCTCACCATTCAAGCTCATGCAAGGTAAGTTGGATAACACATTTATATAGATATACTAATGTATTCAACATGTATATGTGTGTGTGGTTGGCAAAAAAAAAAAAGTGTTGATTTGACCACTAAATTGTAAATGTGTTACATTTTATCTCATTTATCTTAGATCAATAAAGAGAACAGAAGCATAACCACAACACCCCGTACCCAGCCTTTCTGCAAAAACTGGACTACATTCACTCAACCAGGTAATTGTTAAAATTGCGCATCCAATTTCTGCTTCCTGACTTATTAGATAAGCAGTTATTTGTAGATGGAGATTTACACTGTTACTGGTTAATGACCACAGAAATTTACTTTTGTTTTAATCGGCAAGTTGAAGAAAAGTGATATGCTGTGATCCGCTGCCTGCTTTTCTACCTGGGAGAATCATCTCAGGAGCTCATTGAAGACTACCAGGTACATTAAAATGTCTAAATTACTTTTTACTTTGGATGTGTAAGGTTCTTTAAGTGTTAAAGACATTAGTATTTTATCCCCATTTATTTATTTTGCTTGTAATTTATCATCATATATGCGGATGCACTGCATAGAAAAAGACGTGTTCACCTCAGTCGATCTAAGTGAATGAAATCTTTCCAAATAGAGGTATTTCAACTCATCTGGTAAAAATATATTCATATCGTAATATATATCATGACAAAACAAATATCCAATATCGTGCAGGCCTAGTTATAGTTTTTCAGCATTCTTCAAAATATCTTCGTGTTCAACAGAATTTTTATTTTTTCCAAAAAACAGCTTTAGCTCGCACATCTAAAGAGCATTAAGTTCTTATAAATCGATTTCTCAAACAGATCTAACAGTAAAATGGAGAGAAAAACATGAGCAATGAAGAATGAAAAATGCTTAGCACACAAGGTCAACAGATTTGCTCTGGTTGAGGAGTTAAGAATGCTTCGGATGTGACCTCTGTAACTGAAGGTCAGCAGGTAGAGACACAAGACACCGAGACGACTGAAGGACAGACATTATTACAGCAGCAGAGCTCAGCTGGATGAGTTCAATGCGATCTAATCCTTTCAATAGCGCAAAACCACATAATGGCTATAGCAATGCAATGAGGACAAACTTCTTTAAATGTTTACACTGCAATGACAGCCGTGGAGTGTATGATCCACATCTATTTCCACTTTAAATGACAGAGATTGACTCGACTGTAGAACAGAATCTCATTATAGTGAATAACAACTAGATCTTCCTAAATCCTTGAATAATATCTCAGTATTTCTAAAGGCCTTCATGCTTTCAGAATAATACTATGCTGCACATTAAGGCAGACTTCTGTTAAACCCCATTTATAAACCTCCCACAGAAATATATGCAAAGTACATTTATGAAAAACTAATTCATATTTAAATTTCGCATTGTAACACATGGAGTGACTGAGACAACGTTAGGATCCAAGTGCAGGTTTATTCGGTAGTCAGGCAAGCAAGGGTCAACACAGGTGCAAACAGATGAATAAAGGCAATCCAGAATCGTAGTCACTATAACAGGCGAGAGGTCGGAAGGCAGGCAGTGAACAGGGACAAACAGCAAACTTGGCAAAGGTCAAAACACGGAGAAACAAGACCAAGGAAAACGTGTTGAATTGTCACTTTACAGGTAAACAAGACTCGGCAAGGAAGTGAGTGTGTGTGCTGCTAAAGTAGTGTGTGTGATTAGTCCAGAAGCAGCATCAGCTGTGGGAGTCCAATCAGTGGAGACTTGGAGCAGGTGTGTGTGTGTGTGACATGACTTAATTTGTAGTTCATAAGATGTAGTCCAAGTGAAAGCGAGTTCTTACCAGCGACCTCTGGTGGTAGAGATCGCTGGTAATCATGACACACATACAGTGCATCTGGAAACTATTCATAGCGCTACACTTTTTCCACATTTTTTGTGTTACAGTATTATTTCAAAATTCTACACACAATACCCCCTAACGTCAATGTGAAAAAAGATTTTTTGAAACTGTTGCAAATTTATTAAAAATTAATAATCCAAAAATAATAATAATAAATAATAATAATAAAAAATAAAATCACATGTACATAAGTATTGACAGCCTTTGCTCAATACTTTGTTGATGCACCTTTGGTAGCAATTACAGCCTCAAGTCTTTTTGAATATGATGCCACAAGCTCTTCGCAGTACGTCTCAAGCTCTATCAGGTTGGATGGGAAGCGACGGTGAACAGTCATTTTCAGATCTCGCCAGAGATGTTCAATAGGATTTAGTTCTGGGCTCTGGCTGGGCCACTCAAGGACATTCAATGAGTTGTTGTGAAGCCACTCCATTGATATTTTGGCGGTGTGCTTTGGGTTATTTCTCCTGCTGGAAGATGAACCGTTGCCCCAGTCTGAGGTCAAGAAGCAGGTTTTCATTCAGGATGTCTCTGTACATTGCTGCATTCATCTTTCCCTCTATCCTGACTAGTCTTCCAGTTCCTGCTGCTGAAAAACATCCCCACAGCATGATGCTGCCACCACCATGCTTCACTTTAGGGATGGTATTAGCCTGGTGATGAGCGGTGCCTGTTTTTCTCCAAACGTAACGCCTGGCATTCACTCCAAAGAGTTCAATTTTAGTCTCATCAGACCAGAGATTTTTGTTTCTTATGGTCTGAGAGTCCTTCAGATGCCTTTTGGCAAATTCCAGGTGGTGTGTGGCGTCCGTCTGACCACTCTACCATACAGGCCTGATTGGTGGATTGCTGCACAGATGTCTGTTGAACGATTCGGATTTATACCTTCCAATCCACCTCAGCATGAATCAACGTTTATCTTTTTCTCATCATCTTGTTTCTCATTATTTTTATTAAATATAATTATTTGATTATTTGAATGAGTATTTAACTTTGAAATGATTTTAACTAAAGAATAAGTTAAACACACTGCTTTATGTAAGAATGTTTAGTGCACTTGCCTGTCTGTGTAACTTTTTCAGGAGCCATCAAACTAGGTCAGAGGTCACGGAGACCTTGAGTGAAACTGAGGGCTGGAAGCAACTGCTTCTATTGTTATTTCCATAAGTTAATGCTATCTAAAATGTCTAAAGTGATTTTGCTATTTTTTTACGGTTAATTCTTTTAAGGTGATTCTACTTTTTATTCAAGATAGACTTTGTGTAGTAAGGATATAACTGCCTGAACGTAGATTATACTGTTTTTTAACCAGTTTTGATAAAGATGGCTGAGAGTACACTCAGCCTTGGATAAGAAACAAATTATACTTTAAGTGTGTGTGTTCTATTTGATTGTGGATCCGTTTCACAGGTCTGGAGTCAGCTCTAAACAGTCTAGCAGATGTCTGACGTTTATGCTTGAGATATTGTTCAGAATTGTACGCACGCACCCCACGTGGAAATTTTCCTAGTCTTCTATCTGTGTTTTAACCAATCAGGTTAGAACACCTATATGTGTGACGCAGTTAATAACCTTATGTGAGAGTATAATTGTTATTGATTTGTGATTGTCAGCAGAGCGGCCTAGGAACTCATTGCGAGTGTTAAAGCCGACTTCTGCTGATGAAACTGCAAACTATCTTCAGGAAACTTCATTTATTTATTTGAATCTCTGCCTCCGGCTCTTCTTCATCTGACAGACTGGTCATTCTTTGGGTTAAACTGTATACCATCCCTACACTGTCCTTCTGTAAGGTTCTCCTCTCTCCACAGAAGAACGCTGGAGCTCAGACAGTGACCAACTTTCAGAGCAGCAGAATTCTTCTGTAACCTTCCTCAGCCTTGTGCCTCGAGACAATCCTGTTTTTTGTGCAATAATTCCAAAATGATTGGAATTATTGCACAAATATCAATAAGTCATCACACAATTACTTAGTTGTTTCTGATTTTTGTTAGTCCCGATTGTTGTTTTCAAATACAATAAATTCGTTATTATACAATTTGCAGTGGTGCTCATTCATTTTTGGTTGGTGCGCCTAAATTTCTGAAGTGCTACCTAGTAAAAGAGTTCATTTCAAGCCCTGTACATGCTTTTCAGCTCTGTCTCACGCTCTCACTCTGCCCAAATAAAAGTCACCGTAAATTACGAAAAATGTTCTGTCAAATATGTAGAAAGCATATACAGGAAGTTGCGAGAGGAAACCAGAAACGGTCATTTATAGAGTCTCCTAGCCGGTCTTACCGAAAGGTAAAGTCTAGTTTGGATACGCGGCCGGCCGGAAGTGCGATATGCACATCAATTATAATAGCATTTTTTATGACACTGTATAACAATAATTAATATTTTACAGTACTGTGACGGTTGGGTTTAGGGTTGGGGTGGGGGTAGGCATTAAAAAATACAATTTATTGGGTAATTTAATAGATAGCATAAATAATACTCGGTACAACTACTGTTTTTACATTACCATGGTTTAGGGTTGGGGTAGATGTTAATAAAATACAATAACTGGGAAATTTAATAAATAATATATATAATTCTCATTAACTTCCGTCTGCATCCATATCCGATCTAGCAACAACCCTACCGAAAGAGCAAAATTGACAAACACATGACCACCCCCCAACTCCCCCCCCAAAATGTTAACTCAAATGGTTGGAAATTATACTGTACATATGTAAATGGACATATTTGCAATATTTTTGCATATGAGATATAGTTTAGCTGTCAAATCCAAATATAAACTTTTATAAACTGTTCTATGGGAAATCCCATTAGCATTTTAACAACTGTTACTGTCAAAGACACTTTATTTAATATGACATTTATCTGACAAATATTAAACAGAAGGATCCATTAGCTTGCACAATATATTGGAGAGTTTTATACAATTTACCATTGTTTAAATATTTTCTGTCTAACATTTTACACAAAAACACACTCAGTTTTGAACGTGCCCCAAATTTTGCTCGAGCTATTATAACTGAAGCTATGTTTTAGTTCAGTTTTAAGGCTAAAATGAGCTGAAGTATGGATGCACAGGGAAAAAAGACCTCTGAAAATGTTTGACTCCCTCTTGTGCTGGAGGCTAACGGGAAAATGTGTTTATTATTAAAATCGTGTACAGCGGATCCTCACCCTTGGCATCTCTATGCTAATGTGCAGGTAAGAGCCCTTGTGCTTTTGTGTTACTGGGCACAACAGGCCGCCTGCCAATGTGGTGTCTTGCTTTTAACTGAGTGCTTTCAATTCTCATCAATTTAGCCCAATTAAAGCGCTCAGCCTGCACGAAGAGCATTTTAGAGCCACGTTACAAACCCACTCTTTTCAATTAAGCTAAAAGATAAAGATCCAGGTTTCACTGATGCATTGAAATGCACCGTACCTGCGCCTACTTTCTGTTCAATACCATACAGCGAGGTCGGCACACTAAAAAAATGAATCAGAATTCAATGCTTTAGCCTTAACTACGAAAGCTACCAAGCGGCACTACTGTACACTTGAAAATCATGACTACATTATGCACCACTGGCTAAAAACAATAAACATACTTAAAACTTAATAACCAGTTTTGGGAACTCTACTGAAAGTTTTAAAACAGCACATCTGCATGCCAGCTGCACAATATATTGTTTCAGCATTGATATCGCAATGTGCGTGTCCGCAATAGTCACATAGCAGGATATGCAACGTTAAGCTGCATATTATAGTCAATTAACAATTGAGAATACATGAGATTTGTGGAGTCATTGCAACTAATAAGCTTAACAAATTGTAACTTTATCATTTGCATGTGTTTTAAAGGCATTTCAAGAAAGTGTAAAGCATTTGAGCACAATAAATACAAGTATTTGTAACTTTAATGAAGATATATTTTATATACTACGACTATACAGTGTTATTTTACATTACATTATTAAATTTCTGTATCTCAATACAGTTTTATTCTCTGAAATACCACAAACAACAGTTCTTATTTACTTTTTTTCTTTGCTTTATTGTAATTATTCTTGCAATTTTATTTTTTATACATGATTTACATTCTTACAAAATCAACCCAATCAAATCTAAATTAACGCTTTTTTTGGTTTTACAAAAAGAGCTATTCAAGCCATCTGGTGAAATTCATATCGCAATATGTATCGCAGCAAAACACAATATCGCAATGTCAGATTTTTCCAATATCATGCAGCCCTAATGCTAACATTCTTCTAAACGTTACAAAAAAAGTCTATCAAAACAGACCAAAAACACTGGGCTGTTTTTCAAAAGTAATCCAGTGAGATTTTGGATGACAGATTGGATCAAATCTTGGAAATAGGTTTCTCAAAAGTAACAGAGGGATTTTGAATTAAGATCAATCTTTCATTCAATTTGGATCAAACCTGTCCTTTGGGTTATTCAAAACTTTGTACTCAGATTGGGCCAAAAACAGGATTATCCTGAGCCCGTCAGAAGGGTGAACTCAGTTGTGATTTTTTTTAACCAAATAAAATAAAATAAAAAGTTTCATATTTTTAAGTGAATGATCAGAAACTTAATGGTTACTGATAATATATAAATGCGTTCATATTTGAAGCATGTCACATCTAATGAGATATATGGTCAACAACAACAATAGAACACTATCAATGCAGTTTTGTATTAGAATAATGTAAAATGTTTGTTGATTGCACTTGCAGTGTTTCTGTTTCTTACCATTAAACAGGCCCAAAGCCAAGGGGGTTCAGGTGGTTCGAAAGACCCACCCCCCACTGACAAAGTCCAAAATTTGACCCATTTTTGACTGCTATACCATCATAAATTGTGAAAATTATCGATAGATGATAGATGAGGCTTTAAGGCAAATTAAAATTTTAATTATTCAAGTGACCAAACTGTTAATAAGGAAAGTTGAATGAGATGACCAGTTTGTTATTTGCCTGTAGGCTGAAGTTTGTATTAAAAAATTTAATTTAAATGATGAATAATAAATTTGTATTTAAAATAAGTGTTTTTTCATATTTCTTTATTCATTTCATTGCAATATTTATAAAACTGAATTAACTTACAGTTTAAATGCAAATTTGTAAATAAATACTTTGTAGTAAAATAGTATGGTGAGCACTTTGACAAAATTGTAGGAAAACATTTTTATGATGCATCAAAAAAGTGTGGTTATGATCATTCAACAAGCTGATCCAGCAAATATTAGTTATTAAAATGTCACTAAAATACATAACTGAATAAAAAATTTGGCAAATAACTTCACTTTTTCAGAAAAAAAAAAGAACCACTCCTTTCAATAGGCTGGCTACGGGCCTGTTAAGACAAACAATGGTTTGTGGTCACTGGTATATTTTGCCTAGCCTTTGTTCTTTGCTAAACCAGTAGGCTACACTGTTGGTTCCATTAAGGCTCTGGTAAACAGGATTTGGTAATCCTGAAACTTGGTATTTGGATCACAGTGATCCAACCCAATTGTCCTTTAAAAACATGTCATAAAAGTAAGAGAGATCCATTAATCCTGGATAGCAAAACATGGGATTTCCAAATCTGGACCAATTTGATCCAGATTATTTTTTTAAACTGGGCCCTGATGACTCATCCTGCACCTCACTTATTTTTGTCCAATGAAGTGGTCTCTAGCTGACAAGTGGCATATGACGTTTTAAAAGTAAGAAATTTGACCAAACATAGATTTTCAAGAGCAAACATGCTGCTCTCATCAACTGAATTCAATTGATTGCAAAAATTACTTATGGATTAGTTATGCAAGCTACATTTAAAAAGTTTGTATAAAATCCCAGCACTATCTTGAACATCAACAACTCAAAAGAAAAATACTGTAAGTTAACATTAATATAGAATCAGAATCAGTTTTATTAAAAGTGTACTTCACACATAAGGAATATATAGATATTCTAAAATAACACAGAAAGCTAGTACACTGTAATTCTGTTTTATACAACAATTTTACACAAATCTAAGCAGGCTAATTAATAACAAGTAGGCTTACCTTGCGTTTCAGGCAAGAAGCATCAAACCGTTCCGTCGGATTTGGTTCCAGTCCAGGTTTCCCGTTTCATTTCTTCACAGCAAAATGTGTTTCTCGCTCTGCTCCTAACTTCAGATTAAATATCTCCGTCTTCCTTCGCGAAATAAAACGACCCTCAAT
The DNA here is from genome assembly GCF_903798145.1 of Danio aesculapii. NCBI lineage: Eukaryota > Metazoa > Chordata > Actinopteri > Cypriniformes > Danionidae > Danio > Danio aesculapii. The sequence goes on along the minus strand of NC_079454.1, from coordinate 49,456,479 downwards.
CCGGTGTTTGAACCGCATTGTCCCCTCACATTACAGGACGCCATTAACACAGTAAAACAAATGACGACGATACAAAACTTTCCCGCTCTTGGAACTTCAGCTAATCAAATTGCATTAAACCCCACGCGCGCCAAAATGCTTGTTTTTTATTGGTCGATCGGTAACAACGTAGGTTCTCACATGGAGTTTTTTATTATTATTATTATTATTATTATTATTATTATTATTATTATTATTATTATTATTATTATTATTATAAATACTAAATCTAAATACAGAAAAATGACGGTCATTCACCTCTATAAATTATGTATCAGATGTGTAAGACTCAACACAAAAGTCCCATATTAAGTCCAGAAAAGAGTGTACAGTTACAAAAATCATCCAAACTGAAATAAAAAAAAACTATATAAAACCGATATCAACTATAGCAAGTCATATAATAGAAATAAATTAAACATTTTTAAGTTTTTATTTTACAAGACAAAAAGTTTTTTAGTTCTTTTATAAAGACAAGTAGAGGAGGGGTTTTGAAATATCTACATTTATGAATAAAATATTTGCCTAATAAAATGATAACATTTATTAAATCGTGCAACAAAAAAAAGCATCCTTTAGTAGTTCCATATAATACATCTTGTAATGTGAAAGCAACCACCTTCTTTATTATCATCCTAAAACAATCAAGCAAAACTGCAAGTAAAATAAATATATATTCTGTGTCTTCAATTAAGTGTTTGCATAAATGGCATGGTCACGTTGACGCTATTGTATCCACTTTGTATACTAGTTTTGTCATAAAAAGTAGTCAAAAATCGTATGTCTATATTTAAATGTGTTATTTTATTTGTTAATATTTGTCGATTTTAGCTGGAGTAATAGTTGCTGTCACATCTTGCTGAATATACAGTATTTGACTTTATTTAATTAACATTCATAGAAGTTAGAACTGACATATTAGATCAACTAACATGAAAACATTATTTAAATCCACTGGTTCGGCAAAGGGGTGACACGGTGGCTCAGTGGTTAGCACTGTCGCCTCACAGCAAGAAGGTCACTGGTTTGAGTCTCAGCAGTTGGTATTTCTGTGTGGAGTTTGCATGTTCTCCCTGTGTTCGCATGGCTTTCCTCTGGGTGCTCTGTTTTCCCCCACAGACCAAACCCATGCTCTATAGGTGAATTGAATAAACTAAATTGGTAATAGTGTATGAGTGTGTGTGTGAATGATTGTGTATGGATGTTTCCAGTATTGGGTTGCTGCTGGAAGGGCATTCGCGATGTAAAACATATGCTGGATAAGTTGGCGGTTCATTCCGCTGTGGCGACCTCTGATGAATAAAGAGACTAAGCCGAAGGAAAATGAATGAATGAATAGTTCGGCAAATTCAGAAGAATGTATTTGATTTCTGCTAATTAGGCTCTTTGGTCAAATGTCCTTACCTTCAATTAACACAAGCTGATTGGCTTTAATAATGCTGCTTAATTTCTGATCTCGACACAGATCAAAATACAGGTCGTTTTCCATTCCAAATCAACCATGATTAAGAGTTTGCGTAATATGTAGGCCTGGAATTGAGGGCAATTATGCTGTGGCCATTTATTGAATCCTTTTGTAGGCTATCTGTACT